>NC_057860.1:15202319-15511319 GCF_015237465.2 Chelonia mydas | reverse complement strand
GGGTTTTGAAGGACTGACACCTACCAGAGCCTGAGGGTGGAATTGGGATGACTTCTGGTAAGCTCTAGGCTGCATGTAGGTTCTTTTATTGTTTTTAGCATGTCATCTCTGTAACGCTTTCACCTTAGCATAAATGTGCTTTCATATGAAGAGCTGTGTGGTAACTTGTAAAGTGAAGCTGTTCATAGCCTCTGGAGAGAAAGCAAAGCACAGACGCTGGCCTTTTAGGCAGTCTGCCTTGCAGGGGAGGATTTCATAGCATCGGCAGGGAACTGCAGCCTGCGAAAACCCGTCAGGAGGGAAAGCGAAGCAGGTCTCTTTTCCAGGAGAGGTGACAGCTGAGCAACCGAGGCCCTAGATAGAGTGGGGGCCCTTGTGGGACCAGGGAGGGGGAATACAGGTGCCGTTGTCCTGAACTGTGATAGTTGCATAGTAGATGGTATGCTGCCCTGGAGCAGTGCAGCATCCCCACCTCGCTCTCTCCCCTCAGGCAGACCCAGCTCCCCTGGCCTTTCATGCACCCCCTGGTCCAGAGTTGCCTTCCAACCTAGTCTATTCCACCCGGAGTTTTACAGGGATGTCTCTTTCCCGTTAAAGTCCTGACACCAGCCAGGTCCCTGTGGCTGTTCCATGCTGTGTCAGAACAGAGACGTCTGTGCGCTCCCAGGCTGGCCTCACCCAGTCCCTGAGCCTCCAGCATTTGCGCTGCCAGCACCCGGTTTGGACTTGCTCTGCAGGCTGAGTCAGACGCACGCTGCTGCCTGAGGGCAGTGCCATGCAGCTCTCACTCAGCGAAGTAGTTAATGAATTAAACAGTTTTTTGTCTGGGAAACATATGTCTCTAGCAGACTGTTTCCAAACTGTCTGCGTGTCGTAGCCACCTGCTCCTCTCCTCCCTCTCCTCTGCCCAGGAATTGGATCACTCTGGTCTCCTTATCCTTAAGTTCAAGGTCTTCATCCTTATCTTCAAGGCACCAGTGACCTCGGCCCAGGATACCCGCCTGCCCCGGGCGAGGGCTGTGGTTTGACAGCTCCACTTCTTGGGCACAGTGAAGCTGCCACTGCAAGGGTGATTCTGGTCTGTGCAGGAGCCGGAGCCTCCCCAGGGACCACACTGTGGATCGAACTCCTCTGAGAACTAAGAAGTGCCATAAACCTCCCACCTGCCACTCCAGGTGCCACACACACGTCTCTGAGCTGCCGCTCCAAACGCACACGCAGCCCAGCAGCCAGGAAATATAGAGGAGTAAGAATAACAACCAAAAACTACATAATCTTCCCTTGGAGAAGAGAGGGAAGAGAGAGAATCCCCCAGGCTCTTAGTCATGTCAATTCATGCACACCTGGAGCTCAGATCCTGCAGGGATAAAACCCTGCCTCCAAACTCTACTACAGTACGCTCCATCTCCTCTGCCCTCTCTAGATCCCCGGGCAGAAGGGCCTCAGTCCTGCACACACACCCCAGTCCTGGAGCCTGGTTAAAGCCCAGGTTCTTGCATGGCTGCTGGGTCCAGCGATTCTCCAAACTTCTGTTTATTGATTAGCTCCTCAGACGCATCACGACCCTCATGCTGCCTGGTCTTGGCAAGCGCCGTGATGAGTGAGTCAATGCTCTCATCTCGCATGAGGCCGTCCCTCCCAGTGCTGCCTGAATTTGGGGAGAATATCAACGCGTCCTGCTCTCGGGTGCTGCTGCGGGCAGTTCAATGGCTGGGTGGCAGCCCTCTTGAAGGGAAGGGCAGCTGGAAAATTCATTCCAAGAGTGGGAGGTGCCAGTCCCCGAAAATCCAGGCCTCTTTTCCTCTGCGAGGGGCAGGACATTCCCAGTTTCCTCCAGGTGCCCTGGGCTGTGGAACTCGATACATCTCCATGACCCCACCTGAGGGTGGAGGAGGGGACTCACTTTCCACCCCCTGTGCTCTCTCAGTGGCATGGACACCGCCTGTGCGTCAGGTCCTGTGTCCCTGCTCAGATCGGCCATAGCACTTCAGCGCTAACCTCCCGCACCCCCTGCTCCGTCCTAGACTCCAGCTGTGCTAATGACCTTGGTCCTGCCCGGCAACACTTCTCCCCATACACACTAGTCCGGTCCCATAAGCCACACACACAGCGCTGCTGCTGCCCCTTTGGACTGCCCCACAACCCCCCCGCTAGCCCATTGCTGGGCTTCCTGAGCAGTGTGGGTGTAACACACCAAAGTCCACGAGCGACTAGGGTAAGCCCACCTGTGGCCGAACCCAGCCGTAGAGCCCAGACGGCTGCTGGTGGAGTTCTGCTTTCGGGCAGAGCTGGCAGGATGTTTGCGTTTCTGATCCCTGGCTAGAGGCGAGTTACCCCGGTGAATGGAGGCAGGTCACCCAGAACATGTTAATTCCCCACCCTTTGATTTTCCTTTCCTGGTGCTGACTCCTGGGCACAGCTCTGCAAACTCTGGGTTCCTGCTTGGAACCAGCTTCGCAGAGCCACCGACACTGGAGAGAGCCCATGAGTGCCCAGGGTAGCAGGAGTGCTCCCTACGAGACTCTCAGACCTTTTGGCAGGTCTGGTTTTTAACAGCCCAAGCAAGGAAGCTCCCCCCACTTCCCTCAGGAGCCCTTTGCTGTGACACAGGCCACTCCACTTCCCACTGGCTTGTTGCAGAGCTGCAGAGAGACGAGGGAGAAATGCCAGGATGGAGCCAGGCACCAGGATTACACGACAGGAGCTATAACTTGGCATCCAGCTCCCTCTCCCCAGCCGGGCCGCATGGAGCCGGGGTGAGAAGAGATGGGGCGGCTATCTCAGGCTGCATGCGCCCTTGGGGGACATGTGACATTTCCTAAGGATGCAAAGCCTCCAAGGTCCCCAGGTGGGGCAGCATCCGAGGGTAGCTAACTCTGCTTGGGGCACCACTGGAGCTGAGAAGGGCTGCCCCAAGGAATGCAAGTGATGTTGAGCTGGGATGAATCCCTGGGTCGGGGCTGTGCATGTGTGGCATGTATTGACTTGGGGCACTTGGGGTGTTAGCTTCATCGGGGTCCGACTCCCAGGGAGCTGCATGGGGCAGTGGAGAGGAGCAGTGGCCGAGCTGCTGTGGAGGGAGGCTTGCGGTGCCCAGCAGGAAGGTCGGCTTGCAGAGCTGCATCAACATGCTTTTCAGATGTTTACAAGACAGGATCTGACAAAGGGCAACGTCTGAACGCAGTGTGGTGGTTCCTGCGTCTCCCAAAGGGACGCTGTGTCAAGCACTTTCCTGGAGTTTTCAGTTTGTTTTTCGTCTTCTATTATTCATAAAAAGCCTTCTCAGGAGCTGGAGCATGAGGCGCTTTCTGCGCTGGGGGGTTGTCCTTTTCCATCTGCTGCACAGTGATATTTGCCTCACACCCAGCCCCCTGCACACACACACTCCCCACCCACGTGTTGGGTGGAGCATTAACCCAACCCAGCTCTGGCTCCTTGTCCACTGTCCTGGGTACAAGCCTCGCTGACGGGGGCAGAACAGTCCAAACCACTGTTGGTCCGACAGTTGTTTACTCATAAACAGCGATGAGTAAATATTCTTAGTGGCCCAGGCAGAGGAGCTGTCTGCCCAGGATGTTCCATCACATCCCCTGGTGCTGTCGGGTAGGGCTGGGGCAGATCTTCCTGCCCAGCACTAAGCTGCTCTTTGGTGCCTGCAGTTTATTCCCACCCGCACCCCTCCAAACCCAATTCCCTGTTAGTGGGAAGTTCCCTAAGGGAGCAGGTTCCCTGTGGAATGTGGTTGGGCTGGAGGAGAATCAGCGAGTCTCTGAATGGGAGGAACAAATGGACTCGTCAGCATGTTGGGTAGAAATTCAGTGATTCGGGGAGAGCAGGGTGCAGGGTACGACAGAGGCCATTCAGGCTGGGATTGCCAGAAGGGAGCAAGGGCACCAGGCACCCAAGGCCCATTAACTGTCACTGGGAGTTCACTGGCCCCTGCCTGTGTCTGTTGAAAAGCTCCTGCTCTAGGACATGAACCATCTGCCACCAGCCATTCTCTCTATGGGCAGCATTGCACCAGAGGCCAGGTGAATTCATCCTGGGGCTTTTCCCTTCATCCTGAGCATCAGGTGCTGGCCCCTGCCAGAGGCCAGGATGCTGGTCTCGAGGGACCAAAGTTCTGGTGCAGTTTGTTTGGCAGATTCTGCAGCACATTGCTCGGTTCGTTACTCGGTGATGCTTTGGGTCCTTAGATTAGCAAGTGAAGGAAGGTAAAATGAGTGCTGGGTACCTAGGAAAGATGCACATTCTGCAGTGCCTTGTCTTAAACACTGAATTTTAAAATGTTCCCACCCCTTTCTCTGACTTGCACACGGGTTTGTGTGCTTCATTCTGCAATAAATAACGCTTCTGAAATATGAGGGGTTTGGTTGCGGGAGGGAAGCAGAGGAATTCTGGACTCTCAGCCAAGCAGCCAGACATGTGTCTCCTTAATTGTGGGCTGACAATGCTAATCCACCAACCAGCTGGCAGAGAGAACCGCCCACTGAATGCACAGCCCCCCAGCTTTCTTCCCCAGCAACCCTGCTTCATTGCTGCTCCCCACGCGGCATGTTGCCAGCTGGAAAAGCCACCAACCCATCCTTTGTCTTTCAATCCTGCTATGGAAATCAGATAACGGAGATGACAAACAATGCCCCGAATGGCATTTCACACCCCTGGCCAGTTCCTTTGCTGCTGTAAATCGACTTCATTGACTTCAACAGAGACTCCCTGATTTACCCCATGCGCTCAAACCCGTGGGGAAAGCAACCCCCCCATGCTGCCTTCACACACCCTATCCCCAGGGACCCCAGCAAAGCCAGGCCTGGGCAGGGGAAGCAGCATCTGCAGGCAGGATCATGGCCAATTTGCAGATAATTTTCAAATTCTCCAGTCTCGGAGCTTTATAACAAACACAGTCAGATGTACCAACGCCCCCAGCTCAGCCTTGGGGCAGAGAGGTAACATACGTGGGGACATGATTGTAATTTGCTCTGTACCTGCATCAACTGAAATCCATGGAAACCAATATCTCTGCATGAATTGCCTCCACTTTTCAATCAAATCTAACAAACCCAGCAAGTCAAGAAGGTCCGTTTGTGTGATCTGCCTTGCAAAGGCTGGTGGCTACTTCTCCATCCCTGCCACCCACAACAACGCCTCCAATTTAATAAAAGGAGTACTTGTGGCACCTTAGCGACTAACAAATTTATTAGTCTCTAGGGTGCCACAAGTACTCCTTTTCTTTTTGCAGATACAGACTAACAAGGCTGCTACTCTGAAACCCTCCAATTTAATACACACTCACTGCTAATTTAATCACAGAGCTCCTCTCATGAAATCCACTCCTCCATTCGCCCTGCATTCCCCTGCCTCTTATCTGATGGCACATTTCCTCACTATTCAGCAGCCCCAGTTACTTTCAGGTGCATTTTAAAATGAATAGTGAATGAAGAGCTCGGTCAGACACAGAGAGAGAGAGATTCTGTTAGGTTTCTTTAGTATGAAACTACTATGCAAAATGTGAAATGAAATTCCCAGGTAAAATCACCAACTCGCACATTTTGGGTGCTGTATAAATAAGGTGTGTTTGCGCACACATACGTTGTGGGAGTCTCTGAGCCCTGCCTTGCAGCAGTGCCGGTATGAGTGTAGGGTGTAACTTGGCGCCCTCATTCTTTGTGCACAGGGTTGATTTTCTATTAATGAAACCGTTTTTATTATACAAAGTATCATCAATTCCTCCAAGGAAACAATTAGGCAAATAGCAGGAAGGGTGAGCTGGTAAGGGGGGCTGGGTGAGACATGCAGTATTCAATGTATGTAATATGAGGGCTCCTGCCTCATACTAAGAAAGCAGGACAAACAGCAAGTTATCTCAAGTGCCTATACACAAATGCAAGAAGCCTGGGAAACAAGCAGGGAGAACTGGAAGTCCTGGCACAGTCAAGGAATTATGATGTGATTGGAATAACACAGACTTGGTGGGATAACTCACATGACTGGAGTACTGTCATGGATGGATATAAACTGTTCAGGAAGGACAGGCAGGGCAGAAAAGATGGGGGAGTTGCACTGTATGTAAGGGAGCAGTATGACTGCTCAGAGCTCCGGTATGAAATTGCAGAAAAACCTGAGTGTCTCTGGATTAAGTTTAGAAGTGTGAGCAACAAGGGTGATGTCGTGGTGGGAGTCTGCTATAGACCACCAGACTACGAGGATGAGGTGGACGAGGCTTTCTTCCGGCAACTAACGGAAGTTACTAGATTGCAGGCCCTGGTTCTCATGGGAGACTTCAATCACCCTGATATCTGCTGGGAGAGCAATACAGCGGTGCACAGACAATCCAGGAAGTTTTTGGAAAGTGTAGGGGACAATTTCCTGGTGCAAGTGCTGGAGGAATCAACTAAGGGCAGAGCTCTTCTTGACCTGCTACTCACAAACCGGGAAGAATTAGTAGGGGAAGCAAAAGTGGATGGGAACCTGGGAGGCAGTGACCATGAGATGGTCGAGTTCAGGATCCTGACACAGGGAAGAAAGGAGAGCAGCAGAATACGGACGCTGGACTTCAGAAAAGCAGACTTTGACAACCTGATGGGCAGGATCCCCTGGGAGAATAACCTGAGGGGGAAAGGAGTCCAGGAGAGCTGGCTGTATTTTAAAGAATCCTTATTGAGGTTACAGGGACAGACCAACCCGATGTGTAGAAAGGATAGTAAATATGGCAGGCAACCAGCTTGGCTTAACAATGAAATCCTTGCTGATCTTAAACACAAAAAAGAAGCTTACAAGAAGTGGAAGATTGGACAAATGACCAGGGAAGAGTATAAAAACATTGCTCGGGCATGCAGGAGTAAAATCAGGAAGGCCAAATCACACCTGGAGGTGCAGCTAGCAAGAGATGTTAAGAGTAACAAGAAGGGTTTCTTCAGGTATGTTAGCAACAAGAAGAAAGTCAAGGAAAGTGTGGGCCCATTACTGAATGAGGGAGGCAACCTAGTGACAGAGGATGTGGAAAAAGCTAATGTACTCAATGCTTTTTTTGCCTCTGTCTTCACAAACGAGGTCAGCTCCCAGACTACTGCACTGGGCAGCACAGCATGGGGAGGAGGTGACCAGCCCTCTGTGAAGAAAGAAGTGTTTCGGGACTATTTAGAAAAGCTGGACGAGCACAAGTCCATGGGGTGGGATGCGCTGCATCCGAGAGTGCTAAAGGAGTTGGCAGATGTGATTGCAGAGCCATTGGTCATTATCTTTGAAAACTCATGGCAATCGGGGGAGGTCCCGGACGACTGGAAAAAGGCTAATGTAGTGCCCATCTTTTAAAAAGGGAAGAAGGAGGATCCTGGGAACTACAGGCCAGTCAGCCTCACCTCAGTCCCTGGAAAAATCATGGAGCAGGTCCTCAAGGAATCAATTCTGAAGCGCTTAGAGGAGAGGAAAATGATCAGGAACAGTCAGCATGGATTCACCAAGGGCAAGTCATGCCTGACTAATCTAATTGCCTTCTATGACGAGATAACTGGCTCTGTGGATGAGGGGAAAGCAGTGGACGTGTTGTTCCTTGACTTTAGCAAAGCTTTTGACATGGTCTCCCACGGTATTCTTGCCAGTAAGTTAAAGAAGTATGGGCTGGATGAATGGACGATAAGGTGGATAGAAAGTTGGCTAGATTGTCGGGCTCAACGGGTAGTGATCAATGGCTCCATGTCTAGTTGGCAGCCGGTATCAAGTGGAGTGCCCCAAGGTTCGGTCCTCTGGCCGGTTTTGTTCAATATCTTCATTAATGATCTGGAGGATGGTGTGGATTGCACCCTCAGCAAATTTGCAGATGACACTAAACTGGGAGGAGAGGTAGATACGCTGGAGGGTAGGGATAGGATACAGAGGGCCCTAGACAAATTAGAGGATTGGGCCAAAAGAAATCTGATGAGGTTCAACAAGGACAAGTGCAGAGTCCTGCTCTTAGGACAGAAGAGTCCCATGCACCGCTACAGACTAGGGACCGAATGGCTCGGCAGCAGTTCTGCAGAAAAGGACCTAGGGGTTACAGTGGACGAGAAGCTGGATATGAGTCAACAGTGTGCCCTTGTTGCCAAGAAGGCCAATGGCATTTTGGGCTGTATAAGTAGGGGCATTGCCAACTGATGGAGGGACATGATCATTCCCTTCTATTTGACATTGGTGAGGCCTCATCTGGAGTACTGTGTCCAGTTTTGGGCCCCACACTACAAGAAGGATGTGGAAAAATTGGAAAACGTCTAGCGGAGGGCAACAAAAATGATTAGGGGACTGGAACACATGACATATGAGGAGAGGCTGAGGGAACTGGGATTGTTTAGTCTGCGGAAGAGAAGAATGAGGGGGGATTTGATAGTTGCTTTCAACTACCTGAAAGGGGGTTCCAAAGAGGATGGATCTAGACTGTTCTCAGTGGTAGCTGATGACAGAGCAAGGAGTAATGGTCTCAAGTTGCAGTGGGGGAGGTTTAGGTTGGATATTAGGAAAAACTTTTTCACTAGGAGGGTGATGAAACACTGGAATGCGTTACCTAGGGAGGTAGTGGAATCTCCTTCCTTAGAAGTTTTTAAGGTCAGGCTTGAGAAAGCCCTGGCTGGGATGATTTAGTTGGGGATTGGTCCTGCTTTGAGCAGGGGGTTGGACTAGATGACTTCCTGAGGTCCCTTCCAACCCTGATATTCTATGATTCTATTCCTTCCCTTAGCCTCTAAGAACAGACCAGGAAGGTTTGCTGCGCTGTTAAAATTAAGGTGAAATCTGATAGGAAATTACTGCTCAGGTGAGAGGACGTGGAAGGCTGGCTCCCTGGTCCCAGACTCTGTGCAAGTGAGCGCTCCTAGGTGTGGGGAAGGGGGCTGTCTGTGGTGGAAGGGAAATGAAGTATAATTCTGAGTGAAAGGAGAGCTGACGCTGTTAAGGTGCTAAGTCCTGCCAAGTGTCCAGAAAGGTTTTCCCTTCACTTACATTTATAAATCTTGTCATCAAGCTAATAACTCCCAGAGAACTATTCGGAGCACGGCCAGGCTTTGTGCTCACTGCTGGGGACCAGGAGGGTCAAGGGGGGCTGCTGGTGACAGGGGAGAGAAGGTGTACAGAAGGGATGAGATGAGGGGAGGTGCCAGAGGAGACACAGTCCTGGGACAGAGTATGATCAAGTTAAAGCTAAAGATCCCCAACCCCCGAATGGGGCTGCTGCTCTGTCTGCGCCTTGCACCTGACTTCCTCCGCTCCACTATCCCACAGGGGTACCGAGGGCTAGAACAGGTTCCTAGATGCAAAGGCCAGGAGGGACCATTCTGTCCATCTATTGGTGACCTCCTGTATAATACAGGCCAGAGATTTCTACCTAATGGTCCCTGTATCCAGCCAATAATTTGGGGCTGGGATAGCTCAGTGGTTTGAGCATTGGCCTGCTAAACCGAGGGTTGTGAGTTCAATCCTTTAGGGGGCCATTTAGGGATCTGGGACAAAAATGGGAGATTGGTCCTGCTTTGAGCAGGGGGTTGGACTAGATGACCTCCTGAGGTCCCTTTCAACCCTGATATTCTATGATTCTTCTTAGAGAGATGTCAGTCCTGGTCTGGTACCCCACCTGCCTTTCTCCGCCCCTCCAGGGAGCTGTAAGAAAAGCACTCAGACTTCTCCACTTTATACCTTAAACAGGAGAAACTGAACTGAACCGAAGTAAATGAAGCAGCTCTGGCTTTCCTCACAAGGTTTTCCTTTCTTCGCTTGAGGGAGTCCTGGTCCCCAGGTGTGGGGAAAGGAGAATGAGAGAGACATTCACTGGACCTTTTTGGCAGCTCAGAAAACCTTCTGGCTGAGTTTGAGGTTTGAGCTGATTGGCCCAATCATGGCAAAGGAACCCCGCGGGAAGGCTGAATCGCCCAGAGAAAGAGGATGAACAGTGGGCGCTGATGGTGCCCAGGGAGTTCACTATGCCCCTGGCCCAGGAGAAAAGGTGATTTGCCCTCCCAGGAGCGTTCTCAGGGATCACTTGCTCTTGTGAGTTAGGCCTCTTTGTCCAGCATCGTTTCCAGCGAGGGTTCGGCTGAAAGACAAGTGTTGGTTTGTTAGGTGCCAACATGAAGAAGGGGGTGGCTGGTGTGATTTTGAGACGGGCAGATTTCAGTGTCCCAGTGGCCGGACAGCAGCCGGGCTCCGGCAGATCTCCGTGCAGTGGTTAGCGCCCTGTCCCCAGAAAGCACCGGAACTGCAGCTGCAGCCTGCTGTGAGGCCATGGTGACTTGGGGCTAGGGGAGTCTGGCACCTCCTTCGGACTTTGGGGCTCTCATACGTGTGCTCTGCTGCCAGGGGGTCTGGTGCTTGTGCCTCACTTGAAGAGAACCTGACAGCACATGGGCCACACCTCTGTCCCCGATAGCACAGTGGAGTCCCCAGCTCTCGTCTTTTTTTGCCTGGTCCAGCCTCCCATGACAGAAACATGCCTGGGAATCCCTCACTCTGGCTCAGGATCCTGGATCCCGGGATGATTCCATGAAACCCCGGCAGGGAGCAAGCAAGAGAGGCCTTCCCCTTTCCCAGGGGGACTCGTTCTGTGGGCTCAGACATTCCATCAAAGACTCCAGTTCCTTTGGCTGCTTCTGACCCTGCCTTTTGCTGAGACGCTGCTGGGTGTGCAGGGCTGCCTACTCTGCCACCCTTGAGCCCCGCTGGTTGTGAGCTCCCTTCCTACCTAGTGTTTGGCAGGGGTGGGGGTAGGCGGTGAGTAGTTTCTGAACAGCCAGCTCCGCTTTGATTCCAGACTCTGCTTTATTCATTTCTGCTTCCTCTCTGTGACCCGCCACCTCCTGCAGAACAAAGGCTTGTGTTTTCCTGTGATGCGAGCTGGAGGCACTGGGACATTGGTGGATAAAGCTCTTAGGCTGTGACGTGACCTGGGGCTGCTGATCTTGGAGAAGGGAGGAAAGAGACACCCCCCTTCCCCCCGCCGTATATGTCAGAACCATGCCAGATGCACTGGCTGCTGGCTGCCTGCTCTGCTAACTGCTGCCGATGTCCAGACTCCCGGCCTACCCCACTGAGGAGGGAGCACCAAGGCTGCTGATGCTCTGCTCTCATTGTCTCATCGGATGGTGGCGGGTTCCTGGTGCTGCTGGCCACAGGCAGAGAGGGAGCGGGAGCCATCCAGGCCGGACTCTCGATGGGCCCGGAGGCAAAGAATGTGGCGGTAGTGCGGCTGAGCAGCATAGGGGGCCTGCGTGTTGCTGAAAACCAGGCCCTTTGTCCCACAGAGAGGAGACAAAGGAGCCTGGCAGGTGACCGGGGAGGTTCCATGCCTCGTGCATGCAGAATCTTCAGTGCAGCCCCCCAGGGCGATGGCAGGGGCTGGCGCAGGGACCTGCCTCCCAGGCACATGGAACCTTCCTGGGCAACACATTTTCCCCTTTTGCGAGCCCCAACCATGGGACTTGCTGCTGCTTTGCTGGCCAGGAGACATCCGCCTCGCCAGCTTGTTCCTCTCACCCGTGTCAGGCAAACTGGCCGGAGAGCAGCACTGCTGAGTCTTGGGTAAATGGGCACCATTACCTGAGGCGTCATCAGAACCTTCTGCAGCAGGGCCACCTGTGGCCCTGACACTTTTTTAATGTGTCAAGTGTCATCTGGTTGCGGCTGCTTCTCGGTGGGGAACTCTGCCTGCTCAGAAACCAGCGACACTGGTGAGACAAAACCAAGCCCAGCTCAGCCAGAGACTGGACCTGCAGCTGGACTGCAGGGGGATTTGGATCTGGGACTCTGGTTCTCCCTCTTACGGAGCTAGGAGCCGGCTGTGGGATTTGGGTCTGGGCTCAGTTTCCAAATCCCCCCAAAGCTGAGGGCTGTTTGGATCCCAGCTGTTAGTCTGGGCACGTCTCTACTGCTCTGCAAAGGAGAGAGGACAGCGGTTTGCAGCATCAGCATTAGCTGTGCGATGTCTGGACATGTGACTGCCCAAACTGCCCCCCGGGCGGGAGCCGAATGGAGAGCCAACCTGTCATTGTGCTGAGGCAGAGTCTGCGGGTGACTAACATTGGGGGAGAGGATGGGCTTGGACAGCAAAGTGATGAACTGCTCCCTGGGCGGGAGGTGAATCCAAACAGCCTCAGCATTCTGAGGTTGCCTGTCTCTTGCTGGCCAATTGGTGTCAGTTCCTGCTAATGCCTGGGGCATCTCTTCATACTCAGGAAGGAAAGCTCAGCTCTAGTGCCCTGCAAGTGTTCAGGAGAGGAGACAAGTCTCTGCTCAGAGGGCAACAGCTGCATGGCCTGGTGGTCAGACGGGCTCCCCCCGAGCTCCCCTCCCACATCTCAGCCCGTCTCGGGGCTGGGGAGGGAACAGGGCCGTTTCTTCTCTGGCCCAGCCCCGGCATATTCCCAAACACTCAGCAGCTCCACAATCTCAGTCACGCTCGGATGCAAACCAAATGTGCTGTGGGTCAGACTGAGGCCCCTCCACCCGTGTCTCACTCACATGCCCCCAGCTCTCCCATGACTTCGGAGGAACACCAGGCTGTTCAGAGCTGGGCCCTGAACCCTTGAAAGGCCCAAATTGCCCCAGCGATGCCCTTCCATGGGAACTGGCTGGTCAAAAAGTGCCCCGAAGCCCACAAGGGTTCTGCTGTCTTTGTCTTCCATGTGTGGAAACGGTGCATCACCTTGGGGCCGCCTGCCAGGCCTCTCTTCCCAAGCAGTGGCTGCAATGACCCAGCCAGCTCTGGTCCTGTAACAAGTGTTGTCTGGGACCGGGCTCTGTCCCGCAGAGCTAGCGCACCATTGCACCAGGGCTATAGAGTTATAGAGTCATGGGACTGGAAGGGAGCTCGAATGGTCATCTAGTCCTTCTCCCTGCACACAGGACTAACTGTTATCTTCTAGAGGGACCATCCGTGAGAGGTGTTTGTCTAAAAAACTCTTCTTAGAAATCTCCAATGACGGAGATTCCACAATCTCCCTGGGCAATTTATTCCAGGGCTTAACCACCCTGACAGGAAGTTTTTCCTAATGTCCAGCCTAAACCTTCCTTGCTGCAATATAAGGCCATTGCTTCTTGTCCCGTCCTTAGAGGTTAATGAGAACAATTTTCTCCCTCTTCCTTGTAACAACATTTTATGTACTTGAAGACTGTGGTCATGTCCCCTCACAGTCTTCTCTTCACCAGACTAAACAAACCCAGTTTTTTCAATCTTCCTTCATAGGTCATTTTTTTAGGCCTTTAATAGTTTTTGTTGCTCTTCTCTGGACTTTCCCCAATTTGTCCACATCTTTCCTGAAATGTGGTACTCAGAGCTGGACACAGTACTCCAGTTAAGATTGTATCAGTGCGGAGTAGAGCGAAAGAATGAGATAACGCTTTTAAAATAAAGTGTTCCTTATTTTCTACAGGATCTCCGACAATATAAATGATCTCTAGAGAAACCCAGATTTGATATGCTCTGGCAGCCTCTCTGCTAAATCTCCTTCCCTCGTGATGGATTGACTTCATGTCCTATGAGTACTTGCACTTTCCGCTTTGCTTATGGGAATAAGGAACAGACTAAGTGGTTTCCTTGGGATGTGTTTCAAAGATATTGGTTTCTACTTTCACTCGAGCCACGCAATAGCTCTGCAGTCTGTCTGCTAAAGAAATTCCATGGGAATCTGTAGCCATTACAGCGGACATTTTTCTGAGGGTAGTCAGACTCTATTAGCTTTTCCGTAAGCATCCCATGCCAAGGGCTCTTTAATTGGGAAGGGTTGTAGGTTTGGATGCATCCGATGAAGTGAGCTGTAGCTCACGAAAGCTTATGCTCAAATAAATTGGTTAGTCTCTAAGGTGCCACAAGTCCTCCTTTTCTTTTTGCGGATACAGACTAACACGGCTGCTACTCTGAAATCAGTTTGGGTAAGCACCCAAAAGTTCTGGTTCTCTACAAACTTATCTGCACCTCAGGCTGGGGAATCTCAAGAGATGTCCAGCTGGGTCAGAGAAAATACCAGCCCAAGGACAAAGACTTAGTACTTTTGTATCCAACACCAGTAGGGCCATGAACATAAATATTCAGGGCCGTCCTTAAGCATAAGCAACATACACAGCTACACTTGGGGCACCACTGGGTCTTATTTCAGAGTAACAGCCGTGTTAGTCTGTATCCGCAAAAAGAAAAGGAGGACTTGTGGCACCTTAGAGACTAACCAGTTTATTTGAGCATAAGCTTTCGTGAGCTACAGCTCACTTCATCGGATGCATACTGTGGAAAGTGTAGAAGATCTTTTTATACACACGAGGTATTTTTTCATGCTTTGTGTGTTATAAAAAGATCTTCTACACTTTCCACAGCATGCATCTGATGAAGTGAGCTGTAGCTCACGAAAGCTTATGCTCAGATAAATTGGTTAGTCTCTAAGGTGCCACAAGTCCTCCTTTTCTTTTCACTGGGTCTTAGTGTCCCCTCTCCTGGCTTTCCTGTCCCTGTTTTTACCCTTCCTACAGGCTCTCACAGCTGGCTGCTGCAGCCTTGTAAGTCTTCCTCGGGAGGGGATCTAGTAGTTAAAAATGAAAAAGCCTCCAGCCTGCGAGACCTATTAGCAGAACATGGAACCTGTTAAAGAGCCATTCAAGGGGGAGTGAAGCCATTTAACAGGCATTTGCCAACCCCCAGGTATCTACTGTCAGTTTCTGCATTTACTGACAAAAACAGTTGTGCATTGCTGTCATATTTACTCAGAACATGTCAGTCTACAGGACCTTAGTTTAAAATTTGCTTTAAAAATATTTCATTAGTGTGTTGGTGAAGATTATAAAATCACATCTCTAAAAAATCCTTGCACAGATTTTTAGATGCACTATCATCTTTAGCCTTAAATGCTTGGATCATATAGTTTTTTAAATAAATCCTTCAAAAGACCACCCTTATCTAAAATACATATTTTAATACTACAGTAAAAAAAAACTTTCTTCCAAAGTCTTCCTGTCCTTTCGGTCCATCCCTTTCTCCCTTCACCCCCTCTTCCCCCCTCCCACCCCCATTGAAGAGAGCCTTAAAGGGACAACTTTCAGAGTAACAGCCATGTTAGTCTGTATTCGCAAAAAGAAAAGGAGGGACAACATCCCTTTCCTTCCACATAGCTGGACAAAGAGTTTCCCTTTCTTTACTTCAGACTATCTGATGAACTAGTTTTAAGAGAACCCTCCAGCAAAATCAGTACCTTAGTAAGATATAAAATCCTTTGTTATGCCTAAAATCTTTGGAAACATATTTTTTAAAGTTGGTGAAATTTCATAAATATGTCTATTGTTATGGAGATCACACAAAGTAAATTAGTGTGCCCTTTTTCTAAAAGCAATGAACATTGTTATGAACACACTAAACCTCTGTGACTGATTAATTTAAAATAATGTCTTTGTTTCAGTGAGTTAAATATGTAGTAATCTGGAATGATTACTTTATGAAGGCTTAAGAGAACATTTAAAATATAAAATCAGCTCAGAAATACTGATTAAGAAAATGTAAAACAGAGAAGAGCTGCATCATGTATTCCATAATATTTAATGTTGTATTAAGCAAGACAGCTGACTCACCCTTGCTACAAAGTTTTTGCAAATAAATGTCTGACAAACTTCAGGGCATATCAAAAAACCTGTGACTGACATTTTTTATTCCCAAATTGAGTGCTTTTAATTAGGTACCTTCTGCATGTCCATTCTGCATGAGGGAGAGGGTACAGGGGTCTCTCCAGGGAACTGTGACTCTCCGCCACCGTGAGGCAGGCCTGGTGTCTTGTTATCCTTTGCTGCCTCAGCTCCCCCCCTGCCCCCGCCCCCCCATGCCGGGCTGCGAGCTCGGGCTGTGGTTGGGCATAGGGGCACCAGTTTAATAATACTGTGTATGGCCCCATAAATCCTAAGGACAGCCTTGTAAATATTCATAGATTATAAAGGCAAAAGGAAGCACTTTGATCATCTTGTCTGACCGCCTGGATAACACAGACCAGAGAACATCTCTGGGTTAATTCCTGTTTGAAATAGAGCATAACTTTGAGAAAAACATCCAATCTTGACTTCAAAATTGCCCGTGACAGAGAATCCACCACAAGCTTTGGTGAGTTGTTCCAAGGGTTAATTTCTCTCAGTGTTGGGGGTTAGCCCAACTTTCTCCAGCACCAGGACAGCTCTAGAATTCACTTCAGTTTCAGTTTTGGAAGGAGGATCAGGTGGTTTCTTATTTTATCCAAACTGGTTCACCCAGCTGGAGTTAAACTTTGTTATTAAAAATACCGACAATATTTCTGTGCTCAGACTCCTGCCTGAGAGCGCAGTAAATGAAGGGGAAGAGCCTCGCCCCTGATGAGATGCAGGAGCTTTAAGATGAATCTTTGCAGCAAACCCATCAGAAGAGCTGCTCTCCGTTTGCAGACCACAAGCAGCTCTGGGCAGCATGCACTGCAGCATCCCTCAGGAGAACTTGGAGAAAAGTAACTGCAGCCCTGGCCTGGCCTCGCTTTCCTTCTGTGCTCTCCATAGTGTGGGGAAGGCTGGGTGGCACTGGAATTCAGAGTGTTTGCAATCATTATCGTGGACTCTTGTGCTTCCCTTGTCCCCTGGGCCCGTGCATAAGCAGCGCCCGCCTTGTGGGTACATGCCACTTCGGGGCAAAAGCAACAAGGGGAATCAGACAAGAAAGTTAATACAGGAAGAAGTGCCAAGACAGTGTCGCCAACTCCCATGATTTTGCCATGAGTCGTATAATAATTATTGTTTTTCTTAAAGCCCCAGCTCCTGGAGTCAGGTGGGCCTGGGAGGATTTCAGCTTCATGCTTAAAGGAAAAGTAAGTTTCTGACCCCAGTGCCCCATAAAGGCTCAAAGAGCAGAAGGCAAATAAACAGAGCCCACCTCTATTGTTGTTACAGAATCTCAGGATTTTAAAGCCAGTCTCATGGTTTTTGTTGAGCCTGACTCACGATTTTTGACCATTTGTGGTTGGCAATACGGCAATGAAATCCAGCAATTCACTGAGGGCGATTTCCTTTAGTCCAAGCGTTAGAGGCTAGTGCTTTGAAGCAGAGGCCCATTGGGCTAGTCTTGGCTTCCCTGGGGTGGGACGGCATTTAGGTGAGGTTTCTCCAGTGTGTACAGACCATGGATTCATTGCAAACATCTCTACAGCAGGGGCTTCCGTGTCACCAGCCCTACCAAAGCCATCGGAATGAGAGCAGCTGAGGGGGAAGATGTGGAGTTGGGCGTCATCCAAAGAAAATCTCCTCAGGAGCCAGATTTTCAGCTGATGTTTAATATTTGCCACAGGCCCTTTGGCTGCCCGTCCAGCGGTGGCAGGCAATGCGGAAACACTCTGTGAATACAAATGGGGACTGTGGTCACTGGCTGTGACCTTGCCTGTCACTGGGGCAACTAAACAGATTCCTTCCTTGTGAGCCAGAAAGACACGGGCAGCCTCCTGACTGGGAGTGCAGTGACATTTGGAAAGGAGCCTCCCAGGGCTCTGGCAGGGGACAGCCTGGCCACTGCAGCAGGGTTGGCCCAACCAGGGTGTTCTCTAGCCCTCTCTCCTTCCCTAAACACGTCTCTAGCAGCCGCTCCCACTGTCTGCTCATGTGGCTTTCTCGAACATAGAAGCTGAGCCCCTCACAGCCCCCTTTGGCAGGGCAGAGCTGCTGGCACCCTCTAACAAATGGGGAACTGAGGCACAGAAAGGCCGTGATTTGTCCAAGCCCACCCCGGAGGCTGAGGTGGCAGGGAACTGAATCCGGCTAGCAGCTAAAGCACTAAGCCACCCTTCCTCTCCAATGCTGCTGTTCTCCCCTAAGACAGATTGGCCCTTGGAAGGAAAAATCCTTCCCCCTCCAGGACCCCTACCATCTCTAGACCCTCGTAGGAATCAGAATCAGATGCCCAGCAAATGGTCTTGAATTTTGTCAGGCGGCCACCCCCAGTAAGCGTGCCAGTGTGGTCTTGAGACGCTTCATCTGGGGCATAGATGTCTCCTCGGGGGTCACTATCTGCCTCTCGCACTGGAGAGGTGCACAAGAGGCCGGTTTTCATGCCCCAGAGCATGTGGGGTGCAGAAGGGTGATACAATCTCTGTGTTAAAACAGCCCTCACCCACCAGCGTGTTGCTGTTCCCTGTGGCTCTGGAGGTCCCTGTTCTCTCCTGAGCCATGACATGGACCATTTGTACACAGGTGCTGACTTTTGTTTTTGCCTGTGGGCGCTTCTCTCTGCCCCTCTCCCCCCCAGCACGAGTGGTGGGTGGGGCCTCGGGGGGAAGAGGCGGAGCGGGGACGGGGCCTCAGGCCAGCGCACAGGTGGAGTGGGGGGTTGGCCGCAGTCGGGGCACTGGGGCCCACAAAAGATGAATCCAGCCCTCTGGATGTTGAGCACCCCCCTCGAGCCCTAGAGCACCCACAGAGTCAGCACCTATGCCTTTGTCTGCCGGGGAGTCAGAAAGTGAAATATGATAAACACCAAGGAAATTGTAACAGGGGCTGTCACTTCCTCTGTGCAGCACCAGGCACAATGGGGGCCCCGGTCTCAATAAGGACTGGTGGGTGCTACCATAATACAAATAATAAAGAATAGCAATAACAAGGTTAGGAAGACTCTTCCACTGCAGGCAGGAAACTTCATAATTGACCACTTGGGCATTTCATACTCCTTTCTCTGAAGCGTCATTGCAGGAGATGGGATTAGAGAGACCCCTGCTCTGATGCAGCCTAGCAATTCTCATGCCCCTATGTACCCAGACAAAAAAATCCAGAAGGAACTGGCATAACCGATACTTGGTGTAAATCCCTGGAATCTCATGAGCTACATCCAGGCTTAGTGCGCCATGCGTTAGTGAGCTGCTTGTCTCTGGCAAATAAAAAGGAGAATCACGGCTGGATCTTGCATCTCACTGTAACACCCACATGACACCCAGCTTCCCTTCTCCTCCTCCCTGCCTTCTTGGGGAGACGGATTGAGGACCGAAGATGTTTGAATGTAGCAGGGGCAGAGTCCACAGGCTCAGAGGGGAGGGTTCTGTTTATGAAGCCCCCTGGCTAGGGGCTGGTGTGTTGCCACCTGCCAGAATAAACATGTTAATTACCTGCATTAATATTCAGGCTGTGAAGTCATCAGCATTTGTATTTATTAATTTGTATAAATGGGACAAGCTTTCCAGAGCATTGCTGCAGACAGCAAATTCCATCAAAGCCCTTCCTGAGAGGGCTGTTTGCATACATACATTTCCATTCATAACAATGGGCTGATTGATTAAATGAAGTAAAGTGATTAATTAAGTGACAGTTGTAGGAATCAGCTGGGGTCAGAGTAAATGCTGCACATGGAAAAGATGAGTGATTCACAGCGGAACTCAAGACCCGCCTCTGAACTGCAGTGTCACCTCATTTGTTAGGAAGGGTTTTTGAGCACTTCATAGCAACAGGGTGTAGATACAGAGAAATAGAGATTAGACAGAAATGGCTCATTGAAAACATGAAGCAGCCAAATTCCAGAAGCTGCTTTGCCCCTCCTGTGAGCACGAATGGCTCGTTCGCTCCTCTCCAGACACACTCAGCTGGGCGTTTCTTGTCTTACCTGGGTCGCTCATTGCTCATGAAAGTGAGGAAGGAGTTAATGGCATGGCTAGAGCAGGAAATAGTGCCCACAACTGCTATGCGGGCTTCCCAGATACAGCTCTTCCTGTCTGCAGGGCCCCCTTCTGTCCCATCACAGCTCTGCTGACGCATCGCAGTCTCACCCACACCACCCCCTCCTCATGCCATGTGTGTTCTGCCATTCATTTTGTACTGGTCTGCATTGATAACATACCAAAATGATTTCCCCGTAAAGGAGCCAGGTGCCTGAGGATGTGTTGGTTGGCTGGATGTCGGTATGGGGTTTCCACAGATGTCTGTGCAGACGCGTGCATGAATGGAGGGGCAAATCAGGCCAGTGGTACCAATGCACAAAATCCACAATTTGCCTCAGTTTGAGACAGGTAAGCTGCATCTCATCCGTACGTATCGCAGCTTTCTGTGTCTACACTTGGGGTACGCACTAGTGGCTGAAATGGGGACTAATTCTCAGTGTGGAAGAGGCCTAAGAAATGCAGTGCTGCTAATCTCTGCTCTCCAGCCGTGTTCCTAATGCCATGGCTTGTCTGATGTGCGAGTGCACCACTCCACGGAATGGAATCAGAAGTGTTCAGCTGAGTAGGGTTGTCAACTTTCTAATCGCACAAAACTGAACACCCTAGCCGTGCCCCTTCCCCAAGGCCCTGCCCCAACTCACTACATTCCCCCTCCCTCTGTGGCTCGCTCTCCCCCACCCTTACTCACTTTCACTGGGCTGAGGCGGGGGCTGGGGTGCAGAAGGGGGTGAGGGTTCTGACTGGGGGTGCGGGCTCTGGGGTGGGGCCAGGGATGAGGGGTTCGAGGTGCAGGAGGGGGCTTCAGACTGGGGGGTGGGGCCAAGGGATTCGGAATGCAGAAGGGGACTGTGGGTTGAGACAGGGGGTTAGGGTGCAGGAGGGGATACAGACTCTGCACTCGGGGCGCAGGTTCTGGGATGGGGCTGGGGATGAAGGGTTTGGGATGCAGGAAGGGGCTCCTGGTTTGTGGGGGCTCAGGGTGGGGGCATGGGCTTACCTCTGGCTGCTCCTGGTCAGTGGTGCAGCGGGGCTAAGGCAGGCTCCCTGCCTGTCCTGGATCTGCGCTGTTCTCCGGAAGCGGCCGGGAGATCCAGCTCCTAGACAGAGGGGCCATGTGGCTCTGCACGCTGCTCTCACCCGCAGGCACTGCCTCCCAGCTCCCATTGGCTGGTAACCGCAGCCAATGAGAGTGCAGAGCCGGTGCTCGGGGCAGGGGCAGCACACGGAGCCCCGTGGCCCCCCCTGCCTAGGAGCCAGACCTGCTGGCTGCTTCCAGGGCTCAGTGCGGTGCCAGGACAGGTAGGGACTAGCCTGCCTTAGCCCTGCAGCACCACTGACCGGACTTTTAACAGCCTGGTCGGTGGTGCTGACCGGTGCCACCAGGCTCCCTTTTCGACCAGGCGTTCCAGTTGAAACTGGACACCTGGCAACCGTACAGCTGAGTGGCAAAGACCCAGTACTAGTGTCCTCTGATGGAAAGTATCCTTTAGTTCAGAGTGCAGAGGCCTGTGTTTTTGGAGCAGGTCTGTGATCTTTTGCTGTGACGTTCTGAAGGGCCACAGCACACAGTGTAGTGACGAATATGAAATCCTGGGTGACCATGGGCTTGTTACAGAACTAAATCCTGCCACAGTTGCCCTGGACCACGGTATCCATGGCATGCGTCCGACATAGTGAGCTGTCGCTCTCGAAAGCTTATGCTCAAATAAATTGGTTAGTCTCTAAGGTGCCACAAGTACTCCTTTTTGCGGATACAGACTAACAGGGCTGCTACTCTGAAACCTGTATCCATGGAGCTTGTCATGTACCGACTAGTGTCTCTGCGTCCCCCTGGGGTTCTGCTGGATGGACCATCCGAATGGCTTACGTACGTGTGTGCGCATGACTGCTGCTCTCCAGTGGCTGCAGCGCGTAGATGATATGAGCCCAAATGCTACCACCCGCAGCAGGTTCTCCTTTCACGCAAGTGAGAGGGGCCCGTGCATCTGGAGTGGAGCTGAAACTCTAAACCCATTTGCAAAGGGGCAGTCTATGAGTCTGTGATGGAAAGAAGCAGCCTGCGTGGGCCTAGAATCATTCCCTGCCCCTGCCCCTTTCATTCAGCTGGAGTGTGTGAGCCAGCAGTTATGCCAGGGCTTGGTTTTGAGTAATGTTCACGTTTTTCATTGCCCAGTGACACTGCAAAGCTATGAAATCCCCGATGGAAGGGACATGGTTAATTGCTTTCTCTCTTTTAAATTCCACTTTCTTAAGACCAGAGTGAAATATTTAAGAGTCTCCACAATGGCACACCAGCATCAGAGACAAAACTGAGTCATCGCTTTCTCACTTCGTCCTTCACTACAGGGCAGAAAATCATTAGTGGGGATACAGACCCCTTCTGGAGTCTCCTGGTTGCCTCACAGGGCACTTCTGGGCTTGGAGGAGATTTCAGAGCAATGCTCACTTGAAAGAGAGTGATGCCGACAAAATGGCAGGCAAGTTAATGTTCTCCTTTGTTGCAAGCCTGGAGCATCCTGGAGTTTCTCCGCCTGGATAGTCTCACAGCATGGAGGCCCCTGTCCCACTCTCCCACCTTGGCTCATGGCTGGACATTTTGATCACACAGGATAAGACGGGCACAACCGGAGATGCATGTTAATATGGTGAAAGGACAATGCATCCTTAACTGAAATTACAGCTAGTACCAGTTCAGGGAGAGATGCTGGTCACTGGCATGCAGGTGACTCAGGAGAAGTGGCTTCCACATGCTGCTTGGTAAACTCCCAGACGACATTACAGCCCTGGGTGCTTCCCTTTGCCTTCATCCATTGCACTCCTTTGAGTCACTTCACTCAGGCTCCATCCCATTCTGCTGCCTTCCCCAAAGTATCGACAAGCACCTGTTTCTCCTGCATTTCTGTAGCACAGACCTGATGCCCTCTGTCCCCCAGGGGTGCTGCTGCAGGGGGCTGGGAACAGGTGTGCCCTGATAGGTGTGTCACTTTACCCACATGTGGGGGTTATATGCTGGGTGACCAGATGTCCCAATTTTATAGGGACAGTCCCAATATTTGGGGCTTTGTCTTATATAGCAGCTTATTACCCCCCAACCTCTGTGCTGATTTTTCACACTTGCTATCTGGTCACCCTAGACAAGAGACTTGCCTTCAGGAGTTGCAGCTGGTTTACACACTAGCATATCACCGGCCTCCAGAGCCTCCTTAAGCTCCATCAGTCTGGTACCATTTTGCCTTCACTCTGTCAAACATTTCTCACCCTGTGTCTAAAGCTGGCTTGACAGTCGGCCCCGCATGTTGCTTAAGGACTGAGCCGAGAACAAACTATCATTGCCTGCAAAGGCCTGAGAAAGGAACTGCCTGATGGGAGCACTGCGTCCGTAACAGCTGGGCTAGACTGTGACAGGCAGATGAGATGCTGAGCTCTGAGCACACAAGACATTTCCCCCCGTGGTCCTAGCCCCCTCGTCCGTAACTGGTTGTGTCAAGGCTGGTTACATTCAGGCTTGAGAGAAATTGTGCCATGACCTGTCCTTGCTCCACTGAATCCCTGCACCTTGAGCCAGGGAGATAAATGTTGCTGAACCCTGGGAGCAGTCAGTGGCGGTGGAGTATTTCAGCACCTCGGACCCTGCTCTGCTGCTGAGCAAAGGCTCATGGCAAAGCTCAGATAATCCTGCCAGCAGCTTGATCCCACAGCCTCACACCCAGCTGGAACAGTTCTGCGTCCACTCCCTACTGCCTCCCCAGGGCTTAAATGTCTCACAAGAGGATAAAACAACGGAGAATTTTCTTTCCTGGAATCCCAGAGTAATAACCTGGGTTCTGGCAGGCAAGCTGTAGGACCCGTTCTGTGCTCAGGTGTGTCTGGATCTCAAACCTCAGGGGTGGGACCCTGTTTCACTAACAAAGGCAGTTCTGGCCAAGACACTGGGGCTGTGTTCCCATGTCTCTCTAGAAACGCTCTTTCACGGAGACAGACAATGCCAATGGGCAGACAGACAGCAGGGTTAATGTTGGGCCCCAGCCCTGACATGGGACCTGTAGCCAGGACCGTTCGCTCAGAGGAGGCCATGCTAGCCGCTGAAGCAGACTGATAAGAAGCAGAGCATGGTGGAAGCCTGTCTGTCCCCACTGGCTCTTTTCATAGCCCCTCTTCTCTTTCTCATTCTCCATCCCATTCTCTGACCTGTTTTCCATTCTGATTTCCAATTCCTTTCACTTCTGCTTGCTTCCTGCATCCTCAGGCCTGAGCTCCGTGTAGCAGTAAGTGGTGGCACGGACCGCCCTGCCCTGCCCCATCCAGTGCACCCCCAGGAAACAACTTGCTCCAACCCACAGCATCCAGTGCAGCCACCAACATGCTTTGTACCAGGCTTGGTTTATGTGGGCTTTCCCCTGGTGCTCAGAGGGCTTTGCACGGTTGTGCAGGTTGCAGCTGTGCAAGACTAGTGATGTTTTTATCACCGTTGCTCCCAGCGAGCTGACAAAAGTAAGGCAGGAAATCTAGGCGCAGGGTGGATGAGGGGAGAAGGCAAAGTGTTCTGCCATGACGCTGCAGCCCAGTGAATAAATTTAGCTGTTTTCTGCGACTTAATGGAAATTATGCTGATGGCACCTTCAGACACCCGCTGCCCGTAAGAGGAGGCAGATGCCTTTGAAAAATCTCTCCCCGGTTGTGTTCATTTACTCCCCGCTTCCCTCTGATAGTTTCAGAAGAGCCGTTTGCAGATAAAAAATGAGCAGCTGGCTCTTTTCATTATGCAAACAAGGGCAAAGGCAGTAACTCTTCCAGGCTCTGCTCTTCTGGGTCTGGCTCTTGGGGCGTTTTTCTGTTCCTCTCTCTAATTCCTGACCCTACAGCTCAGCCAGCCTCTGCCCTGAGACTGTCCCCTCGGCTAAGAGAGCAAGTGCCACGGCCATTGAATGACACTTTCACCCATGTGCTCTGGAGAGTCGGGACTGGCAGTGGCAGGGAGAGTAGGAAGGAGGTGCTCACTCGTGGCCAAGCTTGGGCTATAGGACGTGGATGGAGTGCGCAGAGCTGGGAAGGGTCATTTCTCCTCGCACCACTCTGGATCACAGCTCCACCACACACACTCTGTGACAGAATCATTTCACTGCTGCTCGGCCTGGGGCTACGGTGGTCTTTGCCCCAGCCAGTCTGGCTTTCACTCTAGGCAATGCTCCAGCAGGAGCCAACAGGATGGAGGAAGGAGAGGGTTATTGCTGAGCTGAATACGGAGCTGAGCTTCCCTGGAAGAAGACAAGGAGCAGAACTGCCATTGCAGCCAGGCGCTTGGTGCTTGGATCCTGGGGGAATGGTCTGGATACAAAGTGAGCAAAGGCTCTGCTGCTCGGAGGGGACAGCCCATGGAGCCACATTCGCATGGCGGGTGCTGCAAGGAGCAGGAGGCCCCTTGCCCCTTTCTGGGCTGTTGTATCATCAGTTACACGCAATCCGTCTGGACCATGAGCTGTTGTCAGCACAGGTCTTTGGTTCCCCTCCCCATCTGTGCAGAGCCCCCCTCTTCTGTTGCCAGAGGAGCCTGGAACCAGTCCAGCTCTCTGAGGGAAAGGCGGATGCAGGGAGGGGAGGGTATTCACAGTGGCTAGCGCCAGGCAGTGTTCTGACTAGGAATGGAGCAACAGAGGGCTGAGGGGAAGGCCCAGCAGATAAGTTAGGCACCAAGGTGCCAGGAGCGCTCTTTGAGATGCTATGGGCACATTTGTCTCTCACCAAATTCTCTTTCCTTACCCCATGCCCCTCACCATGGTATCTGGACACTTCCCAGAGATACACTAAGCAACGTACTGCAAATACCTCCTACCCCTCATCTCCTCCTAACCCTCCCTGCTTCCCAGTCAGCACCAACCCCACTGCTTGCTGTGCCTGGTGCTCTGCCCACTCCTTCCCCTGACACAGCCACCACTCATGGGGATTGCTGCTGCTCCTGCCTTTGCACAGGCCCCACTCAGAGAGTGAGTTGGTTCCCACTGCAAATGCCTCGGACGGGTACTTCTGGATAGTAATAGGGATAGTAACTGTAGCTATTTACATGGAGCTGATGGTGCTAACGTTTTTCGCAAGCTTATATGTAAGGGTCACAATGCCCACCACTGAAATGCAGCCACCTCTGAGGTGAAACCAGGCATCTCTTTAACAGCATGCAGAAACACTGCACAATGGCCACAAAGAGGGAACAGATTAAAACCACCATCTCCAGTGGAAACTGCAAAATGGATAAAAGTGTAGGTCTGCAGAAGGCAGTAACCTGAGCTGAAAACAGCAAGGACGTGGGGATCAACACCCCAGTGGCTTAACAATCTCCATCTCATCCGAACGACAGCAGCTCCAGCAGAGCATGGCCTCTAACATCATGGTGTGGTCCTGGCAGTGGCCCAGTCAGAGGGAAGAGTGCCACCTGTTACCAAGTCACTAACGCTACTTCCAGCAGTATTGGTGCTAGGCATTCATTGGAGGGCAGGACTGGCCCAGACTAGCACAGGAGAGCCTGTGGGATCCCGCACAAGGTCATAGTCCCTATTTTCCCCGTCACTCGTTTAGATGAGAAAGAACAGTGATATTCACTGAGAGACAGGGGCACTTCCAGTTCCAAACAGTCTTGGCTCTTCCAGAGACTTGTTCACCCCCGTAATTTGTTCCACCCTCCTGTTGCACCTTGTCTTCCATTAGCTTCTGTAAGCTCTTTGGGGCAAGTCTTTTCCTATGTGTCTATGTGCAGGGCCTTCTACAACAGGCTGACTCCAGTCCTAACTGGAGCCTGGGGAGGCCATTATTAGTGAGAATGAGAAATTCTTCTCACTGAGTTGAGTCAACATGGAGACAAGATCTGTTCTTCTCAGACAGAGGGTACAACAAAGACAAAATAATATTTTCTTAATGTGCATACAACCCTGGCAACGCCAAAGATGAAACGTGTGGGAAAACTGGAGAGAGGGCATTTACCGGTGCTGAGAACAGTTTAGCCACAGTTCTAATTAGTGCCTAGATGCTACTAAAATCCACTGGGGAGTTTCTGCATATTTCCCAGCACCTGCTTGTTCAGATTTTATTAAAATTCCTTCTTTCATTCACATGGTTAATTGGCTCTGGTCCCAAAGAGCCAGGTGGTTTCCTAAATATTTGCCTGGCCCTCTGATGGCTTCCTCCCCACCACCTCCCTGTCTGTTTTGAGGCTGCAGTCTGTTTCCAAGTATCAAATGTCAGGCCAGGAATCTTCTGTTCAAACAGTAAAAAGGCAGCAGCAAAGTATGTGCTAGGAATGTGAAGTCAGTACCAGGAAATCAGCTCAAAGGGTGAAACTCTGGAGTTTGCATAACACACAGCAAAATGCCATATTTTCACTGAATCCTCCACTAAAATAACAAAGGGGTGCTGCTTTGTCATCTGTCCTGGACTCAAAGAAGTCAGGGATGGAAAAGACCTGTTAGGTCATCCAGCCCACCCTCGTGCAAGAGAGGGTCACTCCCAATAGCCTATTTAATATGCTTTGGCTGGAGTGGGCAGAGGCGGATCATGGTTTTGTGGGGTCCTGGGGCAGAGCAAGTGGGGGTCCCTCCCCACCCGTTCCGCCTGCAGTCCTCACCCCCTCCCCACTTCCTGGTCCTTCTGCCAGGGAAATGGGATTGGGGCACAGCAGCTTCTCTCACTCCCCAGCAGGAGCGCCAGGCAGGCAGAGCAGGGTTGAGGCGTGGGGGCGCCCATTTTTCCAGGGCCCCCTATTGGCCGGGGCACCTGGGCACAGGCCCCATTGGCCCAGTGGCTAATCCGCCACTGGGAATGGGCTGTAGAACATGTTGGTGCTTTGGTTTCTGTCTCTCCATCCCACATGCGTTGGGAATGGGCAAGTCTACATCCAGCTTTTTACAATTTGCAGCCATGTGATAGATCCAGTAATATTCTGAGTCATTTTCTGTATCTTTCATTGCTTGCCTGACCTGATCCAATACTTCAAACAGACTTAGTTCATTGTGGATAGCTGGAACAGAAGCCTAAGGTTGGATAGGTGAGAAGGGGGGAAACTGAGGCTCAGACAGACACCAGGAGCCTGAGGTCAAGGCCTAAAGTGTGAAAGGGACGGAGGGCTGAGGTGATGTCATTTGTGAACAATGGGATGGTGGACTGAGTCTTCTCACCCCCCCAGAAGAGCTGAGCCCTGGCAGAGACAGAGGGAAATCAAGCCAGAGACCTAAACAGCCTGGCAGGTTCATTCTCTCTCTTCCTACCTCAGCTTTTCAGGGCTGGTGAATGTTATACCTGTGAAACTAAATACCTATCCTCCAGTCCCCTGCACATACCCAGCCTGGGGGGCACTTTAATTTCCTCAGATTGGCTTGGCCTGTGTACCAGCTAGGTTCCTATCCCTGCCTCCCTCATTCGGAGGAAACTGGCTGTTTTGTGGTTCTGCCTCTGGAGTAAAACATCTTCACCAGTGTGGGGCAAAAGCCCTGCCTGGAAGGGTTTGAGCCCTATGCACCCAGCTTCCTCCCCACCCCCCCAGAGGACTGATTGGCCCATGTCTGTAGGGTGCTTTGGAAATGGGAAGTGCTACATCAGTGCTAACTATTGCTTGTCTATTACCAAAGTGACAGAGCACTTGAATGGGGACAGCTACCGCACCGAGAGCACTGTGCGTTTAAGCAAAGAAAGCCAATAACGAAGGGCTGCACAGACAGTGCGATGTGGGGAACTGGTAAAATACAACCCCAGGAACTGGGGGTTCTCACACAGGGGGGTTGCAGAAAGGCCTCCCCAAGTCTGGACCCCTCTCATTGCTGCGGATTAAATGCTACATCCGCAAACCCCCCAACACACTCTGACAAATAACCAGAGTGAAGGATGTTTATTACAGCCACCACCTTGGCTTCTCTCCGTGTCCCCTCCCTGCCTTCCTCTGTCGCCAGCAGCTAGAAAGCTGTGGAAGTGGCAGGTTATTATATTTCTCTGGGCATTCTGCCAAGTCAGAAAGGAAAGTCCACAGTTTGGAACAAGATCCCTAACAAATGAATAAAGGGTCTAAGGCAGCTAGTCAGTTCCCGTCTTCTGGAGTCAGCAGCATCACTAAGCCCTAGAAATCGCAGGGTGGATGCACTTCCATGATGCACCCCAAACCTGGCACACATGCGTTCTCTGGATCAGAGAGTGACAGCAAAGCAAGAGGATGCGCTGAGAAACAGTGGGATCTAACCAAGGGACTCCAGCCGAGCTGGGAAATTTAAAGCCCTCTTTGGTAGGGCACCCTGGCTGTGAATTCTTCTGGGGATAATTCTCCAGAGATCTGCAGCAACGCATGAACGTAAGGCAGTCCCCAGTGTGTGGGACTGCGAAGCTGGAGACCTGTCGTAGCAGGACAGGTTATCATGGCCCAGCTGCCCTGGCAGCTTTCAGTGTGGAATCCCCCGGTGGCCTGGAACACATCTTGCTGGGGAGGAGTACACACACACTGTCCTCACAGGCACCCGGCAATGTAAAGGATCCTAAAATGCTTCACAAATTAGCTATGAAATGGCTACATCTTGGAAGGGCAGGGGGCAACCAGGGGTATCCTGCTGCCCATACCAGGACATTAAAAGGCTCTGACAACATGTAGGGGGACTGAGACGTATTGGAAGAGAAAGCTGCTGAAGTTGCAGGACCCACCAGCATCATTCAGTATGAAATATATCTCAGTGCAGGAGAGGAAGTGAATGTCTCACACAGACTGGGAGGAGCTGGAGGAAACGGTGCTACATTCGTGTCCTAGGAGCTCAGGGGCAGTGATGCTTAGATTCCAGTGTGGCCTAGTGGAGCCCTGAATGGGACCCAGGTTCTAGCCTTGTTTGAGTGAGCTTGGGCAAGTTACTTCCCTGCCCTTGTCCTCATTTTTCTCATCTGTAAATTGAGGTTAATGATACTGACCTCTGTTGTAAAGTGCTTGGAGCTCTACTGATG
The DNA here is from genome assembly GCF_015237465.2 of Chelonia mydas. Classification (NCBI taxonomy): domain Eukaryota; kingdom Metazoa; phylum Chordata; order Testudines; family Cheloniidae; genus Chelonia; species Chelonia mydas. Next base: position 15,481,731 of record NC_057860.1, on the reverse strand, counting down.
GGAAAGGCTATGTAGACCACAGGTGTTATTATTACAGTGCTCTTGCCCAATTTGTGTGTGGCGGGAAACACTCCCTCCATCACTCCTGGCATGGGTGGATGGCTCCTAATGTTACTATTTCCCCATGTTTATTTCCCCCCCCCCCAATACTGTTCCTCAGACATTTCTGTTAACTGCTGGAAATGGCCCACCTTTATCACTACAAAACGTTTTCTCCCCCCCCCCCCCCGCTCTCCTGCTGCTAATAGCTCATCTTAAGTGATCACTCTCCTTACAGTGTGTATGGTAACACCCATTTTTTCATGTTCTCTGTGTATATAAATCTCCCCACTGTATTTTCCACTGAATGCATCCGATGAAGTGAGCTGTAGCTCACGAAAGCTTATCCTCAAATAAATTGGTTAGTCTCTAAGGTGCCACAAGTCCTCCTTTTCTTTTTGCGAATACAGACTAACACGGCTGCTACTCTGAAACCTAATGTTACTATTTGGCCAACGCTCATGATTTCATCAGGAGTCCTGAGATATTTGTTGTTTTTCTTAAATCACCAGCTCCTGGATTCCCGTGTGCAGGTAAGAACCTTGGCTTTCAGTTAAAGAACAAAGGTGTGTTTCTAGCCCTCTGAATTGTGGAACAAAGCTTGAAACTGTGAATAAAGTAAACCCTAAAGGCTCAGACACTAGACAGCGAATCAAAATAGCACAAACTGAGTGTGTTTGTTTCCAGTATCTCCTGGGCTTTAAGCTGGTCTCCTGAGTTTTGGGGCCTGACTTGTGATTGCTGAGCGCTGCTGGTGGCGACACTGCGCTACTGCGTGTGCAAGTGGGGTGTGAGGAGGGTTCTTTGGTGTTTGTCCTTGTGCAGTTTATTGATGTTGGGTACCCAGGACTGGAGCCCCTGGAACATGGGCTGGGTGGGAGTGTGTCTGACAGGCCTCTGAGCCATTAGGATGCCAGCTGCACCTTTTGCTCCCCTTAATGGACCATGAGACAATTATGGTTAGATTTATGGAAGCTGCTGAAGCAGGAGACTCCCAGCAATAGTGGTGAGCAGCTCTCACTTCGGAGCCAGCCAGGTCATCGCTCTCTGCTCCCCCACCCGGAAGGAGACATTCTTGTGCGGGGCTGATGCTCATTCAGTCACTTTGGAGACCGTCTGTCTGCATGGTTCTGTGCTAGCCCACATCAGTAGGGCAGACTGACTGCTAGGCAAAGTCAGGAGGCTGTGAGCCCTATGGGGGCCTACCCCAGAGAGAGTCAGCTGAATATCAGGCTCCCTGCAGCAAGCACACGCCTCAGAGCTAACGGGCGGTTCTGCAGTACCCCTCCATGCCTGCGGATGGTAGCTGAAGTTGCATCTCCGGTCCTAGTAGACACTATTCTCTGTGGGTGGACAGCACTGGCTGCCAGAAGTAAAGGCTAAACCATTGGTCAAAACTGCAGTGACACAGAAACACAGAGACACAGTGACACAGTGGCACCCAACATGAGCACGAAACAAGCCGTGAGAAAGGCATGAAGCCCTAAAATGCAAATCCTTTCCTGGTGAGCTATCCCACTGCTAGAGAAAGGATGAGAATCTGGCATTTTTAATATAAATGTCACGTGACTGTTCATTAGAAAAACCCAACATTAAGTTCTGCGGTGGCCTGGTGTGAGTGGTCAGAACCCAGCTTGGGAAGCTGCATAATAAGTTAGGAACGAAACAGAGGAAGCAAAGAGCAGTGTTAGCGTGACTCTGGCAATCTCATAGACAAATATACAGGTAGACACATCGATACATAGGTAAACACTGCTCTGTTCAGTGTACTCAGTAATTATTTTGGGGATCACCTAATCTGTGCCAGAATGCTCTCCAATTTAGATTAGTTCCCAACTGTTCCATAAAAACATTCACCAGGTTATTTCTGATCATCAGATCCAATCCTTGGCCTCTCGGATGAATAAATGACTGTATGCCTGTGAGCATGCTCCTTCAACCACTTGATTGTGGATGGACGTTCCACATGTGCCTGGCTGGAGCAACGCACCAGTGGTGCTGCCTGCTAGATGTTCTAAGACCAGGGGATTTGGTGCCAAACGTACCAGCTATGTCCCGATAGAATGCACCTGCTCTGCTGCCTGCTACGTATTCCAAATAGGTACAGGCAGAAGGTTTATATGGTGCTGAATGTACCAGCTGTGCCCAGGTACTTCACCCCTGATGCTCTGATACTGAACAGACCCTTTAGAATGAGAGCAAGGTTGGTTTGTGGATAGGACGCTGGGCAGGGACTCTGGAGATTCCACGTCACCCTCCTCACTGTAGTATCTGACGGGATTGCCTATCACTGGCATCTGTCAGGTGTGATTCTTTCTTTCTCCTTCCTCGCCCCAGGAAGAAACTGTCTGGGGCTGTGTTTTTAAATGCATTCTATGTCTCCTGTGAGGCGTGATTATATTAGAAAAGGCAGGTCAGAGAAATGTGCCTCACACCAAGAGCAGAAGGGTCGGAGGTTTGTGACGGTTCTGAGATCCTGCAGGTGTTCCTTCCACAGTCTCACACCAGCCACCGAGAAAGCTCCGTCTCCTGCAAAGACCAGCTTTACTCCTGCAGTGGGAAGCTCAATTTTCCAGTCTTCAGGAGATCTGGGTTCTGTCTCTGGCAATGCCACAGACTGCATGTGTGATCCTGGGTACATCACCTAATCTCTCTTTGCCTCCATACCTATCCGTAAAGAGGTGAGAATGACACTTCCTTACCCCCAGGAGGATATGAGGATACATTAATTCCTGTTTGTGAGGCACTCAGATCCGAAGGTGACAGGGGTCACAGAAATAAAGTCAGTAATTTGGGTATGTCCAGATAGAACCAGGCTGTCACACTGCAAAATGTACCCGATGCATTTCACACCTTATGATTTCCATAGCCTTTAGCCATCTCCTCCTTGCTTGAGTGCTCCAGCATTATTCATGATGGCACTCTTATAGCTAATGCTGACCACTGATGCAGAGGAGTATATGCTGGCTTAATGATGTCAGATCCGTTCGTTAATTATCCCCCCAACAGGCTTTAAGGTTGACTATAAAGACTGATGATTTTAATTTCCTTACAGCCCACTTGGCTGAAGGAGGTTCCTCCTGTTACACACGTAATGAGTTAAGCCACTTCTGACAGCAATTACACAGCAGCTCATACTTATGTTCTCTCTTCAGACAAAGACCAAGGTCAATACAGTAATTAAACCTTATCAGGGAGCCCATATGAGAGGGAGCCAGAGAGAGGGCTGCTCTCACTTATGCTGTAGATGCATTTCCACTCAGACACCTTATTGATGTGTGTAACACTCAGAAATTGCTAAGCAGTCTGTTCTGTTATGAACTAAAGAGATAATGCAAACAAATCACAGGGAAATAATTCAGAGAGTCCACACTCTGTGGTTCTTGCACTTTGACCTCTGCTAATACTTTGCTGTGCTAATGAACTGGGAAGAAATATTCTCCCTTAGAGTCAATAACATGTTTCCAAAAGCGTGCAGCGCAGTGCGGAAAGGTTACTTTGTGCTGTGCTGATTAGCTTGCACTTGTTCTGCATTACATCATCATCTAGCGGCAGCAGGTGGCTCCGCTGTGCAGATACATCTGAACTGTAGATGTCTGCCTCGGATCCATGGAAGCCAAAAGGACACCATTCTATAGTGGCAAAGGGAACAGGTTAGATGTGACCTTACAGGGGACAGATTTGCATTTACACTGTGGCTCCTTTTCAGAGTAATGGGTGCTTTAGAATCGGCGTAAATGTAATTTAATGCCAGACTACTGTAAACAGGCCTTAGTGTACATGAGAATCAAGCCCTAGGTCTTTTCCATCTCTGATTCCTGTGATCCTCTGATTAGATAGATACACTGACCGCTAATATGTTAATGTGTTACACTGAGAACGGGACAAGTTCCATATTAAGGTACCAAGCTAGCGCCAAGTGTCTGCAGAGTCTGATGTAATGGTGGCAGGAAATTATCCAATAAGTTGTACCCCAATCCACCTGGCAGCGGTACCCAAACCAGAACTTTGGCGTAGAGAGAAATGTCTGCTTTGGATACTGCACAGCTGGGCTTTCTCTGAGACCTGTTCTTTTGCTGCACTGAAATGTCATCATGAAATTATGGCATTGTTGGGATTTTTTCAGAGCTTAGCTGTAATTCGGTATAAGATTCTTGTTAAAGTCCTTCAGAAACACTGCTGTGCGTCTGACGCAGGCAGAGAACAGCATGAATTGTTCTCGTTTTGAAGAACTATGAATTTCTCCCATTGGTTTCAGTTTTTGTTGCTGCCTCTGTAGCAAAAAGTTGTCAGCAAGGATGGCCCATCTCCAGGGCTGTGTCTACACTATCCATTTCCCCTTCTGTTGCTGGCGGTGCCGTATCTACACTACATTTTCTAACAATGGAGCTGCACTGGGATTAGCAGGGTCCAGAACAGCAACTGAAAATTTTAGGGGTGGGAAGGAAAGGCCTAGGAAATATAATGGTATGTTCCTGCAGAGCCAGCAGGGGGCGCTCTCACATTGGTTTTGCGGGCGTCATAAAGCAGTGGGTGTGGCTGCTGCTTCCCTCTCAGCTTCTCAGCAAAGGAGTAGGGGTTCGGCGTGTGGAGGTAGATGTTCACTGTGGGCCAATTCGCAAGCTCAAGGTGCTTCCGGGGCTGCTGTGCCTTCCCTGCACCTGCCTGCTAAGCATCCCGTGGCTGATAAAAACTGCAGGAAACTTTTAAAAGCACAATCACACCTTGTATTGAGGTTCCAATTCCAAAGGGTGAATGGATTATTAAGATGTGTTGAAAGCATGTTACAAACCGGAGTAGTGTGTGTTAGAGATGGTTATAAGCACATTGCTAGAAGGCATTGCCGATATAAGCTCCCCGTTGGACTCTGATGAGCTATTCATTAAAACATCGGTTGATAATTTATTAGCCCTTTACAACCTTAGTATAAAGTGTGGCCCAGAAGGTTTAGTGATAATGTACCTGCTGCTGCTGAAGTCAGTGGATACCAGCCCTTGCCAGGTGAGAGGGATATAACAAGTTGTCACTATGCCCATGTCAGGTGGACAAGGCTATGGGATAAAAAGCAGCCCCTTGCCAGCGCTTCTGTGTGTCACACTCTTCTTGCAAATAACTCCACTGTTGTGTCCACCCTCCCTTTCCTCCCCACAGATTGAAAGACACTAATGGAAAATATTCATTGCTCCACATGGGATGTTATTGATGGCCCAGTGGCTGCTGAAATGGCACACGCAAACTCTCTGCAGGTATTCAGCTCACTGATGAATAATATGCTTGGGGACCCAGGCTGTAAAAGATGCAGTAGAAATGTCAATGAAACACAAACCAGGAGATGGACAGGGCGGTAGTGACAGACGCATGCACTCAAATCAAAGCTGAGGAAAGGGTTAGCATATGACTATGCATCGTTTCTGCATACAGGGGTGTGTATCAGTGCAGAGGGCTATTGCGTATCTGTGCATGTCTTTGGGTGGCAGTAGGCATTGTGCGAAGTAGAGTGTGGATATTTGTGTATTGCGTACATACAAACTATGAGATGTTTCACTTGGTCCTGGTCCAGAGGACATGGCCAAAGGTAAAAACCATATCCAATTTGGGAACCAACTTTTATTCTTTCTCTGCAAAGGTGGAACAATGGGGCTGTGTATTCTCAGAAAGGGAAAAGGGGGTTAGCTTGTTGGTTGTTTCTGAAGTGTCTTGCCTGTTTGACTTCACTTCCTCCACTGGAAGAAAATCAGACCCCAAGGCAAAGCAGAAGCTTACCAAAAGCTTCCTATCCCTCCCTGTCCCTGATCATCCTGGGGTTCACATTTCAATCAAGTTCAGACAACAGCGACTGAGTAAGCCACTGAGTGGCACTGACTGAGGTAAAATTCCCAGGGGCCAGTGCCCGGCCCCCCAGGCCCATGGCCCAAGCGGAGGCTCCTGCCCTCGGGGCTAGCCAGACTCTGACTCAGGCTGTGGGGGCTCGGCCCGTCAGCCCCACTAGGCCACAGCGCCGGCACCCGGCGAGGTCAGAGAGGTGCTGTGCTTGGCAGGGGAATGGGCAGGAACGAAGCAAGGGCCTCAGTGGGACTTAGCACAAGCTGTGCTGACAAGCTCGCCAGCACTGGGGCTGTGATTTGTTGGGAGCCTTCGAGCGCATTCACATGCTCGTCATGGGGTCTGTAAACCAGCCCGAGTCTGCTGCTGACCCGGACAGTCCTCTATTGCTCTTCAAGCTGAACAGAGCAGCCTGACAGCCGCTGTTCCCAGTGCCGGCTATTTAATGCCAAGTCACAGGGGAAGTGGGTGGCGTCTGATATGTCTGTGGAAAGAGACTTACTAACGCATGTGATGCTGACTCACCTGGCCTGAGAGACCTGCCAGGAATTCTTCCCTCTAGCAAACCTGTCAAAGCAGAGCCTGATTGGCAGAGACCTGGGACCTCAGGGCCTCTGTGTGTGAAATATTTCACATTGAGTGGCGGGGGGAGGCCTGGAAAGGGCATTGCTATAATTATGGAAACTTCCTTTCTGCCCACCTGATACCACTGGGGAATGTGAGGGCACTCTGGCCATCCTGCTTCCTTGCCCGCTAACAGGGCAGTCTGCCCCGTAAGGGCCTGCAGAGCCAGGGAGCAGCAAGCTCTGGCCCAGGGAGAAGCCCAGGAGGCCAGGCAGGTGTAGGTAACCAGCTGATCCAGATAAGCAGCAGCTAGTGATTGGCTCGAATTCCCAGCTGGAAGAGGTAAGTAAGGACCCAGCTGTAAGCGAGAGGGTGAATGTTTTCACAAGTAGTAGTGGAAGGTTGCAACAGGGCAGGCAGGGCTTGTGGTCCCCAGAAGGCAAAGGGAGGGTTGTGACCCTTGAGCTATTGGGGTGTAGACGATCCGGTCGTACCAGTCCAGGCCATTTTTGTTTCTTTTCATTATTTCTTGAGTTTGTGTGGCAGAGCACTAAGAGAGCCTGCCTGTACTGTAGCTAAAGTGGAGTTGGGAGTGGCTGACTGTCCTGTCCCCAAGCTGGTGGACAGGACTGCTAGACTACCCACTCCTCCGGTCCCCTCGTGTCCTCTGGAGGCTCCTGGAATCCCTAGAGGGGTGCCCTGGGGTTTCTGTTGGTGTGTAGAATGCTCAGGTGGCGTTTTTACATTCGTTTCTAGCAGCCAGTTTAAACACAGACTGACCATCTTGGAAAAGGATCTTGTTAAATATGTTTAAAGCAAATATTTACTAAACAAAATTAAAAAAATCACAGAAAGTGGCTTCCAATTGTGTGATAACTTGTATTAAAAGATGTTAAAATAAGCATTGCTAACATCCACCAACGCAAGAAGAGTGAATGGAAACTGCCTAATGTTAATTGCTTGGTTCAGTTCCAAAGACAGCTTATAAAATGTACAGACATTTTCCATATATGTGAATATCGGCTGCCTTTTTTCTCCCATTTTGAAACACACCAGACTGCATGTTTATTTGCATGCATGGTACTAAATATCAGAGTAATGCTAGGCCCCAGTGCTTTCAAATGCTACAAACTTAACTGCTCTGACTTCTTCACATTAACTCCTCATAGTGACAAGAAACACAGAAAAAAAGATTAGAAAAAAATGAGAAGGATAAAAATTAAGCAACTGCAACTACAAAACACAGCCCCTGCTTTTTGTACGCTTAAAACCTGCTTGCACTTTTGGGTAATCTACTTTATCAAAGATAGGAGAGCACCCTGCTTTCTCCTGCGTTTTCACAATTTGGCCTTCAAATTAAATTTCTCTTGGAATGAATACATATCTCCGCGATCTTAGAGATCAGTTGAATATATTTTGGCAAAATTCTGTTTACCTAAAATGTATGATTAGATGCATTGGGGTCTATTTCAGCCCCTCTTTATGCTGAATTCTTTCCCTGAGAAGCCAGCTCTGAGAGAAGATCTCTCCTCTTTGACTCAGCTGCTCTTTGCTGCTATGTATTTCTCTGCACATTAGGGTTCCCATCTGTGGAGCCTTCTTTGTCCCTTTGTTTCGATGGCTGGAGAGGGTGTGAGGTTTGTTTTGGTTTTTTGTTCCAGAACTGAAATGACTCAGCCCTGGCCCATCCTTCCCCATCCCCTAGCAAGTGTTGACTCTTATGGGAAATTTTCTAGGAGAGAAGGGCTCCTAAAAACCGCTCCAAAGAACAGAAAATACTTCCCAGGAAAAACAGGTCCATCTTTTGCAGTGGCCCCAGGTTAGTAGTTGGAGCAGCCAAGTCTGCAGAAGAATTTACCTCCCTCCAGCAGATTAGGGCAATGGGAGACAGAGAGGTGGGAGGAGGGCAGAGAGGCTCACAAAAGAAAAGTGGATTTAAAATTACAATGAAATTTTCTGGCTTTATTATTTGTATTAGGGTAGCACCTGGACAACCCAGCCAACATCAGGGCTCCATTGTGCTGGGTGCTATACAAACACACAGCGAAAGACAGTCCCTGGCCTGAAGAGCTTAAATTCTGAATTGACAAAGGGTAGGAGAGGAAACAGAGAAGAGAAGTGACTTGCCTATGGTCAGGCAGCTAGTTAGTATCAGAGCCAGAAGCAGAACCCAGGTCTCCTGACCCCCAGCCTACTGCCCTGTCCACAGGGCCATGTTGGCTTCTTTCTGTTAGAAATTCTTTCTTTCTGTTAGAAATTCCCCAACACTGTCAGGTCCCTTCACACCTGACTCTCAGAAGTATCTTTAGCACATGAGTATATCAGGGCTCCTCTGGCCTCTTTCCAAAGGAAACAGAACGGAAAGGCTACACTTGGGGAAAGCAGGAATTACTATGTGTGCTAAGGGGAAGGACCATAGAATCATAGAAGATTAGGGCTGGAAGAGACCTCAGGAGGTCATCTAGTCCAACCCCCTGCTCAAAGCAGGACCAACCCCAACTAAATCATCCCAGCCAGGGCTTGTCAAGCTGGGCTTTTGTCAAGCCAGGACCAGTAGAAACAGACTTTGGATGGGCTGTGGCGATTAGCATGCTGCCTGGGGATAAAGACAGAAAATGATATTTTGGCCAGTGAAGCACCTTCCCTAAGTCAGGGAAGCAAAGTGACAGATTGTATTTTTGTCTGGTAGCGGGAGTGCCTTCAGGCTGGGAATGTTTGTCAGGTTTGAATTACGCCGACTCCATCCCTGGGCCACATAGTCCCTGCATGGCTCCGTCATTGGAGAAATACTCTGATAATGCTCCATCACCCTAGTCTACTACATCACCAAGAGTGACTGGTGGTTAGACTGATGAATTAGTGTAATACATCATCCCAGTTAGGCACCCTGGTCACGTACATATCACCAGCGGCTTTCCCCAGGGAAGCAAAGGTCCATAAACAATCTGTTTAATCACAGAGTCACAGTCAGTCCCCACACTGCAAGCTGGGCACTGCTTGGCTAGTGCCAGCTAAAAATCTTGGCATGTAACCAGCTTTCTCCCGGGTACGAGTTGGGCATCATATTTGCAGCCTTTTCACAAGCCTTATGTTCCCCTGTAGATAGGATTTCTTTTTCCTCATCTGAAGTTTACAGGAGACATAATTCAGGTGGCCATTGCTATTAAATCCAAGCACTTTGTGAATAGTAATGAGATTAATAAATAATGAGCTTTATGTGTCATGTGTTCTTCCTCTGCAGCCCCACGGGTTGGCAGAGAAAATCCATCCTACTGGGAACAGATTTGCAAAGGAGATTGGGGGAAAGAGGAACCAGGGTCTTTGCTATTTATGAACTTAGGAATTATTTGCAATGTGGTAGCATATCCTATTTCCTGTCATACCAGAGCAGGCCAGTGGTCCTGATATCCCATTTCTTACTACGCTGCAAACCAGAGCCCCACTGGACTCTGTAGCCTCATATCCTGTCTCCAGCAATGACCAGCAGCCAGTGCTTTGAAGGAAAGCAAACCTCTTACAAAGGCACAGAGTGCAGTTGAGTGAAGGGAAAGGGAAAACTCTCCTGACCTCACCTGACACATTGAACCATGAGGGCTGGAAGCTCTGCTACATTTCGTACCTACCTTTTGAGTCCTGTGCAGTGCCAGCATGACACTTGGTCATGTCAACATCCCATCTCCTCTTCAATCATTCTCATTAAGCTGTTTGTCTCACCAATTTCCCAGGCAACAGATGCGACAGATTTACTGCACTCTGCTTAAAGAGCCATCAGCCTGGATACAGGAAACAGTACACTCTACCTGTGGCAGCTAGCCTGCTTCCTAGAACGAGACAGCACCCATAGCCAGTGCAGGGTTAGGAACCCATTCCAGTAAGTCCCTGCACGCCCTGGTACCCACAGCCTGGGCTAGGGTCAGTCACCCCTTGCAACTGTCCATCGTAAAAAGAAGCACAAACCTCCGAGGGCTGAGTGCCTGTAGCCAGTGGGTGGCAATCCAGAAGCAGGGCAGCAAGGGTTCAGACTGGGTGAAGAAAATGACCTGCCTCACATGAATGGGCTGCAAGGGTTGGTTGGATAATGTTGGTAAAGCATTTTGAGTTTCCGTGAGGTGGAAGGAACCACCAGAGATGGGCAAGGCTCTGAAGTAATCTCTGTCTGACTAACTCCTGGGATGTCCTTGCTCCGTGGGAGAAGCTTCCTGTGCTGAAGATCTGACAAGGCCCCAGTCACATCCATCACTGACTTTTTCCCTCTCCATAATCACCGTTTCCTCATTAGCACTTTGGATGCTTGCAGGCATCAGTGTCAGAACGCAGCGTGTGAGAGAGGAGGTCACTGATTTCAGAGGAGAAACGCCATCAGAATAAGCAGGGCAGGGCTGGTCAGAGACAATTCTCTCCTGTAATTTGTGGAAATTTTTGTTAGAGACAAAGGATGTCTGTAATGATCCGTTTCTCACTCCTGAGGAGGTGGGCAGCTGAGCAGGAGGCATGTCCAAGTTCCACGATAGACAACTGCCTTGCATGGCATGAGTTTGTTTTCCTGTCTCTCTGTACTGATTCTCTGAACTGTTGTGGGAATTCGATATTTCCAGTCTATTTACCCGTTGCAGGAGCCCTGCCTGGATGTCTGCTACGCTAAGTAGCCAGTTTGTACAAGACAAGATAATGCCCCCACCCTGAGGAAATCAAATCATCCAGTGAGTTAGCAAAGGGCAGAGCTAACTGCAGACTCTCCCAGCAGAACCCCTGTGCAAGGCATTGAGGAGCACATCCACCGTTGAACCAAATCTTTGAATTGCTGGGAGATGGAGCCAGCGGTCAGTGAGGAAAGATGTTCCCCCAGAGTTCTTAGTGTAAGAGAAATAAACCATTCACATAGGCGTAACTGTGGCAATCTGTAATTCACAAGTGAATTGTTCTAACAGCCAGGGGTGGCCACCACCAGAGGGCTTAGACGGACGCTTAGCACATTCAGAGCCAGCCGAAGCAACAATAAGAGCTATGTCAGAGTGTCCTGCCCAGAGCATCTCAGACATTCCCGCAAGAATGAGCACCTTAGACTATCCAGTCCCACCTTTCTGGACTATGATGTGTGGTCCAGAGGACATCAGAAGGCCTGCAGCTTGTTCCAGCATAGCTGTGCTCCTGGGTGAATGCCTGGAGAGAGATGCCCACGGTCCCCTTGCTTCTCAAACGGTGGCAACACATTTAGCAAGTCTCCCCCAGGAAACCTGGCTAACAAGCCTGGAGCTGAGCAGGTGCACTGGGTCTCCTTATCATTCGAAATCCCTCACTGACCGGCTAGATTCCTCCTCTTAACCAGGACATTTTGTAAATCAGTTTAACACACAGTAAGTGTGGTGAGCCATGGTCAAATCTCCCTTTAGATGGTCCATTTGAAGGGCCTTTGATGTAAGTTCCAGTTCAATATCAAGAAGTGAAAGGCTGTTTTATATTCAGATAGGTGTTATGCGCACCGAGCATCACCAGTCTCTCTGCAGGCCGGCCTGTCTATGCAGTATGACCCTGACTCCGTGGTGAAATCTAGCTGTACAGGAAGACTCTAATGATCCTTCTGCACTTTGCTCACTTGAAAGTAAACTAAAAGAGAAGAAAATAATTTGCTAATTCCTTTGGCTTGTTTATATTTGCGCCTCGGTTCTATTCCCTTTCCTCTCGGCCTTCCTGCTAGTTAATTTTACAGATTAAGGAGCTTTATTAAAGTAATACACCAGGAAGATGCTATTAATGATTAATAAAGGCTTCATATAGTTCATATTAATAATTTAGGCTCATTATGGTCAGTGCTATTACACTAAATCCCAGATTAATTAATAATGATGGAATTGCGCTGACAGGAAATTGTCACTGACGTGTCTTGGAAGGTGCCCATTAATTAACACTTTAAAAACAATTTGGAATCATAATGGAGCTTTTATTAAGGTTCCTGCCATTCTTGCATACAGCAATGATTTGCCTCTGATCAGCAAAGTTACCGGAAAGACAGTCACGCAGCCGAGGGTGATTAGGTGCCGCTGTGTGGAAAGCCAGATTCCGCCCCACCTACCCTGGCACAACTGTTCAGTCAGCTCAGATAGGAGATGCCAGGACCAGACAGGGCATTCTGAATTGAGATCTTTATTAAGGAAGGGGAGGGGAGACTAACTCTAGCATATTGCTCATTATTAACAACCCTAACTCGTTTGGGTTCATTCGTACTGCTTGGGACTCGCCGATTAGGCGTTGCTGACTTCAAGTGTTCCGGAATCATGAGCCGGGCCTCAGAAACTCCTGAGATGTCTAGAAAGAATAAATGTTGGGTTCTTCTTAAGGGCCTTCTGGTTTCTGAGCCTTTGGGGGGGTCACATTTTCAAGCTACCCCAATGTTCCATAAAAGAGGGTGAGACACTGGCTATGGTTCCCAGGACGCAGCTGCCAGTGGCATGGCTCATGCAGTTCACCTGGCCTCATGTGACCAGGCTAGATGGTGAGAACTGTGATGTTATAAGCCCAGTGTTGCTGTTCCTACCCCATCCTGGGGCTCTAATCCGAACAAGTGTTACCTGTGCTTTGAGTTCAGGTCTGAGCCCATCACCTTATCTTCAGGCCTCAGCGGGGCCAGAGGAGAGGCCAAAAGGAAGGCCGACCCCCTGCGATGCCATCCCCCAGGCCAGCATACCACTGTTGTTCCCGATCGAAGAGACAGGTTCTGCTTGTGTACTGGCTCCAAGGGGCCATATTTTCAGGTTGTAAAGTCAATCCAGGCCAGAAAAGGGTTAGTGTCAGCACATCTGCTGACTCAGATCTTTGTCTGGGAATCCTACACACACACATGGGCTTCCCAGTACCTCATGGCTCCCTCGAGACCCAGGGCCCTTACGTTAGGGTGGCAAAATTCTCATTCTGCCCCTCTCTCTCTCTCTCATCCCAGTGCTGCAGGGCGCCATGCATTGGCCCTCTCTGCGATCCCTCCAACAATGCAGGGAACCTGGTGCTCTGGGAGAGCCTGGAAACCACAAAGGCATAAACAATTAACATTTTGATTTCCCCGCTCCCACCCCAAGAAGTGACATTTCCAGTGAATGAGTGGGGGAGGGGCCCTGGCGAGGTGTTGAAATGGCACGCGAAGTATGATCCCAGGCAGTCCCGGCAAGAGCTTTTGTGTCTTTTAATAGTATATGCAGTTCTCTCCTAGCCCTGGAACAAAATGTCACCGAGTCTCTTTATTCCTGCCCTTTTCCCCAAGGGATATTAACATATAAACGATGTGGCAATGACTCAGAGAGCAGAAGGGAGTGCCTCCCCAGCCCTGGGTGTAAAGGGCACCTCTCCATCCCCACACTGAGACACCCCCCAGTCCCCGGACAGCATCTTGGGTGATACATACCCGCCAGCGCTGCTGGACATGCACGGTACATGCAGAGAGCCTGCGCTTGTTTTAATGTCAGGGCTTGCTCTCGCCAGGTTGGGCTGCAAGATCTGGAAAACGTCACGCCTGGGTAAGACTTCTGTTCCAAGGTCAAACAGAACCAGAACCTGTATGACAAGAGGCTTGGAAGAATCCAAGAACCTTTCCCCAGTGCTGGCTGTCCTAGATTTAATGCCCCTGCATTTTCTAGCTTCAGCCATAAGCAGAAATCCTGGGATATCATGAAAGAGATTATTTTCCAACCTTTATGAAACCTGGGACTGGTGGAAATCTCACAACAGAGCCTGATTTGGGTCTCATACTAAGGTGATGGGCATGGTCTAAGAACTAGAATAGATGTCATGGGGGTTTCCAGACTGAAGAACCTGGGAAATGTATCAATTTCTTTGGGTTCTTAGCTGAACTGAACATGTTGGATCTGTCTTGTTTAAAGAGCCTTAACATCATATAAGCATTTAACCAGGGCACTCATTAGGAATGTGTTCTCATCTCCAGCGTTCATATTGGATAATTCAGTAAGCATACTGAAAATGCAAAGCTTTTGTGGCCGTATTTAGGTATGGGTATGTGGCAGCTCTAAGCCATTCCGGAGGTTTGTATTCACATTTAGACATAAGCCAAAAAATGTTGCCATACAAGAAATTATCAAGCATTTGGGGCCCTTCAAATACAACACATAACTACTGTGGAATGTGCTTCTTCATTAACTGTACTTCACTCTGACGTCAAAGAACTCATTATATTTATTATTTCTTTCAACAAGCTTCCAGCACTGTTAAAAATAGGTAACATAGCCGCAAGAGGGGGGAAAAAACTTCCTTTAATCAGTCTACATTGTTGAATCAGTGTCTTTACGACATCTCCTTTCCAAAGGCTACAGGGACTGTAAAAACTAATCTGAGACAATATTTCCAGTATGATAGGGTCCTGAGAAATTTTTAAAGCTGTGTTTTAAATGCTGTCCTCAAACAGGGGCAGATGTTAACGTAATGATACTCTGCTTGGAGAAATTAGGGTTTCATTCATGTGAGACCTGGAGGGGCAGCAAGGGGCTCGGTCTGTGCCATTCTTGGAGTGCAGCATTGACTGGGATCTGGGACTGAAGAAGCCACATCTTGGATGCATAGGGTGAAAGGCTGGCCCCATTGAAGTCAACGGCAAAACTCCCACTGACCTCAGTGGGGTCAAGATTTCACCCATAGACACACAAGAAGGTTCTGATTCCGTAGCAAGAGAGGAGGGAGCAGCACATGCTGGGCTGACATCTGCATTGTGATTCAGTGACAGCAGGAATGTGCCAGCTAAATCAGCCTTTATTTTCCGTTGAGATTTACAATGTACTATTTCCATTCTCCTAATTCAGGCAATGTTTGGCCAAATCACAGACAGTCTCTCAAGGAAGAAGGAAAAATTACCCCCTTAATCATAATGCTTAGCACTTAAACGTTCAGAGCACTCTCCAAACATTAACCATTAGTTCTCCCAGCACTCAGGTGAGGCAGTTAAGCGTGACTATTCCTCTTTGACCGATGGGGAGTTGAGACAGTGGTTAAGAGCCACATTTTTAGAAGTGGTCTCTAAGTTTGGATGTTCAACTTGAGATCCCTGGGGCCAGCTGTTCAAAAGTGCTACACACTTACAATGTGAGGGGAAGTTAGTGGGAGCCACTGTATCCTCAGCACCTTTGGAAATCAAGCTGAAGATGGCTCAAGTCTGACATTTTAAATTTGAGGCACCCAAAATTAGAGGGCACTTTTGAAAAATTAGCCCTTGTGTTCAGTGTTGCCAGTTCCCACAGTTTTATAGCAAGTCTCTGGATAGGAAAAGGCATGTGATGATGTGACAATCCCTGCTTTATTGATTTATTCTTAAAATATGTTTCTGGCCCTCATGGTTGTGGAGAAAAGTTTGAAAATATAACCCAAGTGCAGTGTAAAGGCTCAGAAACCAGGATGCAAAGAAAAAGAACCCAACATTTAAGGATTTATTTGTTTTAATCTCATGATTTTAAAACCACTCACAACTTTTTTAGGCCTGAATCGTTGGGGCTGGCAATTTTGCTGCCCCTTCCGCAGAGGGGGAGAATTGTTCAGGTCATTTAAGTGGTAAGCTCTCTGCACAGGAGTGACTTTACTCCCGTCTGCAGAATTCCCACTGAGTTCAATCTGGGGGGCTAACGTGAGTGCTAGCATAGCTCATGCAGTATAGGATGCGGACACTGCTTATACACACCGATGTCTCTCCACTCAGTCACCAGCACCTTTCCTGCATAGACCAGCCAAGCTGATAGTCCAACGTGAACACCTCAGCTCTTACAGCAAATAAAACTAAGAAACTGCAGAATCTCATCAGCGAGTCTTACGAGGAAATTTATGCGCAAGCAAATCAGATAAAAAATTTGTAACCCAGACAAATCAGCCCAATAGACCACGGACATATGATACATAATTCACCTTTACCATGCATCGTGTTTCACTGGCTTTCCACAGAATTCATGGTTATGATATCACTCGCCCAAGGCAATAGTAAAATACTGTAATGAAAAGGGAGTGCGAATGATCAGGCTGTGCTTAAAGGGGATTTTTTGCTTTTCTTGTAGAAATCAGAGCAAAGTGGCCAAAGCATGGACTGTTCACATCTAATTTTTAAGTGAACGTCTTGCAGGTAAAAGGTGCCAGATTAGCAGCCCAGGAACCAAAATCCTGGTTTAATCCACGTGGCAGGAACAGCCTGGGATCGGGCAGGTCAAGCTTTCTACATACATGCATGGACGCTCATGCATGCACACTGCCCCTGCCATCTGACCCTGATGATTTAGTGGGATCTTTAGGGGTGAAACGGAATTCAGTCTCCGGCTCCTACACCCCTGGCTCTGAACAGACTGCCGCAAAGAAGCTGATAACTGCTCCTCTGGCAGTTCTTGGTGTGGGGATGCCTTATCTCTGAAAGACTCAAGATACCTGCAGCCAGTGGTGTGTGGATTAGCAGTTGATCCCTAGCTGGCACTGCTTCTGAAGCAGAGACCCAGGAGTGAGGGAAGTGAGCCACCCAGCCTTATAACCAGCTTTCTGGGGGGATTCCAAAATTGTAGCTTTCAAGGGAAACCACAGCGGGTGGAGTCAGGTCGCACCTACGGCTCCATTCAGTGTCAATGGGAGATGGGGGTGCTCAGCACTTGCCTCTGAAAATCAAGCCCTCAACCCACTCTCCAGATTCTCAGGAATCAGAGACAGCAAAGTGGCAACCAGCTGGCAACTGCCTCTGACAAATAATGATTGTTTATTAATGAATAACAGTCTTACATTGACATGGTGCCTTTTGTTTCAAAGAGTCCCTGATGGCGTCACATACTTAACAAGTTGATACACAGGGATCACTTCACCTCTCCCTTCAGTGAAATGCAGCCACCGCTGGGGTGCAACGTATCTGCTCATTGACTGTGTCCAGCAGGACTGCACCACTGGTTAGAGCAGAAAGTGAAGGAGGAAACTGGGTGGGGTCTTGGGCAGAAGACTATAATCACCTATGACAGGATTCAACCAGGACATGGAAGCTAATGACCCTGCATTTACAGAAGTGCCAAGGGACCCTTAATGAGCGCAATTGATCAGGACCCCAGGTTTATGCCTTGCCTGACAGTTAGCACCTTCGGCAACACAGGAGCCCCAACATCATGTTGAGGCATCAGTTCAAGCCTCCTTCAAAGAGAAAAGTGACCCCTACAGAACCACCAACCCCACCTCCTGTACCTCTTGCCATATGTGTTCCACGGAGGCCTCCTACCCTTGCTCTGGCCCATCGGCATCCTGTATTGCTTGTGAGATCGGATGAAACCACAGCACAAGATGGTCCGGCTGGCAAATATGGGCGAACGTGCCTGGGTTCACCCCGAGCCTGGGGTCTGGTGCTGATAGCTGTGCCCTGGGGCTCGGCCCTCAGACACACTGTGCTCACTGACTGCCACCGGGACGGTTTGGGTTCAATAATGTACATTTTTATTTTGCCAAGATTGTAAATTCTTTTCTAAAGAAAAGACAGTGAGATGGCTCTGGAGCTGAATTAATGGCAGGATTATTCAAATGAATGTGGGGGAACAGTCACTCCCCCCCGCTTTTGTTTTTAATGCTAAAGTCTCTGCAGAGATTGATTCCTGAGTGTGAATATCCCGTGCTGGCCTGAGCATCAGCCAAATGTTGCGTGGAAGGGATCTGAATTACATCAAGAAGCAGTGTGATGTTTTGTACATCAGAAATAAGTTGTGTATCATACTGTCACTCTCCAATGGACCGAGCCTTGTATGAAGGCTCTTACTTTTCGGTTGTCCTCATGCTGATTCCTTTAGAAGACCCCGATGAGATCAGATTATATTAAAGTGGAATTATTCTTCCTTAACTATGATCCTCCTCAGAAATCCCAGGCCATGTTGGCCGTGGGGTTCCATTTGGTCAGCAGCTGATCTACCATGTGGGGTTGCTTTTCACTGTTTTACACCAGCCAGGAGAGGGGGAGAGGAAGTGGAGCTATGCTGTGACAAAGTCAGGAAAACGCCCACTGCACTCGCTGTCGCACTGGCTCAGAAAGGAGGCTACTCGCTGCTCCCACCACCCGTCGGCCATTTTGTGCTTGAGAAGCATCAGGAGTGGGGGGCTGGGAAGAGAGGGTGCGGGGGAGTGTGTCATGACCCAAACCAGGCTGCAGTGTGGAAGGAATAAAGAGACACTCAACCTGTGAGTGGAAAGCCCTAGAATCATCAGTATGGGGCATCCCGAATCTCGAGGTCGTGTAGTCTCCTCCCCAGACCACAGGTAGGAGTCTGGTGGCCAAGACAGGGGAGGCTGTGAGATGTTTAATTTTTGCCCCATTGGTTTTGGCTGAAGACTCGTTTCAATGTGCTAGGCCATGCAGCACGTGCACAGACTTAAGGCCCTCCAAGAGCCGGTTGTTGGAAGCTGGAACGTCTTTGTTTGCAAAACCAAAACACAACATTTCACACACCTTGCTGTGAGGGTGCAGGCATTTTTACTGCCTAGGGAGTGTATGAGCCAAGCAGGAGCGTATCAGTTTCAGATGTATCCTTACACTTCAATAGCAGCCTCATTACCGGAGTGACCTGAAGGCAACTGCAGAGATTAACAACCACCTCCAGTTTACCCAATTCGACTCTAAAGAAGACCTGCCTACCTCACGTGGTGACACTCAGGCCAGTGTCCGTGCACCAGGGACACGGCCTCACTTCACCACCAGGACCGGAGTTTAGCACTCGATCAGCAGATCTGTGGCCGCCTGGTGCTGGCAGTTTTCTTGGTTTCCATAACCAGCCCAGCGCCGGCAGCCACTGCCAGGAAGTGCTTCCTTGTGTATTTTAGTTTAAACTATAATTAAAATATTGTATTGGAAAATGGGAACAAAAAGGAGTGATTAATAGAGAGAGCCCCTTCGTGAAGTTCAAGGGCGGAACGTTGGATATCGCAGTGTCCTCCGGAAGACTCCAGTAATTCGCCAAAGCGATGGAGCCCCTGCCATTTATTACAGTTTTCCTGGAGTATCTCTCCTGGTGACTCATGCATTGTGTTTTCATAATCCAATAATTGTTTCAATTTCCACATTACATCCAACTTAATTATATCTCCAATGTTTAATCTAGCAGTTTAACTCTTTCTCTGTGGCTTCTCTGCCTTGCTTATTACTCAAAAGCAGTTGTGCATTGTTCATAATGGGACTTTAATACAAGGAGAAGTAGCCATAATTTCTGACTCAAGGCTTTCCTGATAAACAGTAGGGTGATAGCTGTAATTCTGAGTGACTTCTTTCTCCTTAAGAACATAAGAACGGCCATACTGGGTCAGACCAAAGGTCCATCCAGCCTAGCATCCCACCTACCAACAGTGGCCAATGCCAGGTGCCCCAGGGGGAGTGAACCTAACAGGTAATGATCTAGTGATCTCTCTCCTGCCATCCATCTCCATCCTCTGACAAACAGAGGCTAGGGACACCATTTCTTACCCATCCTGGCTAATAGTCATTAATGGACTTAACCTCCATGAATTTATCCGGTTCTCTTTTAAACCCTGTTATAGTCCTTATCAGACAGCGTGTCTCAGACAAGCCTCTTTCTTGTCTTGGGGGATCCCTTATAATTGCCCTTACAATCTTTTATTTACCAGCTCAGTCCCAATGGATTTAAACATCTCTTTCTTAATGGGTCACAGCATCACATCTTTCATGCGCAGGTTTTCTGCAACATACAGGATAATTTTGCTGCATTCTGAGCTACACTTGCAACCCCTCAGGAGCCAGCCTCTAGTGAAAGAGGGAGATTTTGAGAGCCTGGGGCTTCAATGTTTGTGAAAAGCAGAGAAGGTGCAGCTGGAAAAGGCCTTCTGTTTACGTATGTGTAATTGGATCGGATGCATCTAGCTAATGCTGAAACTGGTGGTCAAAGGCACAAATGGCAGTTAGGTGCCCAATTTCCACTGACTTTCAAGGGGGGGTTAGGCACCTGCTTTGGAAAATCTCCCCCAGCAGCTCTCTGCTTTGGATACAAACTCCAGACTAGCCCAGCCTCATTTGACACTCAGCCCTGATGCACTGAAAGGTTTGCAAGTGCCCATGAAACTCACTCTTCTGCAGGGTGACCAGATGTCCTCATTTTATAGGGACAGTCCTGATTTTTGGGTCTTTTTCTTAGGTAGGCTCCTATTGCCCCCAACCCTCGTCCCAATTTCTCACACTTGCTGTCTGGTCACCCTGCTCTTGTGGGTTTCTAAGCAAATC
The DNA here is from genome assembly GCF_015237465.2 of Chelonia mydas. Lineage (NCBI taxonomy): Eukaryota > Metazoa > Chordata > Testudines > Cheloniidae > Chelonia > Chelonia mydas. The sequence continues at coordinate 15,461,099 of NC_057860.1, read as the reverse complement.
AGTTTAACCTAGTTTCACACATGAAATTTTCTCGTAGCTTAGTGGGATAGTTAGATGGACGGCGCCTGCTCTCAGCCACCTTGGAACCCTTGTCAAAAGCACCGAGGGCTTGGCAAGGCTCCCTTGGGAAGAGGTGGCTCAGTGTAGGGGGCCATGGAAATCTGCCATAAACAGAAATGCGCAAACTGAAGTAGTCGCAATATAAACCTGTGGAACCTTAACCCAACACTCAAACGGAGCGATACATTTCTTGGCGGTTCCGGGAGGTTTGGAAGCTTTGGTCCATTTCTTTGAATTTTACTGTGTCTCTGCACTTGCCAGGACAGGGAAAAAAGGAAGGGCTGTTTTCATGAGCTTGCCAGTTTCCCAGTCAAATGGGAAACCCACACTGGTGCTTTCCTAACCTTCTGGGTCCTTGTTCATCCCCCGTAGAGACTCAAAGCACCAGACTGCAAGGGGTATAAAAGAGAAGCAGGTGAGAGCTGTCTTTCCAAGGCACTGTCACAGCACAGACATCACCCTCCCTGTGTTGTTCTGAAGGCACTGGTCAGCTTGCTATCTTAGCAGTCACTCTCTGGAATGCAAGTCCAAGAAACCCTTGTGTGAGTGCATGGGGCAAAGTCCCCCAAACCCTGCTGCGGGCAGGCATGTAGTTTGGGAAGCCCTTTGGCAGCTTGTCCCGCTTCCCCAGGTGACGCTAGGGGTGAAGAAGGAATGCTGATTTCTGCATGCTGATTAGCTGCAGCAGCCTCGGCTTATTGGCTGCAGACAATAGCGCCATTGTGAATAAATCCAGCACACACACAAATGCGCTTTTCTCAGCGTGCAAGATAACTTAGCAGCCTTTGCTAATCAGCATCCCAATATCCTTCTCAGCCTGGGAAGCCGCATTATCAGCGTGAAGGGGGCAGTGTGCACAGCTCTATGTGAAGCAGGAACCAAGGCAGCCCTGTGCTGTCAGCTTCTCACATCAGCCCTTTGCAGAACTGAACATTTTTACACTGCTTATAACTGCAGGATGGGAAACTCGTTCTCGTCTGCCTCTGTCCCAATGCTCTGTGTGTGAAATCCAGCCAAGTGACAAGGCCTGGAACTTAAAGTGTTCAAAGGGTTAGTGCTAGCTCTCTGCACCCCGGGTGAACTACAGCCCGTGGGCTCTCGTGCCAAGGGAGGAGTGCAGTAACACTTCAGACATGTGGCTGCCGAAGCTGTGGGAGAAACATCTGGAGAGGATCATGCATCGGGGACAGCTTAGATCCCCTGGCCAAGGACAATTACATCTCTTTGGAGACATTAATGATTGAGTGCCCGGATGATCTTCTCAGGTTGGCTCATCTAGCATGGATATTTATGTCTATTGAAGGGCAGCAGTGGTGTCAGGGGCCTTGAACCATGGGCAGAGAGGAAAAGGCCCCACGCAGCCCACAGGATTCCAAGTGCCTTGACTGATCTACTGACCTCTACTGTGTCTGCCTCTGGACTGGAGATGGGCACCACAGGAGGCCGGCAAATCTGGTGAGGCAGGTAGCACGGTGTAACCATTCAAGCAAAGCTCAGCACGCCTCAGTTCTTCTTCCCGTGCCCGGAGGCAGTGTGTGCTGTTGGGTGCTATTTTCCTGCCAGCATGAAGGGTGTGCTCACTCTGCCCTCTCAGAGCCGGAGGTTCTCATCAGGAGAGACTAGAACCTGCAGGATGCAGCTGGCGCCTCACCCAGGCCCTGCTCCTGGGGCAATAGCCTCAGGTTCATGGGAAGTGGCTGTAACTCGGCTCCTGGCTGGCAAGGAGAAGCACACTGCTGCGGGGAAAGGCCTATTTCCATATACACAATGCACACCAATCATTCATTCACAGCCCTGAGGCTCTGCAAATCCCAAAGATCAATATTGATGCTCAGTAATAGAAGATAATGAAACATAATGAGGAGTGAGAAATCCATTTACCTTTCAGGTTTTCTTAATTGCTGTTTGGATATTAATAGTTATGAGATACTAATTTGTAAAGATTTCTCCCTTCACCTCTCTCCTATAGCCAGCATCTCGCCCTTTCCTCTGCTCACACTAATTGGCCCTAATTCCCCAACTAAGATGACATATCCCTTTCCTGCAGGAGGGATCCTGAAGCCAAGAACAGAGGGATAGACACACTGAAGCAAGGCTTGTGTTAGAAGCGGGGAGGAGTTGGGGAGGGGATGGGGAGAGATTTTTTGTACACACTGTAATCATGAATAATTAGGGTAAAATCCTGCCCTAGGCCTAGGCCCCTCAACAGGAGGCATGTGTGGAGTGTAAGTGGCACACAGGCCCCTGCACTGGGATGGATTTCACCTTTAGGGATGGAAACCCCACACCTTGCCCGCCCCCCCATTGTGAAATGTCTTGGGCACTGCTGGGAACAATTCCGAGCTCCTCTGCCCCGTCCAAGGTGGCTGAGATGCAGGAGTGCAGTGTGAACTGGTGAGGTCTGACCCTGGTCTGTTCTTCCCATCTCCAGCACCCAGGCCTCTGCTCCGGCCCGGGAGGGCCTCTGTGTTCCGGGCACTGCCAAATCACAGTCTCTGGGAAAGGTTGACCCCAGCCTCCAGCCTGACTGATACGACAGAAGGATACTTGCTGTGGGTGAATTCAGCCTTGTGAGGGGGCCAGCACAAGGTCTAGGCAACAGTTATGCTCCGTGTCAGCCCCCACGGTGCTGGCCCACTGCACTGGGGTGATTTTCATGATCTCTCCCAGGCTGAAGTGGCTCCCAAGCTCTTAGGCTGCATCGCAGCAGCCTGGGTGCTTGAAACAATCAATCTGGAGTGAGTCCAAGTGCAACGTGGCAAATTTCCCAGTTCGCCAACAGATGAGACTCGAGAGAGGTTGACATGTCTCCTCAGCAGACACCATAGTCCAGAATTGACAGACAGTCCAGAGAGAAGCATCAATCACGCATGGTTAATGGACTAGACCCTTCCAGCAATGAAGATGATGCATGGGCAATGCTGAAGTAATGGAAGCAAAGAGCCTGGATTTCTCACCCTAAATCACGACTGTTTTCAAAGTGCTCCCAGAGATGGGATCTGGGCGGCAGCTCATCACAACACCTACACTGGGAGGTTAAAGGGTTGCATCACCCAACAGTGCCCAACTGCAGCCACTTCCTAGCTAATGATGCAGCAGAATTGATAAGGACATAATGCAGTGGTGTGCTTCTTTAGCCTCCCCGTCCCACTATCTGAGTGTACTTGCTGGAGAATATTGTCTAGAAACATCCAGGAATGTGTCCCCATAAGTGTGGGTGCCTGGAGAGGGGACAATGGGGAGATTGAGCCTGCAGGCTTTCTACGCTGCTAGAACTAGGGCTGGACATTTTGCAATATAAGACTCCAGGCTAGATTCTGATTTCATTTACATGGTTTAAATCCAGAGCCATTCCACGGACGGAATCCTGTCGGAAAAGACCAAGGCAAACCCAGCGTGACCAAGAGCAGAATATGGCCCTTGGTGGGCTTGGTTTAGGTTTGGTTTGTACCTGCTCCAAAATGTTTTGCCAAAAGGAAAATGGGAACTTGCCCAGCAAGAATTCTGTGGCTGCAAGCTTCCAAGCTGGAGCTGCTACCGGCAGAGAAACGTCCTCAGTTTGCCTTGGTCACATGGTCTGAAGCTCATAGGCAAGTTGAGAAGGGAACATTTGATAAAAAGAGCAATTTACTGGGAAGTATTTGTGCATTTTCCCTCGGTAACTATTAGTTTAGAAATGTGTTGAGTAAAGACCCCGGGCCACGTTCTGTTCTGCATCAGCAGGGCAGCCACATTGACCTCAGCGTAACTGGGTGAACTTCAGCCGTGGGGAGAGCAGCCTGTACAAAACCTAGGCACTGTTTAAGGGGCAACTGTCGGCACAGAGCAAATCTCACCTCCTGAGAGCTGGTTTTGGTTCCTTCTCATTATCCCAGTCCAGCTTCTCCTCCTCACGAAGTCAGTCCTGCTAGCCAGGGCGTCAGCCTGGATTTGCCTCATTAAACTCATAAAATTTGCTTCTGCTATCACTGGCCAGGTGGGCTGGGCCCTTGCTGACACAAAGCATCTCTGTTAAGTTGCAAAAGTGTCAGAGGAAATATATAAAAAGACATGAAGTGGAAAAGCAGTAAAATGATAAACACAGGGTGACCTGCTCTCTGCATGAAGGACACCACTTCCAAAAGGCAGCCCTTAAACGACCACTTCAGAGTTTCCAGGACACTGTTCACTGACCTCTGCTAGGCACCCAGTCTTTGTGGCCCCTTGGTTTGGATGATCCAGAACCATGGTGGGTGAGTTTGATATCTGGATCCTACCTCATCTAATCCAGCCTAGGGAGGTGGTGGAATCTCCCTCCTTAGAGGTTTTTAAGATCAGGCTTGACAAAGCCCTGTCTGGGATGATTTAGTTGGGGTTGGTCCTGCTTTGAGCAGGGGGTTGGACTAGATGACCTCCTGAGGTCCCTTCCAACCCTGATATTCTATGATTCTATGATTCTTTGCACCCATCTGTCTAACACAGGTGCCAGTCACCAGGGCAGATAGGGGCTGGGTCCGCCACCTTTACCTCATAGCAGGCACCTCACCAAGCACCTTTGCTGCGACCAGTGCTGGAAAGTTCTGTTGGACTGGTTCGTATCGTCAGATCTTCACAGTGTCTCCAGGGTCCTGCTGAACTTCTATGGTGTGAAATATCCCAGGGATTATTTTTGTCTTCCTGCTTCTTTCCCAGGTGCCCTGCTGCTGAGCTGGGCTTTAGGCCCCCATCATTCCACTGCTTTTCCTGTGTTCAGTAGCATGCCGAGTACCAAGGCTGATGCACCTTCTGCTCCTTCAGCAGGACAAGGAAGGAAGCGGGAACTCCAGCAGCACCTGAGCCTGTTCTCCCCAAGCACTGTTCAGAGAACAAATCACCCATGCTAGACACTGCACAGTGCCGCCGTCCAGTCTCGGGGGCTCCCCTCCTGTGGAGTGCTTGCTAAACAGCTCCTGTGGCCGATGAGCAATTCCTCAGCACACACCAGTCTGTGGGAAGGTGGTGCTAAGTTACTCTCCAAACAGTGAGCTCCTGCAAACGGAATTAACTTTGTCCATTTGCAAGGAAACTCCTCTCCTGAAATGGTAGTTTAACTCCCCGTCCTGCTGTCTGGCCAGACCCTGTCGGAGAGGTGAGTAAAGGAAGAAATACAAACTACTCTTCTGGGTTTGTAGGATCTCTGCCCTTATGAGTTTAATGACTTGAGCTTGGAATTAAAGTGGGTAATAACTCATCCGCTCGCTGGCCTTGTCACTTGGCTGTGGTCCTGGCTGGGGACTGTCTGAGGGGACCTGTGGAACAAACCCGGCACTCAGAAAATTCTGGTTCACACATCTTTGCCTTGGAGAAAAGGAAGCCTGGGGTGTCTCCCTCTGCCAGCCTCAGTTCAACTCCCGCCAGCCCAGTGCGAGCCACACCCCCGGCTGTGCTGTTTGCTGACCCGTGTAACACCCCGAGGAGCTGACCTGTGCGTTCCTTTCCAGAGGGATTGATGGGGCTCTCGGAACCCGCTCAAAGATGGCATCATTTACCAGGATGCCTTGCAGCCAGGCCCCTTTCACATACCACAGCCATGGGCTATAAAAATATTTTGTCAGGCGGCTGATTTACTACCAGCTGGAGACCTTGATTGTCATGAGGCAGGTCTGTCTACCTCCCAGGGAGCTAAGGAACCAGCCTGGGTCACAGAGAACTAACAGAGGCCTTATAATTAGCACACTGAGGGTGGAAGCGAAGGAGACGATGCACAGGGTGTGATCCATGAGGGATTTGCACCGCGGAGCTCTGGAGCCACCAAGCTGCTCGGATTCAGCAGCGTTGGGTCTTGAAGTCTGGCCAGCTGTTCAAACAGCTAGAGCGCTGGGGAGAGGAGCTCAGCGCTCTGGCTGGAGGGGGGAGCGCTGCGGAGGCACCTTGTTGCAATCCTGGGCCTCGTGTAGTTCTGCAAAGACCCCCTGGATCAGATGCAGCGAGAGCAGTGAGAAGAGACACAGAGCAGCCCGACGCTAGGCCAGAGAGGGAGGATTAAATGGGGCAAGAATGGAAGAGCCGCTGAACCCTCCCCCTCAGTCTGGGGTTCCAAAGCAGCTTCACGGGCGATGGAGCCGCCAGAGCAGTGATACTCAGACTGAGGCTCGCGAGCCGCAAATGGCTCTTTACTGTGTCTCCTGCCGCTCTGTGCAGAGTAAAACACCGCGGGAGTGACTATATGGTGCTAGAGTGACACAGTGAATTCACACGCCTGGGGCTTTTCCGGGCAATGCTGATCCCAGGACTCCTGCGCCCCTGAGGTCACTGCCCTAGAGAGAAGGATGGCGGGAAAGGCCCCAGGGAGCTGGAGGCAGAGAAGGGAACAGCAGCAGCTGCATTTCCTTGTACTATGCTGACCTGGCACATGCTCCAAACCCTGCTCCCACCTCCCCCCCCACCAGTGTTGCCAACTCTCATGAGTCGCATGATAACGATTGTTTTCCTTAAAGCCCCAGCTCCTGGAGTCAGGTGGGTCTGGGAGGATTTTAGCTTAATGCTTAAAGAAAAAGTAAGTTTCTCGCCCTCATGGCTATGGAGAAAGCTTCCAAATGTGACCCCAGTGCCCTGTAAAGGCTCAAAGAGCAGAAGGCAAATAAACAGAGCCCACCTCTATTGTTGTTACAGAATCTCGGAATTTTAAAGCCAGTCTCATGATTGTTGGTGAGCCTGACTCACGATTTTTGACCACTTGCGGTTGGCAATGCTGCCCATTCTGTGTTCCCTTTGAGCCTTGAATGAGGAACTTTGAGCCTTGGATGAGGGGAACACGGAAATGGGTGAGATGGGGGCACAGGGTCTCCTGTGATGCTGGAGGGCATGGCACAGCCCATGGGTGCAATGGGTCACACAGCAGATTAACACTCTCTCTCCTTCCCTCATTATTTCCATTAACCTGGCTTGCAGTCTGTGTGTGTTCTTTATTCCCTGTAAGCAGCACTGTCATTCACCTCCGTACGTGCCTCTGGACACAGATTTACAGTGCTGCAGGCATGCCGAATGCAGCGGGAACCCAGCGTTGCAGAGGCAGGGCCACGGCTGGTGACTCTGTGACAGGCCTTCGGAGGACGGGGGAAGGGCTCTGAATCTCCTGACACATCCGTACAAATAGAAGGAGGGAGTTAGGAAGGAAAAATCCGAACCCCCCATGTCGCTCCCACTGTCCTTTTAGCTATGATGAAAAGGGGCCAGTTACATCAGGGATGCAGCTCAGAACCTGATTTCCAGTCTCTCCTTCCCTGCACTGGGCCTAGATACCTACAGACCCTGTGGACCCAAGGACCCCCAAAGGAAGGGGTGCTCAAGGGGGTGCAATGGGTGTGATGGTCCCACAAGAGCCCAAGTCCGCGCCAGGCCTGCCTGAGTCCACAGGAACTGGGAACAGTGCTGGACAAAGCAGCATGTTGTTGTCAGTTGCGCTGAGCTCTGCTAAGGAACTAGTTTCTCCCGTTTCCCTGTGCACTGCTGTAGGGCAGCCTGCACTCCTTCCCACAGCTTCCCCTTGCGATGTGCACTGCTTCCCCTTGGGGGTGCTCTGCCAGGAGTCTGCACCTACACTTCACTGCCGTGGCACTGAGTCACGTTCCTGCCAGTTCTGATCACTGACCCATGGCTCTGTGCAGTATTCGTTCCCCTGGGCTATTTCCCTGACCCCACAGGAATGTTCCCTGCTTGGTATATGGACGTCTAGGGCTGGCACAGGGTTAGTGCTTGGCTTCTGGAGGCAGCCCCGGAGGGGCAGCTGGAGCTGTGCTAGTCTAGAATGCCAGAGAGGGGAGAGATTTTACATTTCTCCTTAAGTTGCAGCTCAAGAGTCGAGCAAATGGTTTCTCCAGCCCCTATTGCAGGGGCTGTTTGTCCCAGTGGGCTGGGTCGCTGCTCACCATATCCCATCTTGTGAAATGCTTTTGAGGAGGGACACCTGCACTTGCTGCTTTGCGCATTAATTTTTCCGCAAGCCCTAATTAGCGACTTTGTGTCTCCCTCAGCTGCAGCCTCTTTCAAGTGTTGGTTCCATTGATCCCGTCTGCTTGGTTTTGTTTTTCCCTTACCCAACTCCTTTGCTGAGAGCACCAGGCAGATTTTTGGGATATTTCTGGGGAGCCTCTGGGGACCCCTCTCCTGGGGCAGGCTGCAGAGGAGATCACGCCTTTCCCTTTCCGGGGAGTGTTTCCTTGCGGTCTAGCGCACTGTTTCTCAGGGTTGTAACTTCTGTGTGGGTGCTTTGCCCTGGCAGGCAGCCTGGCCCAGGGGACCCAGGTCCAATACCCACCTCTGCCACTGCCCTGCTGTGTGACCTCAGGCAAGTCCCGAAGTAACTGCACAGCGCACGGCAGCCACTGGCTAGAGCGCCTGGCCCCACCCCAGGGAATGAGGTTCTGTGCTGGGTGGCCCAGGGTAGGGTGGATGTAGGATCCATCAGATTTTGGGTTGTGCAGCATCCTGCACCTCGCCAAATTTGCAAAGAGGGAAAAAAATCCCAGCCGGTGCTTGCAGAAATGCAGCCTATAATCTAGATCAGTGTTTCCCAAATTTGGGACACCGCTTGTGCAGGGAAAGCCCCTGGCGGGCCGGGCTGGTTTGTTTACCTGTGGTGCCCACAGGTTCGGCCGATCGCGGCTCCCACTGGCCGCAGTTCGCCGCTCCAGGCCAATGGGGGCTGCCGAAAGCAGCAGCCGGCATGTCCCTCGGCCCGCACTGCTTCCCGCAGCCCCCATTGGCCTGCAGCGGCGAACCGCGACCAGTGGGAGCCGCGATTGGCCGAATCTGCGGACACGGCAGGTAAACAAACCGGCCCGGCCCGCCAGGGGTTTTCCCTGAACAATCGGCGTCCCAAGTTTGGGAAACACTGATCTAGAACATGAGCGCGTCTGCAGGTCTGCATCTGTCTGTCCATCCCATACACCCATCAATGAGGCATCTAAGCCCCGCTTGTTGTTATTGTATCATGTCATCACTGGTCATAAAATCATCTGGTGCTTGTTAAAATGCAGCCAGAGAGCTTGACTTCTTGACCCTGGGCTGGGGACGCCACAGGCTGCCTGTTACCTGTTGTGCGTGGACGTATTGTTGTCTTTTATTTGTTCTAAATTTATCTGGCATTAACGCCAAGGGGTGCCTTGGAGCTGCTCCTCTGTGAAAGAAGCGCTCTCCCCTTCTGTTTTTCCCTGACACTGTTTCTTATGTAAAACATCCTACATCTCTTGAGGCAGGCAGCTGGCATTGTTTGGAGGAGTAAGACCGCGTTTCATATGGTCTGTAGTGTCTGTCTCTCTCCTTCCCTCCATCAGATGTTTGAGGTTTGGTTTGCTTTTTTTCCTTTCTCTGCTTCTCTTAATTTTGCTTCCTGTTTTATGTCCTTTATTTATTCCTGTTTAGAGAGAGAGGGAGGTTCCTTTGAAAAGCCTGGCTAAATGAACCATTGTGTGAGTTCTGAGACTCTTTATAGTCAAGCAGGCTGGTGGAGAAGTGAGTGCCAGAATATTAAGCTGCATGCTGGAATGAGAGGACTGAAGCGAGCTCCCCATACAGGCCCTATTTATTATGCGGAACGAAGGGTTGATCACTTTAGCAGGTTTAGAACCCACCCAGATGTCACAGGCTGTGGATTTCAAAACAGGACTCCCAGCAGCTGAGATTTGGGTCCCATTGGGCTCAGATGGGAGGCATGTTTTCTAGCTGTTACATGCTTTTCACTTTAGTCCTTTTCCAGCTGTCCTAGAAGCAACTGGTCACAAATCACTTTCAGTGCAGACTGGTTGTTGTTTTCGTACCACAGGCTTCCAGTTAGTTAGAACAACACTGCAAAGGGAGACAGGTATAGAAATTACAGTTCCCTCCCTTTTCAGCAATGGGAGAAATAGTTTCAGGAAACTCCAAAAAGTTTTGCAAAACTATCCAATAAAAGGTCCCGGAAGTTTCATGAAACCAGGCCAGCAACTTCCCTGCTTTCTGCTGTTTAAGGACCTGTGGACAGTACCGAGCATGCCAAGTACATGTCACACTGAGTTTGCTTTCGAGGAGGTGGAGCTAAGCCCTATAAATACAGCTTCTCTGTGGTGTTCCAGACTAATTTCCTGGTGAGGGGAGATGGCAGAGCAGGGCAGTGCTGATTTTGGAGATTAGAGTGGGTGGAGTTACATTGTCATTTGATTTGCTTAGCAGTTTAGGGGTGTCTCTCTGAGTTCCCAAGCCGTGCACACCTGGTTTTTAATTGCAACTAAAGCCAGCTTGTTTGGGGGTTTGCACAACAGACAGCTGTCCTGCTTTTGCCCTGGTGTCTGCAGGTTGCTTGTGGGCCATGTGACTCAGCTGAGCCTCCATGAAGGGGTGGGAGAGGAGGGGGTTTGGGGGTTTCACCATTCCTTGGTTTATGCTTTTTTTGTGACCTTGCAGGGGAGAAGGTGTTGTGGGTTCCAGCTGCCATAAAGGGATTTCATTCCCTTGCTCTTTAGTCACAGGGCTCGCTCAGCCAACCGCTCCCAGTCTCTCTGGCTTTGGCAGCACTGCATGGCCACCTGGACCTACAGCAGAAGGGCTCCCCCAAAGCTTGTCCCGCCAGTCACAGGCCAATTCTTTCCTCCCAGGCAACGTGGCCAATAGTGCCAGAAAAACTCCATTGCCAATGTGGCCAGTCCACCTGCGTCTGCTCCCCGTTCCACAGGCAGAGCGGGCGTCACTCAGCCCGCACCCCCTTAGAGCTTGCAGGAGCGGTCTGCTCTCCCAGCAGTAGTACGGAGGATCCTTGTGCAATGGCTGACCGGGCGCATGGAGTTTCACCCTGAAGTGGCTGCATTATTAACCCCTTCAGCCCTGCCTAATGTACCTGGTATGTCAGGTACTTGCTTCACCTTGGCCTTCCGGGTTTGGAGACGGTGTCCTGGCTGCTGTGCAGTCGACACTGGCACTGAAGGAGTTAACGGATGGCCCAGGCTCCAAGACAAATTCCCTCTTGCCGGTCAAGCCCTTGGGGTGCAGCTAAACTCACCCCCTTCTGGGCACGATGCACTCTGTGAAGGAAGGTGGCTGTGGAGGGCGAGCTGCCTGCCAGGCTGTCAGCAGGCCCCTCTGCCCTTCCAGCCCCAGTGATGCTAAAAAGAAACAGCTGCTCAAAAGGCCTGACTATTGCCATGGCCCTCCCTGCCCCTGCTCCCCGCCGCCCGCCCAGCCCCACCGCTGACTCACAGAGATCAGACCTTCCCCTGCCTTCTTCTAATCTCCAAAGCTCTGTTTGTCAGATGTGACCCAGCCCACCTCTCTGCGCTTTCAATACGTCCGGGGGGGAGCCCTTAATGAATGTCACTTTGACTCTAGTTCTGTGGCTGCGGCCCCTGCCCTCTGACCCCCGGTGCTGCAGAATTGCAGAGGTCTGGCCGTCAAACCAGACAGCCCGGTCGTTCCTCGCCCACGCAGATTGCTTCTGCGCTGTCCAGCGCGTTTGCTGCTGTCTCTCACGGTGGGGCAGGCCTGGGAGGGAAGTGGGTTTGTGCTGGGAAGACAGTTACTGCCTCACTGAGAAAAACCATTAAGAAAACAAGTTCAGGGAAAAGTCTGTGTGACCTTCTGGGAATCTCACCCCAGCTCAGAGGTCAGTTGGAACTGCCAGTTCGGATTAGATTCACCCAGATGGCTCTGTGAGCTGAACCAGGTCTTGGGAAGAAACACGCCCTCCCAGCCCCATTCGGCTGCAGTATCCGTCTGCTTCACCTGTCCTAGTCAGAGCTTTTTCCCAGCGGCCTGACTTCTTAGCAGGGAACGTGCCTTCTCAGCCGTAGCAGCCAGGAGCCCCAGTCATGGACCAGGGCCCCGTTGTGCTAGGCGCTGTACAAACACAGAACAGAGCTTGCAGTTGAGCTTCTGCATGGGGGAAATGCAGCCAATGCACCCAGGGCTGGGCCCTAAATTTTAATTTGTCATAAACTCTTCAATATTAATAAAGACACAACATTTTATGAAGTATTAAAGATCAAATTAATTAACTCATTAGTGGCAAACTCCTAGGTTTAGCTGCCAGACCATGTCAGGGGCCAACAAGGGAGAAACTCCAGCCAAGAATGAGTCACCTGATGCTCGCACTGGACACAAGCTGCAGGAGGGTGGGGGGTCAGTAGGTTGCTGCTGGAAAGAATAAGACCTAGTTCCTGCTGTTGCCAGAAGCAAATGCCACCGGTAAACATCCTGCTGCATCAGGAGAGGCAAGGCCCAATGGAGCTGGCTGCACCATAACCCAGCAATAGAGCGACAGCGCATTCATTCAGCTGGCAAAACCCGAGCACACAGTCCTGCTGGGAGCAGAGCCACCTTGTCCCCTCTTAAGCTCACAGATGATGCAGTAGGTGCATGGCTGGGCAGCAGTGCGGGCTGCGCATGGATAGCACCTTGGAGGAGGGCACAGCACCTAGCAGGATTGTGCAGCTGGGGGGTGGCACTGGATGTCTGCCAGCATGACGTGGGGCTGTGGCATTCCTCTGGGAGCAGGCAGGTGCTGTAAGTAAGAGGGGCTGGTGCCGCTGCACCCCTTGCCCAGGGGGCCTGGGGTTCATTGTTCATGTTCAGCCCAACGCCTCACTGCAAATTAAAGGGGTGTGAGAAACAGGGAGGCTGCTGCATGGAGACAAAGTAAATCCCACCCTCCTTGGCTGAGCAGCAGTTCAATGGCCACATGCTGGGGAGCCCTGCCCTGTGCAGGCAGGTCACAGGCCTCTCTTCCCCTCCACAAACACGTCCAAGTCTCCAAGCATGCATGCAGCTCATTCTCTCCTTCATCATGCAGGTGTCATGGGCACCCCACACATGCAGGTGCCATGGGAGCCCCCCAAATGCAGGGGTACCAAAAGTGGCACACCCCAGCAGCAGACACGTGACCCAGGCTGATGATCCGTGCACACCCCAGCTCCATCATCCTGGAAATTGCTTCCTTAGCTGCCAGTGCTAGCCATGCTGAACCCCACTGTCCTCATGCAGCTGATCACCTGCAGTGGAAGAGTCATTCCCTCAGGCAGGGAGCCTGGCGCCTGCTGCTGAGAATTAGCGAGGACACCAGAGGCCTCCCCTTGGAGGGCTTTAACATCTCTTTGCTTCCCCTTCTGGGGAGCCAGCTCAGCTGCTTGCTGATAAATGGTCGTGGAGACTGCCTCACTGGCCCTTAATACTGGTATTTTCTTGCACTCTCCCACCCAAAGCTTCTGGGATGAATGTCCCTCTGTCAGTCACGCTCCTTCCCCGAGGGCCAGTTAAGCAGCAAGAGCCTGGAAAGTTACTTTTTTTATAAAACACACACCAGCAGGACACGAAGGTCACAGCTACGCTAAGTGCCAGCACCGCTAAGGGCCAAGTTGTCTTTCTGCACCAGTGACCTGAGACAATGGGAAAGGATCGCCAGTCACTTGGGGACCTGCCGGATAGTGCTCACGCCTCTTTCTGATAGATTAATGGCTCTGCGCCAGCCACAGCACAATCCAGATTCTGCATTTTCTCATTAACTGAAGGGAAAGCGAAGAGTGCTGAGTCTACTGCAGGTGCCTGAGGGTCAGGGGGCAACAGCTAGACCTGGGCACTGGGAGTTCTGCTTCTGACATTGTCACCCACTCATTGTGCAACCTCTGGTCACTTTTAAATGAGTTGCCTTTTAATTTCACTGACTATCCCCTGGCTCCTCTGTACTGAGAGAGGATGGTTAGGAGAGCCTGCTCTGTGTTCTACAGCCCATTCACTATCTTATATGCCCCCCACTCTGTAAACCAGGGTTTTCTCTCCCTCCTCATGCAGAAGTTGCCTAAAGGTTTTTGTTGCCCATCTATGTTTACCTGAGATGGGTGTGACCAGCCCTTCCTAGGTGAGAACATGCCATTGAGGATTATCATGGCTTTTAAATCCTTTGTTATACAAGATACTTAGTACAACTTGTGTTCATACAATGCCCAGGAACCGAGATTTATTTCCAGGTTGTGTTCATAACAGTGTGTTAGAGAACAACAGCTAGTGGCTTTATGAATCACTCACTTGACGGGAAGTTGCTGGTTGCCTAGGGACTGGGAAATGTGATCTGAGTGCATTCAATATGGACAAAAAAAGAGTCCCAACCAATAATATAGACATTTGGTGCTTCAGAAGAGCTAACTTCCCAAAGCCAAGAAAATTATGACAAAAACATGAATGAAAGTTGGGAGTTCTTAAAAAAAAAAAAATGTATGAGATGGCCAAAAAGCCACAATTCCACAATCGAAAAAGAGAGCAACTTTGGCTGAAAGCCCATCCTGGTTCAATGGTGACATGAAGGCAGCAATTAGAAATTGAAAAGCAACATATAACACCATGGAAAAAGGGGCAGTGGATTGCAAGCAATACAAATTAGAAGTTACGTAGGCAATTTATATGGGAAGCTAAAGACATCAAGAAAAAGAAATCCATGGCTGACAGGGCTAAGGACAGTAAGATAGAGTTTTTAAAGTATATTAGGAACAAAAGAAATCTTAGCAATGGTATAGGCCCATTACTAGCTAGAGATGGCAAAATTATTAATAATGCTGCAGAAAAGGCAGAAATGTTCAGTAAATATCTCATGTGTATTTTGAAAGAAGCAGGATGATGTACTCACATCACATGAGGATAGCAGCCCATTAGTAACTAAGAAAGGATGTTAGACAACATCAGCTAGGGATAAATATTTTTAAATCATCAGGCCCAGATGACATGTACCCAAGAGTCCTAAAAGAGCTGGCTGAGGAGGACTCTAGCCTGCTAATGTTAATTTTTAATAAATTGCGTAACACTAGAGAAATGCCAGAAGACTGGAAAAGTGCTAATGTTGCAACACTATTTAAAAAGGGCAAGCAGGATGAGTCAGGTAACTGTAGGATGCTTAACATTGGATTTGCCATTAATCCTAGGCAAAATAATGGAAAAGCTAATAAGGAATTCAATTACTATAGAGTTAAAGGACAGGAATATAATTAATGCCAGTCAACATGATTTAATGGAAAATCGGTCATTCTTTGATGAGATAGCAAGTTTGGCTGATAAGGTTCATAGACTCTAAGGTCAGACGGGACCAATGTGATCATCTATTCTCATTTGACCTCTTGCATAACATAGGCCATGAGACTTCCCTGTATTAATTCCTGCTTCAAGTCCAATAGTTGTGCTTGAACTAGAGAATATATTTTAGAAAAACCTCTAATCTTGACTTTAAAATTTCCAGTGATGGAGAATCCAGCACAAAGCAAACTGCGTAGATGTAATACACTCAGACTTTTATAAGGTGTTTGATTTAGTACCATGACATTCTGATTAAAAAATTAGCACTATACGCTACCAGGAAAGCACGTGTGAAATTGATTAATTGCTGGCTAACTGACAGACCTCAAAAAGTAGCCAGCAGTGGGGAACTGGTGTCAAATGGGCGAGTTTCTATCAGAGCAGAGCAGGGATCAGTGCTAGGTTTGATGCTATTAAACGTTTTCAGCAATGAGCTGGAAGTAATTATAAAAAATTGCTGCTGATAAAATTGGTGGGTGACCCAAAGCTTAGTAACTTGGGCCTGTTCAGATGAAATGCATGTTACTCCAGCCAAATGCAAAGCTAGAGCCTGGAAAGCAGTGATGCTGAAAATGATTTATGGGTCAAGGTGGACAAGTGACTCAGCACAAGCTCCCAGTGTGATGCTGTGGCACAAAGGACTAATGAGATGTTGGGATGTATAAACAGCGGAGCGGGTAAGCAGTTTTACCTCTGTGTGCAGCATTGGTGAGCCCAATTCTGGGCTAATTTATACAGTTCCAGTGTCCACATATTAAAAAGGCTGTTGAAAAATTGGAGTGGGTGCTAAACAGAGCCACAATGATTGAGGGGCTGGAGGAAAAGCCTGATAGTGAGAGACTGCAAAAAGCGTATTCTGTTTATCAAAAAGCTTGCGAGGTGCCGTGATAACAGTGTCTAAGTACCTCCGTAGGGAGCCGATACCAGGTACTAGCCAGCGCTTTAATCTCGTGGAGGACAGCAGAACGAGACCCAAGGGCTAGAATCTGGCACCCAGGAAAATTCCTGTTAGAAATAAGGCGGGTGATTAACCATTGGGCCACACTACTGAGGGCAGAGGTGGATTCCCCATTGCTTCAAAACAAGACTGGCTGCCCCTGAAATCAGGAGCCAGTCATTATTGCCACTTGCCAAGGGCGCTACAGCGAAGCCTGGGGCAGCCCACACTGGCCTGCATTGGCCCAGTGCTAACAGGGCGGAGGAGCACGCTGCAAACCTAGTGAATGGTTTAGAGACATAGGACGGAATGCATGTCGACTTAGACAAGTATCGAGCTGCCAGGGTGATTGCGTGCAGCCTAACATGCTGCTTCTCTCACCTGTGCCAGGCCTGTGTGTGTGTGACCCGCAGTGATGCCACCAGGAACGAGATGATGAACCCATTTTGAGGGGTAGGGGCCCAGTTCTGCTGCATTCGTTAAAAAGAAACACAGCCGAGCACCTTCTGTTTTCCAATGACATTGTTTATTAGATTCCTGCAGCCCATCAACACAGATGGGCCCAGGCAATGAGGTTGGTGTTTTCCCTTAAAGTGTCTGTGTGACATCAAGTCAAAGTTAAGCTTGTAGTCAAAGGCATTAGAGGACATTAGAAGCCATGAGAGGTGGTAGTAGCAGGCCGATTACAGGGGGCTAGCAAGATAGGATGTTCCATCCCTCCCACTGGTATAGTGGAGATGGGAGGCAGGGGGGGGCGAGGATTCAAACCAAATAAACACGGGCACCATGCAACATGATCTGCAGCTGGGAAGGGCTGGAGAACAGGATTTGGTTAGTTATTGTGGATTGCTTTGTCGGATGCTGCATGCTTCAGGGTGCAGCTGCCCATGGCAGGGAGCAATACGGTTACTGACCCGGCTATCAGCTGCTCTACACATTCTTCCAAATAGCACCTGCTTGCTAAAGGGAACCACTGTTCACAGGGTGCATCGCCTGAGACTGACCTCTCCTCTGGGGCCAGGTCTCCCCATGGGTAGATCACAGCCATTTAAACAGAGTTTGATGTAATTCAAATGTCTCAGAAGGGGCAAAATTATCTGTCCTCCACTAGGGGCTGACTAAAAACTCCACTGGGTTATAGTCCACCCCAGGGAGCCTTCCCCTCCCAGCTCACTGCCCCAGATCTCCTCCTTCCTACGGTGACCCTGCCTTACAGCCGGAGCCAGTCCCTTCCAGCGGTGAGTCACGAGCTGGGCACCACTGACTCACCTGCTGCTTTTAGTCCTAAAAGGTTATTGGGATATTATTTCTTCGGCCCAGGAACACTGTCACTGACAGTTCCCCCCACTTCCCCGGCCTCCATTCCAGACCCCACCACCCGTCCCCGTGCGCACTGTGTGTGTCGGTAGCCGCACATACTCAGGGAGACGTGTGTACAGGAGATTCTCACACACGCTTTTTTTTTTCCTTTCACTTCAGCACAGACTTTCCAGCACCTGAATATTCCTCTGCTGAGTGGTTCCTTTACCCCAAGCAGTCAGCACAGCAACAGCCAATCCAGAAGTCTCCATGGTGGGGGGGGGTGACACATGCCCCTGATTTGCAGCTAGCGTCTCTCAGACCTAGAGAGACTAAAAGAAAAGCCTTAGGAAGGCAGGCTGGCGCCTTTGTCTAGGCCCGTTACTGTACAAAACGAACACCACACACACGCACACACACACTATTTACAGCCCATTTGTCACATGATGGAGCAGCTCTTGGCTCGGTCTTTTCTGATCTCTGTGTCACTCAACAAGTCCGTCCTGCTGGGCATCTGAGACGCCCGCTTCAGTCCCCGCTTGGAGTTGCTGCGCTTGAGATTCTTGTGCATCCTGTTCACGGAGGCCAGCGTGGTTACGTGGAAGACATCCCGCACGCTGTTCTCAGAGACCTTGGAGGAGCATTCCACGTAGGCCACTGCCCCCACCTGCCGTGCCAGCGTGCTGCCCTAGGAGTTGGGGAAGGGAGAGAAGCGTTTGCATGGCAGCCACTGGCAGCATCCGTTCACACGGCATCAGCCTGCGTGTGCTGGCAGCTGCAGGAAGTACAGCTCAGCGGGAAGCTGCTCTCACACAACGTTAATTCATCCCCTCTCCTAACAGTGAGAGCGCTGGGTGCAGACAAGCCTCCTGAGCAGCCGGCACTGTAGGTGCCAATGGGATGGCAGTGCCAGGAACGCTGGTGTCAGGTGCCGGTTCACTAATATCCCAGCTGTGGGCAGAATCAGCCTGTGACAGGCAGGAGGGCCCGTTCTCAGATGGCAGGAGGGCAAGGCGGCCTTTCCTCCCGACTCTCGCTTGGCGTCCGAGGCACGAGAGGGCTGGGGTGCATATCCTCCCCCGAACTAGGCATTCGATTACAGGTTCTTCACATTCCCAGCCCCTGGGCAGGCAGCATGGCCTGGGATTAAGAACACGTAATGGCTTGACTCAACCACCCCTGCCTCTGACAGCTCCACATGCCGGAGCTCTGCCACGCTGGATGCTCGCGCTCCGGCAGGGCTCCAGGAGCTCATGCAGGGCTGTACCATTTCCACAGGCCAGCCTGAAGAAGCAGTAGGGCTGGGACCACGTTACCCACAGAGACACCAGCAAGGGAGAGAGGCAGGCCTTTTTGTGCTCCTGGCAGAAGTTAGAGCCGCTCAGCCATTGTGGGGAGACGAGGGACAGTAACTGCCGTGCTCACCGCGGTTAGATAATTGAGATAAATGGCACCAACTCCCAATGGGCAGTGAGAGAACAGGGGGGTTGGGTCTCATCACCTGCTTCTAACTACAAGAACATTTACCCCACAGAACAGCTTCTTTCTTTTCTCCTACCGTTTGCTCCCAGCTTGTCCTGGTGCAAGGGCCCCAGAGTTACCAGGCACTGGCTGCCTAGGCAGCTTCCCATCTATTAGACCCTTCTCTTGTGATTGGCACATTATTACCGTGAATTATTGGAGATTGGGGTCCCATTGTGCTGGGTGCTGTGTATACACTGAGACCATCCCTGGCCTGTCAAATAGACAGACAAAGGCTGGATTATTGTCCCCATTTTACAGGCAAGGAACTGAGGCCCAGAGAGATGTAGAGACTTTTCCCAAGGTCACATGTTGAACCAAGAGCTCCCCAGGCCAGTGCCTTAACCCCACACAGGTCCCATGGCAGATGGAATCCCTCCCCTCCATTTCTGGATAGTGGATCCTGAACCCACACTGCCTAAAAGTGGGAATTTGCTCATCACTCAGCCAGACACCTGCTCCTTAAATGACTGCAGCCCTGGCACCTAGAAGAGGCAATGGGAGGACTTGTGAGCTCTGTGTCTCCAACGCATGTTTGTGACACCATCTCAGCTGCCCGACCTGCACCGACACCCTAGTAGTGAACCTGGAGGGGAAATCATCCCCTTGTCCCAGTGCGCAACCTTGAACAAGCAAGACCACAGCATCATTTATCCCTCCCCTGCAAGCTGACGCCATGGTGCCATAAACAGAGAACAGGTTTCAGCCCACAGGAAGCAAGGACAGCCTGACAGTTCTAAAGGGGATGCCAGGAGGCTGCAGCTGGGTGACGGATGCAGCCGGGGCAACATGTGTCTCCCCCCTTAGCCCCCAGCAATGCCAAAGAGATGAGGCTGAGCACCCAGGGGCAAAGCGCTGCTGTCTCAGGCCTCGGCTGCACACCGTTTTGCCATTTAACCAAAGGCAGGATGTTAAACCGTGCAAACCACCGTGTGGATGTGCTGACTTCAGTTTAAACCACGTTAACTTCAGATTAGTTTACATCAGTTAAGAACTGGTTTAAGACAAACTGAAATAAAACTGCTCTTGCACCAAAACATGCGTCCACGCCATGCGCCAGTTTGCATCAATTTGATTAAACAGATTGGAAAGGGCTTCAGCTTGAGTGGGCCTTGCACTGGCCCCCTGGACAGGGTGAATTTCTCCTTTGGAGCTTTCACCCCCGTTCACTCCCTTGAAATCTGGCAGGTAAAACTACCCCCCTCGCCCCCCATCAAAGACTGTGCGGCAATTCCCATGCATCTGGCGGAATTGGCATCAGTGCCCTGGAGAGGTTATTGGGTACCGGGCAGCATGTGCCAAAGCAGCAGAAGGCAGGACTGAATCCATCTGTGATCGCAACTCCTGCATGCTCTGGGGGAACGTGCCACACTCAGGGATGTGTTCACCCATCTGACAGCGAATGGATCATCATGTGGCTTGCACTGGGGCACCCAACCTAAGGGCCAGTCTCAGGGTAATTGAGCAGTGGCTTCCTTGGAGGGGTGGTCTAATGCAGCAGGACGGAATGAAGCCCAACCCTGGTGCCAGATGAACCCACAGACAGCAGCATCCTCTGTCTTACTCACAGCTTGCTCCAAGCTGAGGTCTCATGATGAAAAGCAGTAACAGCCTCCAACGGGCCATGATCTGCTCAGATAAACGACACTCAGCACTAGGGCTCTGCCCCCAACTGCAGTCACTGAATGCTGGCCTGGGGCTTTCACTCCACCTAGTCTGCAGCAGCCAGCCCGGCAAGTCACCCTGGTCACCAAGTGGAGAAAGAGCTTCCTGCTGGAGCCCAGGGAGCCCTCCCACCTCAGAGCAGCCCCACGCCCGCTGCCATTACCACCCACTCTATAGGCGAGATCAAGTGTCTTCATCACCTTCTAGGAAAGTAATTTTAGCTGCTAGGTGCGAACCAGAAACGAACGAACGCCTGTATGCAGAGTAACGGCTCCTGGGAGGCGCCCGCAACCTGAATATTCAGCGAGAGGGCTAAGAATATACCCAGCTCGCACTGAGGGCAGAGAGAAGAGCGTCTGCGAGCCGGAGCTGCCTGCTCCATCGAGCCTGGGCCACACCAGCTCCGGAGCAGGCAGAGAGAGGCCTGGCTGCTGGTCCCAGCACCATGGAGGGCATGCAGCCCAGCTCCCGTCCACCAGCAGGGCTTCCTGTAGCTAGCAGGACTTGGGGCATACCCCACCCCCTGGAGTCTCCTGGAGAAGCTCACCTGCTCGTGTGTGACGGGGATGAGGCGCTGCTTGGAGAGCTCCCGGAGGGTGTTCAGATCTGTCCGCATGTCCAGCTTGCAGCCAACCAGCACGATCTTCGCGTTGGGGCAGAACTCCTGGGTCTCCCCTTGCCACTGCGGGAGAGAGCAACACGGGGCAGGGTTTAGTGGCAGCTCGCAGGGCTCTCACCGAGAGGGGCTAGGGCTCTCCCCGAGAGGGGCTAGGGCTCTCCCCGAGAGGGGCTAGGGCTCTCCCCCGCCACCTGCATCCTGGCAGCAAGACAGCCGCCCAGGGCGCAGCAGGAGCCAGCAAGGGGCATTAGCAGACTCTAGCCCTTTGGGCACAGCCCCTTGCTGCCAGCAGGGGGGAGCCTAATGGGGGCACCTCAGGAAAGCAGGCAAGGGCAATCGTAATAGTACTGTATGTCGGACACGTCTTCCAGCTCCACTCCCTGCCCAGAGCTGGGGAGAGAACACAGGAGTCCTGGCTCCCTGTCCGCCTCGCCCGCTCTAACCCACTAGGACCTACTCCCCTCTCCAAGCTGGGGAGAGAACCCAGGAGTCCTGGCTCCCCATCCGTGCCCTCCCCCTTCCACCAGAACACAGTGCTCCATGCTGGCTGGCAGGCAGTGTATCCGAGGACCCCACCTGGCCCAGTCAGCACAGAACGGAGCTCTTTCCACTGGCTGAGTCCCTTTTTCAGTGACAAGAATCCCAAGGCCCCGTCGCTGGAGCCGTGCTCCACAGGGGTGGGGCGCTGCTTTCAGCAGGTTACCTGCAGCCGGCTGGCAGGGGGCTCCCCAGAGACTCCAGGCAGCTGCAGCTGACAGGCCCCGTTTTTCCCCCTGCCCACCCTGGCCTTCAGTTAGCGGCAGCTGGCCCCCAGCCCAGGCAAGCTTCCCTCAGGGAAAAATCTCTCTGAACCGCCAGCTCCACCCTCACTCTCAGCTCCCTGGCTCGGCTCAGTGTCAGCCAGCCTGCGATTTACGGACCGGCATTGGGCTCCCAGTGAGGGAGAGGCCTCGGCCTTCTCCAGGCTGCACGCCAGGGCCCTGGCTCATGCTGCCCCCGCCCCACGAGTTTGCATGGGCGCTCGCTTCAGAACAGGCGTCCCTAACCAGATACTGCTGACATGGATTTACCCTGCCAGGGCAGGAGCCCCAGCAACCCCAAATCAGGGGGACTGATGTCAAAGAAGCCCGGGGTCCATGAGACACAGGGGTGGGGGGGAAAGGGGTATGCAAGATCGCACCTGGATTCGCTGAAGCTAGACACGCCAGAGGGGACTTTGCCGTATCCCATTACAAAACTCAGCCAGCGCACATGCTGGGAGTGGCTGGGTACCTGGAGGCCAGGATGGGAAAACACAGGGACAGTTGCCTTTTGAATCTAACATGAGGCTTTAATGGGATGAGGCTGGAAAAAGCTGCAAAGCCCTCCAGTGCAGATGCCCTTTCCAAGCTGGGGGCACAGCTGTTCGAAGGGCGATTAGCTCACTAGGGCACGTTATTGATGGTCACAGGCAGGGAATTAGCAGAGTGTCTCTTGAATAGGGGGCTTTCTGCTCACTTGTTCCAGATGTGCCTTGCAGACCTGCTAAGCCTAAGCTCCTATCCCCCACTGTGGGCCCCCAGGAAGCCACTTCTGGGCTTAACTAAGGAAAAGTAATGACCACACAGTCTGGTGCACAGATCTGGCACTTCAAAGGGTGCCCCAGCTGAGCCCTCTGCACAACTGTTTCCAAGACACCCCAGTCAGCAGGGAGCTATTTGCACAGCAAACACAGAATTGGTTTGCCTCTCAGGCTTCAGAACACAGCCATGGCCAGTGGCCTTAGGAACTGGGAGCCCTGGAAGGAACAGGCTAGGGCATCAAACAGCCATTTCCTCTGCTCTAACTGGCAGCTTCTGAAGCTCCAGCATGCAGCTCAGTGGCTGCAGCAGAAAATAAAACCATCCCGTGACCTCTCCGCCCTCCACCCCTCCCCAAAGAAGATTTGTCTAGGTCGCCCTTGCTGTGATCTGGAGTCAGCTACCTGGCTACGGTGCTCAGTGCTGGGAGGTGCTGCCAGACAGTGAGCAGAAACTCCCAGCATCTCAACTCATCCAGCCTTCACTCAGAACTAGCAATATCCTACTAGAGGAGCCGAAGGGAAAATATTCCAGGCAATTAAAAGACGACCTGGTGCCCACGGTCTGATGGAAAAATACATGGCTCAGAATAGCACCGGTTTCATTCTGCAAACATCAGGGCAGAGCAGCCACAGCTGGATTTAGAGAAACACCATCTATTCCACCAGGAGGGTGGGCCTCCGTGTTTGCTTCCCCACAGACTGTCCACACCTGTGGCCAGGGACACAGGCAGCTTCTGTGCTGCTCAGCAATTCCACTGCACCAGCAGCTGATTGCACAGCTCACGGGAGATTCCACGGTCTCGGATATCACTGCCAGTTGCCATGACTCAGAGGCTTCGGATGGCAGGTGCCTAAAGTTCCTTTGTAGCTTGAACGCAAACATCAGCATTCATCCAGGGGATAGAGATCCCGATCCTGGAGAAGGTGGAGCAGCAGGGCCACCCGAACTAGGCTCCAAACTACTGCAGCCCCAAAAGGACAGTCCCCTACACTGGAGAGAGAGGGGCCTGATTCTGTCTGTAACCAGGCAGAAGTTAATCTGCATGAGGCAGATGCTGGAGAGGGACACTGGGACTGGAGTTTGCCGTGGGTCCCAGACACAGGGCTGCACTACCAAGACCTGTCAGGATTAAGGCACTGCACCATGAAAGCCCAGGCTGTATATACTAGCAAGCTGTTTGTTTGGATTCTCTCAGGTGGCTCCTTCCCCCTCAGTGTGACATGCTGTTTATATAAACTAGGGCTCCACGAATCAAATGCTCGTTCAGGTTTTGCATCCTAGGCATCAGACGGGCTGTGATAGTAAAAAGATTCCTCTGCTGAATTAGCATCTTGGCCCAGGGCTTTATTAGGCAGCTTTATTATCCTTACTAATTTGATATCAAAAGCTAAACCCTATTTCCACTTCATGGTGTCTTAGGCATTCTCCTCACCTCTGAAGGCTGCAAAACCTGCGCCAAAGGAAACAAGGCATCTACTCAGAGGTACTTAAGAAATCCCTGGTGTTTTAGGGTTTATTTTAAGTTGTCATATCAAAAAGACATTGCCTAATAGTATTTGAGGCATCTGGGAAGGCTGTGCAGGGAACATCTTGCATTTAACAGCACAGAAGTGTATGCAAACAGGGCCATAAATAAATGCCGGCTCAGGATAATTAGTGGGTTCCTTGCTCATTAAGGTAGAAATGATTTGCTGTTGCTATTATTCTGCAGATCCTTAAACTGCGCAATGAGTCTCCTTACCGTCCACATGCAGCCTGCCGCCCTCTAAACAGCGAGAGCCAGATCTAGGGAGCTGCTTTGGATTCAAACACTGAGCGAGTTGTTAAGGGTCTTTGTCCCCTTTGCCAGGATCTTGCAGTCCCAGCCCCACCTCCCAGTGCTCCCTATCAGCAGGAACAGCTGAACAAGAGGCATTTGCTTCAGCTCAGCAGTTGGCAAAACTTTGTGGGGGTCACCAGGCCAGACACCACAACGTGACTTATTCAGAAGCCAGTGTCTGGGCCAGTCCAGTAACGTGGGGCTTGTTAGCAGGAGCAACAATAGTGATCTCCTAGATTTCTGCAGGGCCTTTCGCTCCATGGGACTCCAAAGTGCTTTTCAAAGCAGATATCAGCCATGGCGCCCCTCTGGAGAGGGATAGAGCAGCTATTTCACAGAGCACAGCAATGGTGCACCGCAGTGAGAACTGCAGGAAACTGCAGGAGGAATCTCAGCCAAGGGAATGTAATGGCCCATCCGAGTTTGGCCAGGATGCTAGGGTAACAGGAAGTGCTATCAGGTCACAGATGTGGGTTTTGCAGCTCACCAGAAAGGAGGCTGCTCCGACAGCATGATACCCATAGGCAAAATTCTGGGACGTTGGGTCACTCAGTGCTAACTCAGAGGGAAGTGCTTCCCCGGCACCGTTCCTTGCAGTGCTGCAGGTTGTCCCTGGTAGCTTCCCATCTCTGTACCACATAGTGCATGCAGGTCTGCTGAAGTTCTACCCAAAATCTGTTATCCCTGGGTAGCTCTAAAGATCTGACATACTATTACCAGCCACACAGAACGGCTTTGCTGAAGGTGCTAAACTTTCACTAGACAAACCTCTAGCTGCTAGTGGAGAAGCTTGACCGGTCAGCTCAGATTTATGCTGCCAGTGGCCTGTGGCAGGCAGCGTCCAACTGCCCATGGACTAACCGTGGCCCTCTGCCTCCCTGCTTGGCCAACACCCTCATGCCAATTCATCTTATTCTCAGACAGGTCTGAGATTCAGTGGCACAGCTGGTTATTTCTGTTGTCAGTCTGTGGGGAGTTGACTGCCGCCCTCTCCACGGTGCATATGCTGACCTGAGGGGGACTGAGCCAGCTAATAAACTCTCCAGTCACAAGAAAATAGGCACCAGGCCCACTTCTCGACTCTCGTGAGCTAATTCCTAGCACACCGGCTGCTGGGGGTGCTAACCAGGCCTTTGAGATGCACAGTGCTTTCCGAGGGCTCCATTAAAAACAGAACACCCACCAAGCCACCCCACTCCTACGCACACACTCCCTTCTCCAGCCATCCAGGAGCTGCAGTGTTCATATGGGCGCCTTTCAGTTTGAAATGTGTCACTTTCTGCTGCAGCCCATGTCAGGGGAGGCAGCAGCCGCTGTCAAGGGTAGGGATGAGAAAAGTGGCCTCTGACCTGGCTCACGGCAGGGGACTGGCCCCTCCAGAAGGGCTCAGGTATCAAGAGCCTCACTCCAGGAAAGAGCTGGTCCTTTCCCAGGCAGTGTGAGCACCCTGGGGGAGGGGGAAAGCGCACCAGGTGAGCAAGTGTGCACAGGCCATCTCGCCCCACCACTCAGGGCCCCGTCCCTGTGAGCAGAGAGCCCGACACCATTCTGAGCTGGGTGTTAGACGATGGCCAGGACACACAGTCGGATCTAGAGGGTCGACGGGGCATTCACCTGGCCCATGGCAATGCCCTGACCCCATTTCCACAGGCCTTGGGCTACAAATTCCCAGAGTGGCACCCTGGGCTGTAGGGACACAGCCTGCTTCACGGGACAGTGGCCATGACAGAGCACCAGACACTGACCTTCTTGAGTACACTGTCCAGCGTCTCTGGGCGGCTGATGTCAAAGCAGATGAGCACGGCGTCCGAATCAGGGTAGGCCAAGGGGCGGACGTTGTCATAATATGCTGAGCCTGCAACAGAGAGAGGGAGGTGAGCCGTTAGTGGAGACATGCTCCACACCCCTGGATTGTGCTAGACAGGAGCGAGGCTGTCAGTTATTCCTGGAGCCTGGTGAGGGCAAGCCAGGCAGGTAGACCTGTTCGCTCTCCCAGGTGCCAAACTGTTCATTCCAGGCACAGCTGGTAGTGATGTTGCTACAGAACTGCCCAGGTAATGTAATTAATGCCACTCGGTCTGGGTTTATGGACAACAGAACCTGTCAAACTAATCTGATATTTTTTGTATGAGATTACAAGTTTGGTTGATAAAGGTGATTGTGTTGATGCAATATACTAAAATTCCTGTAAGGTGTTTGACTTGGTACCACCCGACATTCTGATTAAAAACTAGAATGATATAAAATTAACATGGCCCATTAAATGGATTAAAAGCCAGCTAACGGATAGATCTGAAAATGTAACTATAAACAGGGAATCATCACTGAGCAGGTGTGTTTCTAGTGGCACCTTAGAGACTAACCAGTTTATTTGAGCATGAGCTTTCGTGAGCTACAGCTCACTTCATCGGATGCTATGCATCCGATGAAGTGAGCTGTAGCTCACGAAAGCTCATGCTCAAATAAACTGGTTAGTCTCTAAGGTGCCACAAGTACTCCTTTTCTTTTTACGAATACAGACTAACACGGCTGTTACTCTGAAACCTGTGTTTCTAGTGGGATCCTGCAGGGATCTGTTCTTGGCTTTGCCCTATTTAACATTTTTATCAATGACCTGGAGGAAAACATAAAATCGTCAGTCAGCCAGATTCCCTTTTTTGGTACATAAAAACGGCCCGTTTTTGGAGACTGGGCCACAAATAGAGGAACTCCGACTCTGGATTCCGCAGGGTTTCTGGCGGAGCTGGCAGGGTGCCTGCACTGCTTCCCACCCAGCCAGCCCTCAAATGCAAATGTCAGCCGTTAAAGTCAGCATCCCATCACGTTTTTATTTGAAGTGCATTCTGTGTGCGATTGTAAATGCCTCAGTAAACAGTAATGGAGCAATCAGCTCACTGCTACTTAAAACCACTGTTACAGTTTTATATTTGGCTTTACAATGGCTTAAGCTTCCGGGAGGGATGAGCAGCAGCTGTTCATTTATGAAACGGGGAAGCACAGACACCCGAGTCCTTGTTGAATTCACTATTCTTTTTCCCTCTTTTGCCAAAAGAATCCCCCACCCCGAGGGTGCGGAAACAGGACACGCTTCCTGTCGGCAGCCCCTTGGGAATACTCTTGGCCGGCACTTTCCCACTGCAAGGGAGGGAGTCTGAGCACCCAGGCCGGGTGTCAAATGGCCCCTTGATGGAGCGCAGCGTCTGATGAATTATGGATGATGACAGTTCACATTTCCGGAAGGGCGAGAGGAGAATAGGCTAATTCTCTGCTGGAGTTTCTAGTCATGAGAATCTAGCTCTCCTCCCCCGTCGCTGGCTAAGAGAAGGCTCTGCCACACAAGCTGGGACGCATAGCACCAACTGGGAGCTTGGCAGATAAGAGGACAAGGCCCTGACCCAAACGGTCTCCCATTGAAATATCCTTCTCCTCCATGGCGGGAGGGGGAAATAAGCCACTTGAAGCAGGGTTTCCTCATCTGCGCGGACAAGCTGAGCACAGAGCCCTATTGATTCCCGGTTCAGCTCCAGAGAGGGAGAACACTCTGATCTCCCCATTCCACGGCAGAGCAGGCAGCCCCCCGGCACCATCAGGGCTCAATGGGCTTTAGGGGAATCCTAACGGAGCACATGTGCTAATCTCACAGAGCCCTCCCACTATCACAGAGAAGGACACATCAACTCTGCCCAGCCAAGGGCCATGCCAGAACCCTAAGACCAGCCCCACAGGTGCTGTGCATGGCTGCCATCTGCTCGCTGGTGGAGTGCTGAATGCCGAGGCCTGGTACTGAAACACAGCAGAGTCATGGGCTGCATGTTAGAATCCCCCGAACCATGGAGAGGAGGTCAACAGATCACGGGTCTGATAGTGCGGATCCACAAGCCAACAGCCCAGCGAGCGTTCGGGAAACCTAGAGGGCTGGGGATGGGGAGCCAGACAGGAATCAGCCCACCACTCACTGCAGAGACGAGGTGGGTGAGGTAACAAGTTTTATTGGACCAACTTCCGCTAGTTAAAGAGACGTGCTTTCCTCGCCCACCTTGTCTCTCTCAAGCCTGGGACCAACACAGCCACAGGAACACTGCAAACTGTACGAATCAATCAACGCTTTACCAGGCATGTCGTACCCAGAGCCAAAGCCGCAGGGATAGGACATGAGGGAGCAGCTCCTGACAGCTCCACAGTGCATCTGTTAATCTCAGATGTCCGCCGTTCATTAGGGTCACATCTCTCCCAGAGCGATCCCCATTTGGGGAGGGGTCTCCCATTCTGGGAGCCCAAAACGCCTTGAGCTGGATTTTCCAGAAGTGCTGAGCACTCAGGACTCCTGGGGACTGGAGAAGTTCAGACTCACTGCAAAACGAGGGTGGCCCCAGCCTACGACAGCTCCAGCACAGGGCACCTGCTTTTGAGCGATCGGACTCAGATGCTCCAGTCTGGGCCAGTTAAGGCTCCAGGCCCAAGAGGGAGAGTCACCACCAGCCTGCATGAGAGAGCCCCCTGCACATCGCACTAGAAGCGAGAGGATGCCCAGCCAGCACCCCAGTTGCAGGGCAAGCCAGCTGCCTGTGCTCCCACCTGCCATAACTGCCCGACAGCCTGGCCCGCCCCTGGGGTTCCCCGTGGGAACACTCTGGTCTGGTCTGTGGAGGCAGCAGCCAGCAGGCTGAGAGAGCAGCTGAAGGAGCCCCTGGAACGCTGCACCCTGCGGATCCATCTGGAGAGTCCCGACCCAACCTTAGGCCCGAATCACCTTGTCTGTGGCTGGCAGGTCTGGCACCAGCCATCCCTCCCCTTCCCAGCTGTCCCCGGAGCATAGAGCGGACCCCACTCCCACAGAATCGGAGGCTGCTGGTTAAGGTGGCCAGAACTCCGCAGGGCTGAGCTCCGCTAGGCAGCCGGTTTCCAGGCCCCTCTTCCAAAGCCAGTTGGGCAGCTTGAGCTCTGTTACAGTCTGGGCAATGATAGACACGGGTTCTGCTATCGGAACCGGTCACGGGGCCCTCCCGGCTGCACTGGGACCCAGCTAACGGACATGGGACCCAGCACAGATCTCTGCGTGCTCAGAAAGGAGCCTGGACAGAGTCTGTATAGAGCCTTTATCCCCCTGCGTGGGCAGGACTGCACCCTCGCGCCCCCCCCCCCCGGGGCAGGAGGCCCCCCCATCCTTGCCCCCCCTCCCCCGACACCCTGCCCCACACACCCTCTTGTTAGAGTTCAAGTTTTAAAGAAAGGTCTCTGGATGCCTCCTCCTCTCTTCCAGTCTGGGCAACTTTCCCTTTTGTGCAGGAGATTTCGGCTCCTCTGAGCACAGTCATTGCTACAGCCAACTGTATCCTAGCAACATGCCATTTCCTGCAGCGCATCCTGCGGGGCTGCTGACTAATGGAGCACGGCCCTTGATTTAGTCTCTGCACCACCAGCGTCACTACCCTCCTGAGTCTCTCACACACACACACACACACACACTTCAGCAGCTTCTCCCACCGCGTGAGCATGTGCTCGCTGTTCAGGGGCTGCCAGGGCAGCAGGGGCCTCCCGCTGATGGGGAGGAGGCTCCAGGCCAGAATGGCCTTTGCACCCCCTGACAGACTGCTTCCAACTCAGGAGCTTGGGAGAGGCACAGAAGCAGAGGTTGAAGTCACACTCATGTCACTCCTGGCTGGTCCAGAAACCTGCCTGCTTTCCAGAGTCTGTTCCAGCCATGAACAGCAAAGGCTGGAGCAGTCTCTGCCTGCCCTAGGGGCCCCAAAGCCAGAGGGGTTTGGAGGCGGAGGAAGGCTTGGTTTCACATCTCCCTAAGACCCAGGCTTTCCAATGGTCTTCCAGGGAAATGACTTTCAAATTCGCCTGAGGGGCCATTTTAGAATTTCTGCAGCCAACACTTTGACAATCAAAGGCCCTGGTCCCCCCAACATCGACTCTGGCTCGCTGACCACTCTATGCCTTTCAAGGATTCCAGCGAGACGCCCTGGAGACCTACGGTTTAGCGCTTTCCAAGGTGTGCACGGGCTCATGGGTCCGTGGAGCCAGCCTGCCAGGACTGCCTAGGACATGCTTCCTTTCGGATCCAGGTCTGCAGGAAATAAGATTGATGGACATCTGTCCATGATTAAAGAGAGAAAACTAGACTGAGTCACCAAAGTCACTGTCAAAAATAAAACAAAGCGTCTGAAATTCAGAGGTGACTAGCTCCTCTCCCTTAGCAGCACCATGCTGGGGGTTGTGACTCGGCCAGGGAGTCTCCTGTTGGGCAAGGGACTGCAATGTGCTGTTGCCTTTACAACAAAACAATGCTAATCTCAGTTTGCTGCTTCTCAGCTGTTCTGAGTGATGAGACTCGGAGCACAGGACCCTCCGGCCAACACTAGCATGTTCCAAGCTGGGACAGCGAATATGGATCCAGAGCCCCAGCAGGCTGGGCAGGAGGCCCCCACCAGCCCCAGCTTATGCAGCACAGAAAGCTGCTGAGGGGTCTGAATCTTTGAGCCTCACACTCTACCCAGAGGATTTGCTGTAAAAACCTCTTCCTCCAGAACCCACAGATGCTGCAGTGCATCGTGGAGTCCTGCCAAGAACGTCCTTTACAGAGCAAGGCAACGGCTCCAGCCAGCTCGCTGAAGTGCTGGATGCCAAGCACAAGGCGCAAAGCCAGCCCACAGATTGCAGAGCCTGCTGAGAACGCTCCCCCTGCACCAGAAGAATCCCAGCTCCCAGGCATATGGCGAACAAGCCCACTAGCTGAGCACCCTCAGCCTCCGCTTTGTGCGGGGAGGGTGCTCGGCTCGTTTTCCTCGGCTGGTGCTCACAGAAGGCCCCAGCTCTGTGCAGAGGGTTCACACCATTTCTGCCAGTCCTGGCATGGCAGCAGGCTATCTAACGCTCTATTTCCACTCCAAGGCCCACTCCCAGCTCAGATCACACACACGGGAGGCCGTGTGGCCATAGCTGTAAATAACAACACACATCTTCCCAGCACCTTGCACTGCAGGATCTCCAGCACATCAGGAACATGTAACTAGGCAGACACAAACAGGGGGACATAGCGACCCCTGCAGCCCCCACCCCTCTGGCCTTAGGTCAGCATTCTTGCCCTTCTTGGCTATATGAAGTGGATGGGAGATACCGCTTGGCAGTTAGCTGGACAGAGGATTCATTTTCTAACCACAAAGGCTGTGAATACACAGGAGTGACTCTGATACACACCCTTCCCAGCAAACATCCCCCCCAGGCTGGCTGGGAAACCCTGGATGGTTGGGGGATGGATGAGGACTAGCGTGAGAACAAAGCTCAGCTTTGGAACAAGCACAGCATTCAATCACACGCAGCCTCGCCAATCCAGCCGATTTACAATTTTGAGTGCTACAATCCCTGAGTTAATATTACATGAAGTGCCAGCTAAACGCAACTGCTTTCCCGATTAGTCACTGCCCCAGCAGGTCCAGCGAGGATGGAGGTGTTAATAAATAATAATAATAGGAGATTTTATTCATCCTGTGAAAATCCCAACATGCTTTACAAACGCACGGGATAAAGGAATACTTCACCCAGCCTCCCTCAGGCTGGAAGACAACAGCGATATGACAGTGGACAGCAAATCTACAGTCATTTGGGACGGGGAATAAAGAAGGACAACGCTGAGAAAGGATGGTCAGAGCACCAGTCTGGGGCTTAGGAGACATGGGTTCAGTTCTCTCCTGCACCACAGACTCCCTGTGACCTCAGGCCAGTCACAGAGTCTCTCTGCCTCGCCGCTGGGATAATAGCCCTGCTTTCCCAAAGAGTGAGGACAGATGTATGAAAGATTGCAAGGGGTCAGATACTACAGTGACAGGCCAGGTAAGTGCCTCAGAGATGGAGGACGGCCGACTGTGATTACCCCAGCGGGACCGACCAGGAAAGCAGAGCCCCGGCGGGGCAGCCGTGGTATCTGCGACATCCACATGTGGGTCGCAGCTCACCAGCACAATGCCCCCCTAGCATCACCCCAGGGCAGTCGTCTACACATAGAGGGAAGTGCGCCCCCTCCTGGGGAAAAGACCACTTCCTGCAGCACCCAAGTTTCCCCCGGAGGTCTCCCAACCACCTGTGCTCGGCGCATAGCCCTGCTTAGCTCATGAGCTCTGACAAGGGTCTAGCCCAAGGTGAAGGGCTGCACCGAGGCAGTGACGTAAGAAGAGCGAATGGGTGGATGAGCACTGGGCTCACAGCCTTTGCCTGCCAGGCCAGAGGCAGCACGGATGGTGGCTTGGAGTGAATCTACAGACGCCAGTCAGGTGGCATCCAGCTTCCTGCCATGGCAGCAGCTTGGGAACACGTCTGCCAGGTACAGAGCTGCACAAGGGAGCAGAACTGGGCTCTGAGGGCTCTGGGTGCCAGGGGCTGAAGATGCAGCCTCCTCCGTGACACAGCCATGCACTGGGGAGCAGCGAGTCATCTCCCTGCTGCGTCAGGACAGGATGTTCTTCCGGCTGCACCAAGTGGCCCCCAGATGGGATAAGAGCAGAACAGGGAGGGAACATGATGCTCCAAGGCAAGCCTGAGGGAAGTGGGCTTCATGCATACAAACTATTTTTTGTGGACTGCTGGCCCCTCCTCACTCTGCTAGCACTCCTCAGCTTTGTCTTAGAAGGAGGAGAACTCAGAGACATGCCTGAACCCAGTGTAAACAGTTAGTTGGGGGGGGGGGGGGCAGGATCAAAGCAAGTTACAGACTTTTCGGCAGGCCACAAAAGGCCGCACTGTCACAGCTCTGCACAGCTCCATCCCCCGAAAGAGACACTCCCTCTTTGCTGCAGATGCCACTGCCTGTCTGGCCCTTCCTTGCTCCCTTTCTGCCCTCTGCAAAATCCTGCAATTCACAGGCCTGAGCAAAGCCCTTCTGAGCGATAAATGCAGTTGGGTTTCTCTCTCCCGCATCCACCTTTGTGCTTTGAGGTGTCCTTGAATGGAGCCTCCTGCAGCAGGCAGCTTATTTACATGAGAAAGGCACAGATCGTATATAACAGCCCCGCTATTGTCCCCCTCCCAGGACCTGTCCAAGGGGAAGTAAAGAAGTGTAAAAGACCCTGGACTGAAAACCTGACAGTGAATGAAAGGGACAGAAGTGGCAGCCTTCCCAGAAGTCTTTGGTAAATAACAGCCAGGCCAGTCCCCATGGGGAGCTGGGAATCGGCCAGCTGATTTTCTAAGAAATGTTTGGTGCCATTTTCTCTGCAGATGCACTGAGAGGGGACGCCCTCCCACGTCTCCTGGCAGCTACCGAGGGCCAGCTGAACACCGCGAGAGTGCAGGGAAAAGCAGCCCAGCCTTCAAGAGCTGGTTAAACAGCCTTGCGAGGACACGCCTCGTCCCAAGTGTGGGGAGGTTTGGGGGTTTGCATGCTCTTTACTATTTGTCTGGAAAAAGCCAGCTGGCATTTACAGGAAGTGAGCATGTCATGGGAATCCAGCCACTAGCCTTGCCAGCTCGGGATGGGCCCGGCCCTGTAGAGATCCCTTCATTGCGATGTGTGTGTGCAGTGCCCGCCAATAGCTACAGGAATCCACGTGCGCTGACCGTAGACACATCCCCCCAGATCCTTTACTCGGGGGCTGGCCTGAAAACAAAGCACTCAGCTACTGGCGATGCCAACCATCTGGACTGGGAGCTTTTTCTGTCCCGCTCTCTGGAATTCCTTCTGATGCATCTTCCCGTCTTGCAGAAACTCTCAGGAATACACCTGCTTCCAAGCTGCGCATCCAGTGGAAAAGCCATCCAGCCAGATCCATAGGAAGGGCACTTTGTGCCCTCGGAACCAATGCAAGCCCACTTTTAACAGGGGCATTGTAGATGCCATTTAATAAAAGCTTCACAAGAGAACGGCTGGTATTTATATAGCACCAGCAATCTGACAGACTCTTTGCAGATGTGCAGGAAGGCAGGGTCCCCGCCCTAACGACATGACAATCCTTAAACTACAAAGAAAAGGTAGCATTTAAAGAGAACTGGCTGGATGTCTCTGGAATACGACAGAGCAGAATATTTAAATGTCCCACCTCTTTATAGCTAGAACTGATGGTCAATATAAGCAGGGGACCAAGGAATTAGCTACTGCGGCTTTTTATAGAGCAGTACCTGTCAAGTCAGGAAGATAATCTGAGCTTTCTTTCATTGGCTCAGAGCTCAGCTTCGTTCTTCTAATCTGAAACAAGCCCCGTTCCCCCTGAACAAAAGTCAGAGGAATTTCTTGCCAATTGATCTGCAGGCAGCAGCGATATTCCAGAGCAGATTGCTGAGTGTCCTCCTGACCCCAACTCAGCTGGGCACACAGAGAGGTCAAGGATCCATGACCCCAGCCTCGCTGCTCATGGTGTGCAGTGAGTTGATAATGCAGTCCCTGCTGACACAAGGAGCATATTTCAAGCAGTGGCATGGTGTACATCCCAGTTCAAGCCAGGAATTGTGACAGGTGGCAGAGGCAGGAAGCGAAGAATTCTGGTGACAAACCCAGGCAAGCCAGCAACCAGGGCCCTGCTAATTGGGACGGCATGACAGCTGAGCAGCCAGGGAGCCCAGAAGCGGCCAGGGAGCCCAGAAGCGGCACCAGATTCCAGAGCAGGGATGTTAGCAGCACAAGCGGCAAAATGCAGCAAGGAGCAACTATCATCGTCATCATCAAAAATAAAGGTCAGTGGCACCAAAAGTGAAATGGATCTAGTGAGACAAGGGAGAAGAGAAGCAGGGACACTCCAGCCTCCACCCTGCTCCCCAGCTGCAGCTGGAGGCAGTTCCATGTCTGCAGTGCAATGCTTGTACCTGTCCCTTCTCTAGCCTTTTTCACCCAGAGATCTCAAAGCCCTTCACAAAGTCTTATCCCCATTTTGTTTATTTCTTGCCACGTAAAAAAAGCAGGAAGACACCTATCTGCTGCTCTGGGCACCCTGATGTTATGAAAACCACCAATGCAAGGTAGAGAAACCCAGCTGCAGCCAACCCCCTCATCAAAACACCATCCCCAACACAACCAAACAAGCAGGACTTTCCCAACATGCACCTGCTGAAGCACCTCTCGACTCCTCCATGAACGGCATTGACCACAGGGACACAAGACGCCCAGGGACTTCAGGGCGTCCTTGGCCAAAACTCCTTCTGAATTGCTCTGCAGAAGTTACAGCTTAACGCGATCAATTCAGCCACCTTTAGGCCAGTCCTTGGTGGGGACCTAGGGGAGGCGATTCAACAGCCTAATACCCAAGAGTCGGAGCTGAGATTTGCGCCTGGCCGGACACTGCTGCTGCTCCTGCGATGTTGCTCTAACCCCGAGGTCTGTGAACACCAGGCAGAATAAGCGATCGTCTGGAAAGCGCATGATCAAGACAACAGCTAATCAACTCAGACAATTAACCTCTGCTCCTGATTCTTGTGCTGCACATAGAAAAAGCCAACGAGTAAATTACAAACTGGCCCAGCTGGTGGGTTTTCCAAATGGAGGTGACCAGGATGAAGGGGGTGTGGGATTTACCCACTTTGGGGGGCCGTTTCTGGGCCTCTCGCCAGGCCTCGTTACTGAGCAGTTCTCACTCACAGAAAGTCCAGCTTGCGTAGTTCTTGGCAGAGGAATCTCCCAGTCAAGGCGAGGGTCAGGGAGCTGGGGCCAAATTCTCACCATGGATGTGGCAGCTCATGGAGGGAGAGAACCGCAGTGGTTCACACCCCCACCCTTGCTGGGGGCTGAAGACATACAACAAGCCCAGGCACGCCAGGAAGGAGCGGCTCCAGAAGGTCCATCAGGCGAGCTTTGCTGCACACCACACTGAGAGACCAGCCCCTTCCCTTCTCTGGGACTGGGAGGGGTTGGGCAGAGGGCGTTTCCAGACGTTCAGCACACTCCGCTTTGCACATTTCATTTAGGGAAGCCAGGACCAGAGCCATCAATAAAAGCCCCAGGCCCCCTCTGCAGCCTGTGCAGATTGCTCTGCAGGGTTTCAGTGGAGCAGGTGGGTCTCCACCCCGGATGGCAGCTGTCTCAAGGAGTCCCAGGGAGCAGTTTTAAAGGCCTCAGAGCATGTTGTGTTATGCAGATGGCCTGGCTTGGGAAAGGAATGAAGATTGGCTCCCCAGGCCAGTGAGAATGGATACGTGAACACGCAGGGCTTGGTGGTCTCTGGTTGCCTGGCTGGCGACGCTCTGGCAGCCAGTTCTCAGAGTGACTGGCACTGGCTCCAGCACATGCAGCTCACCCAGTTTCTCCAGCCAGATGCTAGAATCATGCTGGTGGCAGCTGGTTAAGTAGATGAATGAGAAAAGTCTCTGGACGTGACCGTGACACATCCAGAAGCCACGGGCTTTAGGCACCGCAAGCACATTCCAGATTCTCCCTGGTGCCTCCTAATCCAGTCCCTGGATTGCAGCAAGGAATGGGAGTGGCAAACCAACAGGTTCCCTCAGCATAGCTTGGTCCAGGCACCATGCCACTGTGCTTCACAGGGAAATGTCTCTGGGGCCGACCGAGCTCATGCAATTATCTCCCAAAGAACGGAGATGCTCCACGCTTCAAGTTCCACGTGTGTAAGTGGCAAACGGCTGGCAGCCTGGGTAAGAGCACTGGGGCTTCTGCCTGCACTAAGGGCTGGAGCTCATAAACTTGTGCACTTTATTTCTCTGGAGAGCCTGGCATTAAAGGAATGCTGCATCCTCACCATTCCCAAATGGAGCAGAGTCCTGGAATGCCATGTCTTTCCGGCTCATTCACAGTGAGTTTTAGCTTGTGCGATCTGCCACCCCGACCCCCTTAAATCAGGACTCTGGTATTCCCCCGCAGCTCCCGCCCCCATGGACGAGATAGAAGTTTATTTGCATTTCTGGAAGGGAAAAGACGTGGGATTCTCGTTACCAGTCTGGCTGCCTCTGCCCCTTTGCTATTACAAAGATAAGCTACTGCAGGGCCCAGAGTCCTAGGGGACTTGCTGCTCCAGGGGGCTTTCTGCAGTTCTGTTTATGTCACCTGCCGTGATAGGAAACCGCCCCTCACCCTTACAGTTATTTGTATTGCTGTGTATTGCGCTAGCAACCCCAATCAGGCCCATTCAGCCGGGTGCTGCAGATGTGCTGAGGAAGAGATAGACCCTGCCCCAAAGCGCTTACAGTCCAAATAGAAGAGGGACAGAGCTGGGGAAGGGGAGCATTATTCTCCCCATTGTACAGAAGGGGAAGCATGGTCTGGAGAGAGCAAGTGACTGGGCCAAGGTCCCCCAGGGGTGGGTGTCAGAGCAGGGAATGAACCTATTGCTCTTAAGCTGCAGCACAGCCCCTTAACACCCGCCTCTCACTCCTAAACCAGATCACACTCCCATCACTACGGTCTCTCCAGCCCCATCCACCAGCAAATCTCCGCATGCTTTATAAGCCTGTAGGAAGGTTAGCCTGCCAGCCTGCCTGCGAGATGGAGAAAGGCCTGTCACTGCAGAGAGCCACGCCCTGCCCTTGCCATGGGGGGGCCAGAACCACACTGCTAGGCAGAAAACCTTCACTGTTGAGCCATGCAGCACCCCAGCACCCCCTCGCTTCACTGCTGTATGGAGCTGCTCCAATCCCATTTACCCCCTGTCCTGCTAAATGGCCCCTGGGCCATCCCTGTGCAGGGAAATCAGCCTCTGCTAGCATCTTCCCAGACACACAGGAAATCTATTTCAAGCATCAGCATTTCTGCTGCTAGCCCTGCGACTCCTTAAACTGCTTGTCCGATTGGTTATTGACCTGCATGAGAATGTGAGCCAGCTGCACATATTTTTAGGCTTAACTACTTATTTGTTCGGAGGCAGGACACAAGTATGTTAATGGGGGGCATTTGAGGAGTTATTCTGGGATGAAAGAGCAGCTCCGCATTTCTCCTCTGCCTCAGAGAGCGAGTGGCACTGAACTCTCTTGTCCTTTCCCTTGCACTAAAAGAACCTGCAGTGGTGATCTTGCGGGCACTTGCACTGGGACTTTGGGAATGAGAAAGCTCCAAGAATCCATGGCGAGGTCACCCTTAAACCCCAGCCCTATTCAGCTCCTTAATCTCATCAACATTCCTCAAGAGCTCCCACTGAAGAGGGATTTGTTATCAGAAGCTATGGGTTCCCACACTCCAGACCACAGCAAGTCAGCCTGCTTGCTGAACGGCAGAAGGGAAGGCAGGAGAATTCCAGATTCACTGTGTTATTCTTGTCCTGAAAGCACAACCACCGAGGCAAAAACACGACCTGCAATCCTGCACCTAAGCAGCCCCACTGCTCCAAGCGACGGAGTCCTAGCTACACTATAACTCCCACTGTCCCTCCTACGGGGGGTGAATTCTGGGGCCCATTATTTTCAGCATAGACTGGTGCTGCCTAACTGCCCTTAGGGGGCTGAATCGGAGCCAGTGCAAAGCACAGAGTCAGGCCAGGATCCACACCAACGACACCATTGGCGTAGCTACCCCAGGCATCAACAGGCAGCGTGCGATATGCATCAGCAAGGCGTACCCGGGGTCCAAGCAAGGATAAGCTGCCTCAGTGCAAACTGCAGCTTTGCGGCCTACCCGAGGGGCGCCTTAGGGCATGAATGCAGCTCTACCGACGTCAAGGGGTGCTGGCTGTTTGCACCAGCCGAGGCTTTGGCTGCAGGGGTCTGAACGCCACAGCACAAAGGAGGCCTCGGATTACTTGGCTCACCTCCTGCCCTTTAAGAGGGGAGAACACAGGGATTAAATCCCAGACTGACCAAACCCCATTGACTTGCTGCTTGTCCCACGGCCTCGGAGAGGGGTTCCCCACCCATGTGTCATCTGAGGCCGTTTCTCCAAATCCAGTAACCAGGGCAAAGGAGGGAGTGCTGGGGAAGGAACACTACTGCCAGAGCCATGGAGGAGAAAGGGAGGTGGATGGGAGAAAGTCACTCTGGTGCGAGCTGGCTGCAGTAAACACACTGGAGATACACAGGGGCAGCAGTGACTGTTGGCAGGGAGTGGGCAGAAGGAGCGTTCAGTTTGCAAACTCTGAGTCACCCCCTTTCAGGATTCAGCTGGAGAGCTAGGTCACCGGGAAGAGGGCAAGCAAAGCTTTTAGCCACTGCACTGCTGGAGAGAGAGAGAGGGACTTGCTGAACCCACCAGCCACTGCCATAGAGAGCAAGATTTTCCATAGCCAATCAGACCATTGGGCCAGCAAGGCCAGTGACCAATACCTGGAGCTTCACAGAAGGCAATCCCCCCCCTCCCCACCCCATCACCAAAAAAACAACTAACCAGCCTAGCCCTGTCACCTGGCCAGCCATCAGTCCACGCAGTGGAGACCTGCTCAGAGGCCTGGAAATGTGACCCCTCAGGACACTTTTGCTGAGGTGAGGCTGTGACTAACTTCCCCAGCCCTTTTAACAGCTGGCTGCAGGTTCTCTCGCTACACTTGGCAGGGGAGGGGGAAAAACCCTTTCCCACATCAGATTTCAGCAACCACTCCTGAGATCCGCAGAGGAAGCAAGGCCCGATGGGGGAGATTATTTACCAAGCCACCAGGGTCACAAGACAAACATGAGAGTTTCCCAGCGCAACCGGTACTTCCGGACTGTGCAGAGCCAGCCGCACATGCACCTCAGTGAGCAGAGAGATCTGAATGCAGGCGCCATGAGGCCGAAGGGCGGCAAAGCAATCTCTCCTCTGCAATGAGAGCACCGCAGCTCCCCACTGGAGTCCTGGGTCCAGCAAAGCTGTTCCCAATGCCACAGGTCCCCGTCCCTCCAGCAAAATGCTCCTCTTCTCCAGACTGACAGGTGGGCTGTCCCCGCTTCCCCGTCTCCTTTCATGTAGAGGCATCAAACTACTTCTTAATGGTTTCAAAAATACACCTAGAGGTGGGGGGAGGAACGGCCATCCTTGCGGTGCTGTAAAATGGCACCTAACACTATTTCACTCTCATGCCGTGTCTGGGTGTAGGACTGACGTACAAAGAAACAAACACTGAACACAACTGACGTCTGCAGGGGGGGGACCTGAACCAATCTCCTTTTCTCTTCATTGTTAATGCATGTTTGAGTTCAGGAACTGGGGTGAAATTCCTGCGGAGGGGGTGCACTGGCCTCACCTGCACAGGAGGCTTTACGCTCGCTGAAGGCTTTCAGGGCCAAGAATTCTATTCTAGGCCAGGGTCACCTTCCAACTATGAAAAAGTGAATGGAGAGTTAAGGGTTAAAAGATTTTCAAGAGAAAATCCAAGTCCGCAGTATGATTTGGGATAAATTTGATTCCTCATCGCTGCCATTCACCCTCCAATAACGTTTCCCTAACTAGATTTACCTGTTCCCTTGCCAGCTGCTAATGTCAGAGCCTGGATTTGCCACTTAGCAAGAGGGGCAAATTCAGCCTGATAGGCCTACATTAGCCAGCCTCCTCCACACGTCACGTGGCTCTGTTAGCCTCAGGCAAGCTGCTCCCAGGAGCTGCACACAATATCCTAGTTTAGAACACAATCATCAACAGGCATCTTGGACGGTTCGATAAGCCGTGGCTGCATTTAGCTCCAGTAGAGGGAGTTTTCTAACAAGAGTGCTCTTGCGGGAGGGCCTGTTACGGGACCACCCCTGGCGGCTCTACACACTTTTACAACTACCTAATTGCAAAGGAAAAAAATTGACAGGCAGCTCCCCAGCTCAGGTCTCTACAAATCCCAGGAGGGTGGAAGCCCAGGGCTTCAGCTTCAGTCACCAGGAGTTGGCGAGCGAGAAAACTACAAACCATCGTCTCAAAAGGAGGAGACACCCAGCAGCACCCTTCCCTCCTGCGGAGGATGGAATTTAGCAGGAACAATACTCCCTGCTTGGAAGCCGGTTAAAAGTGGCAGCGGGTAGCCCCCAGTCTAGAGAAAGAGCATCCTGCGGACAGTCACTCTGCACCAGCGGGGCAATTAGCTGCTCCAGATCCCATCAGCTCAGCTGCTTCCATTTGCTATTGTGTGAAACTTATTTTACCAAAAGCTTCTGTTGACAAGTGTCTCCAAAGGGAAGTGGAAATTCCACAGCAGTTCACAGTCTACAGCTAAAAATATCAGTTTGATTATGGGGGGAAATTGGTGCGTGCTGTTTTGCAGGACCATTTATTGAAGAACTAGCTCTTGTATATTTCAAATTCAAGCTGCAAAGGAAGGGAATTTATCTGGGAAGCTATCTAGTGACTCTCTCCACAATAACCCATTTTAAAAGGGTTTACATGTTTCCGAAGGAGAAGGAGTGAGAACGAATCAAAATCCATTCACAGCAAAGAAGAAAGGGAGATAAACGTTGGATAAAACTCACTTCTTTTGTTTAAAAGGAAAAAAGGGTAGAACTGAGTGCGTCACAGAGCGTGATGCAGGCGTACAATACATGTACATACCTCTAAAACCATTTCATCACATCACTTAATTTTAACATTTGTAAGATCAAAGCAAATGTTCTGGAAAATTCCTAAAAAACACCGAGTGCGTCAAACATGCTGCCGTGCGCTCGAAAGCTGACGTTTTTAATTCTGAGAGGCAGACGCCCACCGCGGAGCCATTGGCCTCTAACAATCGCACACTTTCACAACTGGGGACAGGCCTCAAGGTTTTACAGTTCAGAAACTCCCCCAAGCAAATCCGAGGCAATTATTCTGGATAACAAAACTCAATGCGCACACACAAAAAGCCGTAAGAATGACAGGATTTTCTGCTCTCACTTCATTCCCTAGCAAGCCAAGTGTCTGATTCACCGCTGCACTACCCTGGTGTAGCCCAGGTAGTACCCTGCCGTTAATAGACCCTGAAGCTTTAGCTGAACTTTTGTTACTGGGTGTTCGGAAGGACTTTAATGCAGACACATCAGTTCAATAATTCCCCAGCTCTGCACCATCGCTTTGTGTATTCAGCCTCCACAGTTTCTGCCTCTGGTAGCTGAAGCTTTTCCACTTCATTATTTCATCCCTTGCTCTGCCACCTCCAACAGCTGCCCTGCCAACCAGTTCACTGCTGCTGCTCCTGCAAAGGGAAAGACCCTCTTTCTCTGTCAAGACAGAGGGACCTTTCGGCAGCACACACTTCTCCCAGGACAGGAAGCCCCCAGTGAGAACTTCACAGCTGCATCTTGCACAGCAGAGCTAGACCAGCTCCCCGGGGTAAACTGCTAAACCCACAGCTATAAATTAAGCTAACATGCAAGACCAAGGGAATTCCGACTTAAGGTTTCATACGGAACGTAACCTCTCTTCTCATTCTGAATCCAAGAGTCATCAATAGGAACAAACAAACAAGAGCCTTAATTAACCTTCCCAGAAGGTTTCTAGCACAGGCACCCAGCCACGTCCTGGCTCTCGGCTGTGTCAGTGTCGCCCTGGGAGTCCAGAAAGGTTTTCAAAAGTAAATTTAAAGGTGCACCCACATTTTTGTGCTAAATGCCAACATTTTATCAGCACTGCTACAAATAAACCACTTGTGTCGATGCCCGTTTAGTGTCATAAGGCTCTCTGTGGTTTAGGAGGGCTATATTTATGGCTTCCTGCATGATCTCAGCCAGACACAGACAAAAAACAAACAAACAAAAACCCAAAACCATTTGTCAAAGGGAAGAGAGTAATGAGAGAAAGGAACCTTCCTGCAGCACATTCCTCACGAAGGTGAGGTCTCCAGTCTTGAGAGCTTCCCCCCCTTTCCTTGCTAGCCTCACCTTGCACCTA
Source organism: Chelonia mydas (assembly GCF_015237465.2). Lineage (NCBI taxonomy): Eukaryota > Metazoa > Chordata > Testudines > Cheloniidae > Chelonia > Chelonia mydas. The sequence continues at coordinate 15,417,899 of NC_057860.1, read as the reverse complement.
AAAACTGGTTTTATTATCACGCAATTGTATCCATGATACAATCAAAGCAGGAAAGACACGGAGTACAGTACAGCAACTGAACGTAGCGTAGAGCAGCACTCCTAGGAGACAGTATCAGTGCAAGCTCAAATCCATCTATGTTTTAATAGAAGGATAAGAAGAAGTTACTGTGTATTAGTGTTGGGCCAGACGTGGGGAACAACTGGGCTGGTGTGAGGGTGCAGCGAAGCACAGTGCTGTGCAGAGAAGACACTGAAACTACCCTAGTATCAGAATGCAGCCAGTGACATTTCTAAAGTTCCAAGGAACAAGTAGGCATTAGTGGGAAAGCCAGTCGTCATGAGGGCACACAGCTTGCAGAGTGGGTCTACAGCCACGCACAGGGATTAACGATAACAGATGTATGTGAAGGGTGCCCACGCCACTGAGGGAGATTTGTTTGGCCTGGTACGAGGGGTTAGAATAACCAGGAGTCACACGTTTCAAAAAACAAGGAAAATGTAGGTTAGCCGTCAGGAATGGCTCCTAGAGGAGGTGCTCTTGCTGCCTAGGGAACAGTCTCCCCAGGGAAATGGTTCAAGCCCCAGCTCTGGAGACATTTACAACTGGATTAAATAAAAACAGCACGAGTTTGCGGAAAAATCCCACCCCTGCAGGCAGCTGCACCCTGTTGTTTCAGCTCGGTGGGTTTGGGTTTGGTGAAGTGGGATGAAAATAGAGTCTCTAACCCTCAGGGACTAGCCCCTTGTAATACAGTGTAGGGCATGACCCTGCATTGGTCCTGGGGGCAAGGAGAGGGAGAAAGGACCCAAGAGACCACCCCATCTCTAGTTTCTGTGGGAACAAAGCTGTTGTCAGTTCAAAGGTCCAACTTTCATAGGTCTTAGAAGAGTCCCAGCAAGGCAAATTGTAGGAAACTATGAAAATACCCACCCTGGCCTCCCCCAATAACCCATCACTCTGTCCCCTCCTACAGCCTGAGGGGGAGAAGAGTGTTATTAATTCTGCTGTATTACTTTAAAACACCTCACCTATCTGGGCAACGCCACGATTCCCTATGTGGGAGAAAGACACAGATCTGCAGCTGGGTCTGGTGTGTGCCCCACACGGGGAAAATCACCCCATGCCAGCCCATCAAAGCTGGCAGGCTGCCTCCTCCTGGGGGCAGCTGTCGTGCCCTAGTTAGGGAACAGGACAGGGTCTGGATGGGGCTGCTGGACCAGGGGGCTCTGCAAACCTGGGTGGGGAGCAATGGGGGGATGGGACAGAGCAGGAGAGGGAATGGAGAGAGTTGGGGGACCCAACAGGAGGAGTGGTGTGAGGGAAAGGGGATTCCAGCAGGCAGGAGGGGAAAATGGGGATCCCAGCCTGGGAGGGAGTCCTGACTACTGAATCCAGGATCCAATATTCTCCTGAACATTTACCAGCCAAGCCACAAAATCTCCCCTCCCGAAATCCCCGGCGCCCCCATCCAGCCTGTCTGCCCCCTCACCTGAGGTGTCCCACATGTTGAGCTCGATGCGCTGCTTGTCGATCTCGAAGCTCGCCGTGTAGTTCTCGAACACGGTGGGGACATAGTTCTGGGGGAGGAGACGGGACAAGCCTGGGTCAGCAGCCCCTGCGCCGGCAGCCCCAGGGAGCTGAGCGGATCCTGCCCTGGCGTCAGCACCGGGAGCTGATCGCGCATTGTAACCGTCCCTGACGGACCCCTGCCCATGTCCGGCAGCACCCCCAGCCCAGACACCAGCTCCCCCGGTCACACCTCAAATCTCCCACCCAGACCCCCAACTCCATTCATCCCCCACCACACCCCCAGGCACTGCCACACACCCAGCCCAGCCCCCAAGCTGCACCTCAATTCCCCACCCAGACCCACAGCTCTCCTAGCCAGAACCCCAGTCCCCTTCATCCACCACCACACCCCCATCAGCACCCATCACACCCCCAGCCCATCCTCCCAGCTCCCCTGGCCACACCCCAGCCCCCTCCACCCAGAGCCCCAGCCCCCCCTTCATCACTCTCCACACCCCCAGACCAGACTCCCATCTCCCCCAGCCACACCCCCAGCTTGGACCCCCAGCCCCCTTCAGCTCCTAGGGGCACCCCTGTCCCCTTCAACTCCCCACCACACCCCCAGCTCATATCAACCCCCACCACACCCACAGGCCAGCCGCAGCCAGCCCCCTTCATCCCCCCCCACACCCCCGGGCCCCCTTTCAACCCCCACCACATCCACAGGCCATCCCCCTTGCTCCCCCGGCCGCACCCCCAAATCCCCCAGCAGACCCCCAGCTCCCCCCCCGGCCCCGCAGCTCCCCCCCAAGTCCCCCGGCCGCACCTCGGGGTAGCTGTCCTTGGCGAAGACATGCAGCAGCGCCGTCTTGCCGCACTGGGTGTCCCCCACCACCACGATCTTGCAGCGGGCCCCGCTCTCCATGGTGCCGCTACGCGCCCCGCATCGCAGCGCCCGGCTCCGCTCCGGACCCTGCGCCCGGCGCCCGGGCCGCTTTAGCCGGGACCAGCCCCGCGCGGCCGCGCCCCCGGCTCCCCCCGGCACCAACCAGGCGCGGAGCCGCCGCCGCCGCCCCGCCCCGAGCCCCGCCCGCGACCGCCTGGCTCGGGAGCCGCGGGCCGGAGCCGGAGCCGGGCGGCCGGAGCTCGGGGGCAGCGCCCGGAGGGGCTCGGCTACAGGCTGGGGGGCGTCGCTCCTCCCCGCCTCTGAGCCCCCAGCCCGAGCCCAGCTTTCCTGCCCCAGTCCCCAATTCATCTCTGCCCCCCAACCCAGCCCGAGCACCCAATTCATCCCTGCCCCCCAGTCCCCAATTCATCTCTGCCCCCCAACCCAGCCCGAGCCCCCAGTTCATCCCTGCCCCCCAGTCCCCAATTCATCTCTGCCCCCCAACCCAGCCCGAGCCCCCAGTTCATCCCTGCCCCCCAGTCCCCAATTCATCTCTGCCCCCCAACCCAGCCCGAGCCCCCAGTTCATCTCTGCCCCCCAGTCCCCAATTCATCTCTGCCCCCCAACCCAGCCCGAACCCCCAATTCATCCCTGCCCCCCAGTCCCCAATTCATCTCTGCCCCCAACCCAGCCCGAGCCCCCAGTTCATCCCTGCCCCCCACCCCAGTTCATCTCTGCCCCCCAACCACCCAGCTCAGCCCAAGCCCCCAATTCATCTCTCTCCCCAACCCAGCCCCAGTCCCCAATTCATCTCTGCCCCCCAACCCAGCCTGAGCCCCCAATTCATCCCTGCCCCCCAACCCCCAATTCATCTCTGCCCCCCAACCCAGCCCGAGCCCCCAGTTCATCCCTGCCCCCCAGTCCCCAATTCATCTCTGCCCCCCAACCCAGCCCGAGCCCCCAGTTCATCCCTGCCCCCCAGTCCCCAATTCATCTCTGCCCCCCAACCCAGCCCGAGCCCCCAGTTCATCCCTGCCCCCCAGTCCCCAATTCATCTCTGCCCCCCAACCCAGCCCGAGCCCCCAGTTCATCCCTGCCCCCCAGTCCCCAATTCATCTCTGCCCCCCAACCCAGCCCGAGCCCCCAGTTCATCCCTGCCCCCCAGTCCCCAATTCATCTCTGCCCCCCAACCCAGCCCGAGCCCCCAGTTCATCCCTGCCCCCCAGTCCCCAATTCATCTCTGCCCCCCAACCCAGCCCGAGCCCCCAGTTCATCCCTGCCCCCCAGTCCCCAATTCATCTCTGCCCCCCAACCACCCAGCTCAGCCCAAGCCCCCGATTCATCTCTCTCCCCAGCCCGAGCCCCCAATTCATCCCTGCCCCCCAGTCCCCAATTCATCTCTGCCCCCCAACCCAGCCCGAGCCCCCAGTTCATCCCTGCCCCCCAGTCCCCAATTCATCTCTGCCCCCCAACCACCCAGCTCAGCCCCAGTCCCCGATTCATCTCTCTCCCCAACCCAGCCCCAGTCCCCAATTCATCCCTGCCCCCCAGTCCCCGATTCATCTCTGCCCCCCAACCACCCAGCTCAGCCCCAGTCCCCGATTCATCTCTCTCCACAACCCAGCCCCAGTCCCCAATTCATCTCTGCCCCCCAACCCAGCCCGAGCCCCCAGTCCATCCCTGCCCCCCAGTCCCCAATTCATCTCTGCCCCCCAACCACCCAGCTCAGCCCCAGTCCCCGATTCATCTCTCTCCCCAACCCAGCCCCAGTCCCCAATTCATCCCTGCCCCCCAGTCCCCGATTCATCTCTGCCCCCCAACCACCCAGCTCAGCCCCAGTCCCCGATTCATCTCTCTCCACAACCCAGCCCCAGTCCCCAATTCATCTCTGCCCCCCAACCCAGCCCGAGCCCCCAGTCCATCCCTGCCCCCCAGTCCCCAATTCATCTCTGCCCCCCAACCCAGCCCGAGCCCCCAGTTCATCCCTGCCCCCCAGTCCCCAATTCATCTCTGCCCCCCAACCACCCAGCTTAGCCCGAGCCCCAAATTCATCTCTCTCCCTAGCCCGAGCCCCCAATTCATCCCTGCCCCCCAGTCCCCGATTCATCTCTGCCCCCCAACCACCCAGCTCAGCCCCAGTCCCCGATTCATCTCTCTCCCCAACCCAGCCCCAGTCCCCAATTCATCCCTGCCCCCCAGTCCCCGATTCATCTCTGCCCCCCAACCACCCAGCTCAGCCCCAGTCCCCGATTCATCTCTCTCCCCAACCCAGCCCCAGTCCCCAATTCATCCCTGCCCCCCACCCCAGTTCATCTCTGCCCCCCAACCACCCAGCTCAGCCCGAGCCCCAAATTCATCTCTCTCCCCAGCCCGAGCCCCCAATTCATCCCTGCCCCCCAGTCCCCAATTCATCTCTGCCCCCCAACCACCCAGCTCAGCCCGAGCCCCCGATTCATCTCTCTCCCCAACCCAGCCCCAGTCCCCAATTCATCTCTGCCCCCCAACCCAGCCCGAGCCCCCAGTTCATCCCTGCCCCCCACCCCAGTTCATCTCTGCCCCCCAACCACCCAGCTCAGCGCAAGCCCCCGATTCATCTCTCTCCCCAACCCAGCCCCAGTCCCCAATTCATCTCTGCCCCCCAACCCAGCCTGAGCCCCCAATTCATCCCTGCCCCCCAACCCCCAATTCATCTCTGCCCCCCAACCCAGCCCGAGCCCCCAATTCATCCCTGCCCCCAGTCCCAAGTTCATCTCTGCCCCCCAACCACCCAGCTCAGCCCAAGCCCCCGATTCATCTCTCTCCCCAACCCAGCCCCCAATTCATCCTTTCCCCCCATTCCCCCAACCCAGCCCGAGCCCCCAGTTCATCCCTGCCCCCCACCCCAATTCATCTCTGCCCCCCAACCACCCAGCTCAGCCCAAGCCCCCAATTCATCTCTCTCCCCAACCCAGCCCGAGCCCCCAATTCATCCTTTCCCCCCAGTCCCCAATTCATCTCTGCCCCCCATCCCCCCAGCTCAGCCCGAGCCCCCGATTCATCTCTGCCCCCCATCCCCCCACCTCAGCCCGAGCCCCCGATTCATCCCTCCCCCAGCCCCCAATTCATCTCTCTCCCCACCCCCCCAGCTCAGCCCAAGCTCCCAATTCATCCCTTCCTCCCCAGCCCCCAATTCATCTCTGCCCCCCATCCCCCCAGCTCAGCCCGAGCCCCCAATTCATCCCTGCCCCCCAGTCCCCAATTCATCTCTGCCCCCATCCCCCCAGCTCAGCCCAAGCCCCCAATTCATCCCTGCCCCCCAGTCCCCAATTCATCTTTCCCCCCGCCTCCCAGCTCAGCCTCCCAGCCCCCAATTCATCCCTTCCCCCCGAGCCCCCAATTCATCTCTCTCCCCAGCCCCTCAAATCAGCCCTTCCCCCGAGCCCCCAATTCATCTCTACCCCCCAGCCTCCAACTCATCCCTCCTCCCCAACCCCCCCCCAGCTCAGCTCTCCTCCCCAAGCCCACAGCTCAGCCCTCCCGCTGGCTCCCCAACTCATCCCGCCCCCCCCCTCGACTCATACCTCTCCCCAACCCCCCCCAACTCATCCCAACCCATCCCTCCCCCGACCTCCCAGCTCAGCCCCTTTCCACACAGTCACTGGGACAGCCCCGAGGGCTGGGCCCGGAGGTGCCGGGTTCTGCAGGGGCTGCGTTTCAGCCAGTAACTCGTTGCCTCTTGGTTCCCCTTTGCGCTCGGCTCGCTGGCCCCGTGCTGCAGAGTTTGGGTCGGGGCTGAATAAGAACTAAGGGGGCGGGGGAGACAGGCTGAATCAATTTGTATAGTGTGGGGGCTGAGAGCCCTTGAACCAAACTGTAAACCCTGCCTGTGATGGAAACCACTTCAAGCCGGGTTCCAGCGCCCATGGGCTGAATTGAACTTTATCTGGGGGCACAGGAGACATCTCAGCTGCTCGCTTAATGCACTGAATGTTTGTAGGGTTACACCACCCCAGAGCTGGGCTCTGCTGTGCTGCCCTACAGCTACCAGGGGGAGCACCCAACTCTGCTTTCTGGGGGGCCTGCAGTTAATTCAATTCCCCGTTTGTTTTCTGGGGTATTTTTTAATTTCTCGGCAATAAGGCAGGTTTGATTGGAATGGGATCTATTACAATAGCTCCAGGCAGAGGCCCCATCCAGGTGTGGCACCCAGTCAAGGCAGGCTCTGTACAGACAGGCAGCCTAAGCTGCTGACCTGCCAAGATTTGTGCCTATGCTTACTGGGATGCGGCTAGTAGGGCTACTGCAATGTGTAAAGTTAAGTGTGTGCCTCAGTCTTTGCAGGATTGGGGCCTGAATAGACGTGATTAGAATTCAGCAGGCCTTGCTCTGGCAAGCTTTAGCAGAGACACTGCTGACATGAGCAAGGTCCTGATCCTGCCAGAAGAACTCTGCAGACAAACCCTAGGCCCACACATGGCCCCACTCACATAAAAGGGGCCCTGCTGCTCACACAGGATCAGGGCCTACAAGCCCCCAGTGCATCTCTTGCCATTAATCTGTAATGGGTGGATTAGAGAAGCACACCGTTCATCATTAACTGTTATTGATAGCACACTGTGGGTGACTTAAGTGCTTTACAAATAATAATAATGGTTTTTCCCTGGTGCAAATAATGTAGCTCATCAGTCAGTGAAGGTGGTGTTTCTCCCAGGCTGTGGATACTGATATCCGTGCACTGGCCCAGAGCTGGTGGTAAACTAACCTAGTAATAAGGACCCGCCAGCATCTGCCTGCAACCAAACTTCAAGCAGCTTATTAAATAGCAAGAGATGCTGGCTGAGCTGCCAGGTCCTTTTCTGGCTCTGAGCTAGCCAGATGGTTGTAACCAGTTCTGGGGAAGCCTTTGGCACATCCCAGAGCACCTCTCTTGCCTATGTCTAAAGCTAAGAAAAAAAATTCATATCCGGGTGCTCACCGTAAGGAAAGCATGAACGAATACACAGGTATCGCCAGAGCAAAAATCAGAAAGCCAGACCTGAGCCTGCATGGGTCAAGGGTCTCTGCACCTTTTTGCCAGCCTGTTGTCTGGGTTCAACGGGGGGCCTGGTGAAATTGCACTTTCAATAACATTTATGAGTACTTGTGAAAAACAGGAGTTTTCACAGATATTTGCAAAGCAGGACTTGGTTGTGTTGGGGGAGGGCCACCAGTAAGCCAAGTGAGAGGAGTCACGTGGTGCGTAGGCCATGTGCACTGGGGTGAATTTCACCCACGGTGCAGTGCTGACCTGGCTTTAATTGAAAGTACCTTTGTATGTTACAATGGAGGGTTTCTTTCTGTAGATCACATAGGGTGAGAACTGTGATTGTCAGCTCTTCGGAGCAGGCTCTGTCTTTTGGGTTTTGTTCGTGCAGCATGGTGGGGCCTGGGGCACTACCATAATGCAAATAATAACAACACTAATGAAAGGCACCAAAGGGCCTGGAAAGCATCCCAGAGGTCAAGGCTGTTCACTCTCACCTAGCGCTGTTCCCGCTGTGTCACCCCAGCATGTGTTAGCCCTTGGGGGATGTTTTGTTCCCGTGAACACTTTCAGCAAAAATTTTAAACTTCATTTTCATTAAAATTTTCTTTAAAAAATAACCACCACCACCCCCCGCAGTTTTTAGACTTTTTGTTTTTGTTTTCAGTTGCCAAAAATGTTTGTCAGTTCATTGTTCACCTCCAAAATTCTGTCGAAAGCAGACATTTCCCACTGCGACAAAAACGCCATGTCTTCACTGAAAAAAAAATGGTGAATGAAGAATGTTGACTAGTTATACCCAAGAGTCCAAAACCTCTGCATTATTTAATGAAGAGCATCAAGTAGTATCTGCAAAGACAGAAGGCTGGTCTGCTCGCCACGTATACATGCTGCTCTGCCTCCAGGCAGATTCACAGGCCTGGTCTGAGCTTCCACAGCCTGCTGCAAAGAGTTTGGTAATTTTAGCTCCGCAGTGGAGGGGCATTTCTCACTATGTATGGACCGTGTGTCTATACATTACATGCACTGATTTTAATTAGCAGAGTTATTGAAAGAGGAAGGGCTCCTTCTGTGCTAATATCTCACTGGCTGAGTTGCAGAAAGATTTACCCTAATGGCAAACTTTAATTTGTCAGCGACAGGCTGTCACAAAATGCTGTAAAAATAGAGATAACGAAGACACAGTGACTCTGAAGAAGTGGAATAGAAATGTTTTGGCAGCGATGGCGGGGGGGAGGTTATTAATGGGCTGGTGGGGCTCATTTGTTATTGCTCAAAGCATGTTCATTTTTCATGAATAAATGTTGTGAATGGGACAGGGAGTGGGAGGCAAAGGACGGAGACAACACTCTCTCTTCTCTGAGAGAGTCCGTGGGGATATCAGTGCCCAAAGCTCTGAATTGCTCTGCCATCAGCTAACGAGTCTGTCCACCTGAGCACTGACTGGGACACATTTCCTCAGACTGGCTTGCACCTTGCAGAGCGGGCTACAGCTCAATTGCACAGGATTCATGTCTCCTCAGGCTCTGTCATGGCAGCCTGCCCCTGAGGCAAAGGCCTTATCTAGATTAGGATTTAAGGGGTGACATTAGCACATGTTAACTAGCGCACTGTAAAAGTCCAATCTAGACAAGGGTGTGCGCCTTTGACATGTGTTAAAGCCTGTGTCCCCCCGACCCCGACCCCTTCACATCCTGGCAGGGGCGCGGGAAGTCATAGAACAACATCGCCAGTCCTGTATAAGCTGGAAGCCAGGCAGTTGGTGCCATTATTCCTTTAAGCCAGGGGTGCTGCTGCATGCCCACACCCCTCATTCAGCCCCCCGTGCACTCTAGACAAGCCAGAGAGAGCAGAGTGGGGCTCTCCTTGCAGCCCTGTGACACAGCTGCTCACAGACTATAAGGCCAGAAGCATCCTTGAGAGCATTTACTCTGAGCTCCCCCAGACACAGGCCACAGGACTGCCCTGAATGAATCCCTGCTGGAGCCAGAGCAGTGCTAGTTAGAAAGCCATCCAGCCTTGACTGAAAAAGAGCCAGTGGAGAATCCAGCCCAGCCCTTGGCGAATTGCCCCAGTGGCTAATTACCCTCACTGTAAACTTTTGGGCCTTGTTTCTATCCTGAATTTATCTAGCTTCAACTCCCAGCCATTGGATCATGTTAGACCTTTGCTCCAGAGGGAGTAGACGAGTTTTCCCCACGCTCAGTCCCTGGGGCCTTTGCAGCACCCTCAGCCACTGCTGACTCAAAAGCACCTACGGGAGAAACTGCTTGATTTCCCAATCCCCTCCCCCGCAGCTTTTCCAGAGCCAAGTAGGGAATTCAGCAGCTAGCCTTCTGCAAAGAGAGGAGGGTCACAGCTGCAGAATGTGTCCCGTTTGGTGCAATCTACCATTTGGCAGGGCAACACTTGCATAATGTCTATTAGCCAACCCACACTTGCGGTGTAAATGTTCAGCGCAGGGTGCAGAGAGCTACCCAATGAAATCCCACCCTGCTTCGGACCACTTGCTGTGAGTGACAGATGGTTTCCACACACACTGCTGACCCTGATAAAAGAAAAGGAGGACCTGTGGCACCTTAGAGACTAACAAATTTATTTGAGCATAAGTTTTTGTGAGCTGCATCCGATGAAGTGAGCTGTAGCTCACGAAAGCTTATGCTCAAATAAATTGGTTAGTCTCTAAGGTGCCACAAGTCCTCCTTTTCTTTTTGCGAATAGAGACTAACACGGCTGCTACTCTGACTGCTGACCCTGGTTTCTCCCGGGGTTGGATATTCCCTTTCTCCAAGGAGCTGCTGAATTATTACGACAACTCACACAACTTCATGCTACTATTACTACTTTATTTATGGTAGCCCCCAAAGCTCCCATTCAGGATCGGGCCCCATTGTGCAGAGCACGGAGCAAACACATTGCAGGAAGCCGTCCCAACGCGAAGCCCGGCAGGGCTCAAACGCAGGCCTGCAGAGCGACTGGGGAGCAGCCACCTCCATGCTGCCACCCAGTGGGAGCTGTAAGAAGCTTCTGCTCCACTGCCCAGGACCCAGTGTGGACACAGACCATGGAAAGTCCCACCTCAAGGCGGGGGTGTCTCCTGTAGCTGCCACAAACATTCCTGCTCCCGAGGTCCTGGCTTTGACCTTGGCTTGATTTTGGACTTCACTCCTGACCTGGACCCTGAAACCTGACTCTGATCCTTGGTATTGACCCTGGCCTGGAACTTGACTATGAACACTTCCGTGGCTCTCAGGGCGTGTGCAAGCGGGGGCAAGCAGGAACGCCCCCCCCCCCATCATCAGGGGCACAGAACTGCTCCAGAACTTCTCTGGAGGGAGGGAAGATTGAGTTTTTCTGGGGGTGGCAGCAAGCTCCTGCTGGGGGTGGGGAGTGGGGGCAGTGAGCTTCTGTGCCGCCCCAAAAGAGGGGTCAAATTTTAATTCCTGCACATGCCCCTGGCTGCTCTCAGCCCCAGGTTTGACCCTGCTCTGACTCTTGGTCCCAACTCCCCTTGTCAGGATCCTGACACCCTGCCCCAAAGAGCTCACTCTCTAAAAGCTCAGTCCCGCAATGGCCCACGGAGTGCTCCAGCGACGTCAGCGAGGACCTGCCCACGTAGAACAAGTTGCAGGATCTGGGCCTAATTTAAGACAAAATGCAAAAAGTGAGTATAAGGGACAAGAGGAGGGAGTGGGGAGGGGCACAGGAACAGGCCACCAACATGCACAAACAGAGTTTTCTGGATCCTTAGGGGCTGAATTTTTAATGTCTTTGCAGAGGGGAAGCCAAAGGAATCCCCCATGTTGTTCTGTGCAGTAAGGCCCTGATCCAGCAGAACACTTAAGCATGCGTAACGAAAAGGAGTACTAGGGCATGCATGTCACTTGAAGCACATGACCTGTCCTGTTGACCCTAATGGCACAACTTGCATGCTTCAGGTTAGGCATGTGCCTGCATGCTGTGCAGGATTGGGTATTTTTCACTCCTTTCTGTATTTCTGTGTCTTGCGTTACTTGGTACAGAGCTTTTCCTGCACCGTTTAACCCCTCCATCTGCTCCACAGCCTTGGTATTACACCCCGGATCACTTTGGAATCTCCCCAATACATTTCTCCACCAGGAAGACAGAAACAGGGAGAGAAACACATTTTTATTTCCTGACGGATCTATTTTTAAATATCGCCTGGGTGTCTGATTAAATATTGTGCCAGAGAGCTAGAAACACGCAAGGCAAACATGCAGAGTCTTGATGGGCTCTAGCAGAAAATGCACTTTCAGCAGTTAAATCATTCAGCCCTGAGTAGCGTGTTATTTGATGGATTCACCTGGAAGATTAGGAGGTGGAGTCTGAACACACACAGCAAAAGATACAAATCAACAGCAATTAGGGAGGTTCAGAGAGAACATCCCAACCAAATCCCCTTTAATGTGTTTTGCCTGTTTTCATTCTGCACTAGAATGATGCTGATCTGACTGGCCACTGGCATTAATGAAGTTTGCACCTTGGGGTGAGCAATTTAATTTATCTCAGCAAACCAAAGCTCATTATAACAGTCCATAAATGTTATCCGATGAAAGCAGCATCCTTCAGCAATCTCAGGGATTAAAGCAAGGAGGTATTCGATTTCCAAGGACAGTAATCAGAGCAGCAGCCGTGTTAGTCTGTATTCGCAAAAAGAAAAGGAGAACTAGTGGCTCCTTAGAAACTAACCAATTTATTTGAGCATAAGCTTTCGTGAGCTACAGCTCACTTCATCGGATGCTGTAGCCTAATGAGATACTGAGAATTCAAAGCTCTAACCGAGATATTGTATCAGAAAGGAGAGCGGGAGCCCCCGAAACACTCCAGAGTTACAGCAGCCCCTCTTTTCTCTGGTTCTGCTGAAGAGACAATCCCTGGGATGCCTTCAAGACCAGCCAGGCTGAAACTTCATTTGAGCTATGCCAGGGTCTGAAGGACTCTCCAGACACTGCAGAGTCCAAGAGCTTTCCTTCCAACCAGGATACAAAGACAGGCTTATGGGAGGGGCTGTCACTTGCAGCATCAGGTACACATACAAACAGGATGGGGCTGAGATGGGGAAGGAAGCGTGATCTCCCTTTTCTGCTTGGCTGTGAAAATGTGCCCCCACCACCTTGGAGTACAGCCAGCTGTTTGAAATTCAGTCGTCCCTGCTTGTTTGGGCCTTTCCCAGGCTGTAGCTTTGAGTTGGAAGCAGTACTGAACAGACACGCTCTATTTTAGGGCCCTTTGTATCAAGGCTGTCAGTGTTTTCACAGCAGTACAGCTCTCTGCTGACTCCTGGATCACAGGTTATCAGGATTATGGAGCTGCGTGGCTGAAATCTTTTCATCAGAGATCTTTCAACAAGACCCAGCTTCGGAACGAGGCGACCGTTTTCCGCGGGCGTGTTCTTATTGTTTGGCATCTTTTGTCGCAATGAGATGAACATTCTTGGTGCTGGGATTCTTTCTGTTCTCCCTCTTTTCCAGTGTGGGGGTGGGGGTAGAACTGACAACCAAAACCGGACAGTTTCAATTTCAGTTTCAACCAAATTGAATTTTTGTTTAGTATGAATGAAAAATTGAAAATTTACAGGAAATTTTGAAAAAAAAAACCCACCACCATTTAGACATTTCTTTAAAAAAAAATCTCTACCCAAAATATGTTTCATTTTTAGACCTGCCCATCATTTACTCCTGGTGTCTGAGTAGCACCTGCAGGGTGCAGGGAGGGGTCCCACTGGGCCAAGCACCACCACCCATGTGGCAGAAAGACAGCGCTTAGTTCCTGCTCTAGGCTAACAACAGGGTGCACCAGGCGACGAAGCAGGGTTGGGGGGAGTCACAGGAACACACTCCTGAACAGACCAGATGTGCCTGCTGTCACAGAGTCCCCGGGCGATGCTCTGGAACTGCTCCCTACGAAGCCAGGCAGGACTCTGGGGAGTCTCCTTTCTGTGAGCAGCCTGTCTGCAGGACACACAGCTCCCCCGGCTTCCACCTTCCTGGGTCTGACCTCGGAGCATTCAGCCTCTTCTGCCCCTCCGTGTGCTTCCCACAGTGAGTCCGCCCAGGCGGGGTCCTGGGAAGCCAGAGGGTCCCGCACCCCAACTCCGCAGTCAGACGTGACTCTCAGCCAGCGAGTAAAACAGAAGGTTTATTAGATGACAGGAACATGGTCTAAAACAGAGCTTGCAGGTACAGAAAACAGGACCCCTCAGCCAGGTCCATTCTGGGGGGCAGTGAGCCAGACAACCCCGTCTGCACTTCACTCCATGTTCCCAGCCAGCCCCAAACTGAAACTCCCTCCAGCCCCTCCTCCTCTGGGCTTTGTCCCTTTCCCGGGCCAGGAGGTCACCGGATTCCTTTGTTCTCCAACCCTTCAGCTCTCACATTGCAGGGGGAAGGGCCCAGGCCATCAGTTGCCAGGAAACAGGGTGTTGGCCATTCTCTGTGTCCAGACCCCTGCACACACCTGCCCTCTAGGGCTCTGCAACGATCATACACCCTTATCCCACCCCCTAGATACTTAAGAACTGCATAGGGGAAACTGAGGCACCCCCACACTATTCAGAGGAAACATTAAGAAGAGTCCTGCTTTGTCAGACCTGCAGTTTAGCTTCCCACCAGCCGTGCCACTCTGCAGTGTTTGTAAATATCTGTCGTTCTACGTGTGTGATAGGTCTACGAACCCCCCTGCTGCCAGCTAGTGAGAAAATCCCCTGTGACATGGCTGGGATGCAATCAGAGAGCCATAGCAAGCACTGTGACATAGTAGCTATGAAGTGCAAAAACACTCACACTGCTCTTTAAGCCGCCGCACTGTATGGATAGCCGTATCTTCCTTGCTACTGTATTCCCACCTCCCAGCCAGCTCGGGCTCCCACCCACAGAACCCTTGGCTCTTGCATGGCCCTCTTCAGCCTTGGCGCTCCCGGTGCGGTATAAAGGAGGGCTGTACCGCTATCCCCTTGGACAGGAGGGGGCAGTTACGTGCCCACATTACGCCAGGGACTAAAACCCACGCGCATTAGTGCTGTACTAACCATGCACAAAGCTATTTATAACTAGGTTGGCTTAGACAGCTCATTTCTTCTTCCGTAAGACAAAAATTCAATGGGATCAAGCCCCTTGGCTTCATGCTCAGCCCGTTGGCTTCCAGCATTAGAAGAATGAGCCACTTTGCAAAGAAACTGGATCAAACCGTTTCCCCTCTTTAAATCATTGAGAAGGCATGTCTGTTCGGCAATCCCAGAGCACCCCAGTCATGCTGGAGTGAAGAGTGTGCGGATGGGAGCGGAGGCAGGGTGCAGGTACTCCCGCTGGCCCAGGTCTAGCCCACAAGCAGGAGATGCCTCTTTGGTGTATCACTAGGTTTGGAAGGATTCGATTTTCATTGGGAAATGTCAATTTCATGGTCCACACGCAAACAGGTGAAAAAATATTTCCCTCAATAATAATCAAACTATACAGACAGGCACATAAGGGATAACACTGCTTAAGAACTTGTTGGTGTCTGATTTAAGGCTCTTTACTTTATTTATTTTACTTTGGCTTGCGTTACTGACCATTTATGTTTTAACAGTTCTAAAATATTATGAATCTCAACATCTACAGTCATGACATAATTATCGCCTGACACACCCACCCCCAATTTCCCACACTTGTGAACATTTAAATAGCTAAAAAAAAAAAAAAATCTTAAAACTCATCATTTGCGCAACTGTGGAAATTTAAATAAAAATAATCAGGGAAAAATGCTTTAACAGAGACATTGCTGTTATCCCTCAAAATTATACACATTGAATTCTGCCAAAGCTTCTTCCTGGGGGTGGAGGGGCCAGTTCCCAGGGAGGGAGCCTAGTGAAGGAAAAAAGAAAAGGAGTACTTGTGGCACCTTAGAGACTAACAAATTTATTTGGGCATAAGCTTTCGTGAGCATCCGATGCATTGATGCATCCGATGAAGTGAGCTGTAGCTCATGAAAGCTTATGCTCAAATAAATTGGTTAGTCTCTAAGGTGCCACAAGTACTCCTTTTCTTTTTGTAGGCAAGGACTGGCCTGTCTCCCAAGATCTGTGAGAGTGATGGGTCGTCCTTCAGGATAGGTTGTAGATCCTTGATGATGCGTTGGAGAGGTTTTAGTTGGGGGCTGAAGGTGATGGCTAGTGGCATTCTGTTATTTTCTTTGTTGGGCCTGTCCTGTAGTAGGTGACTTCTGGGTACTCTTCTGGCTCTGTCAATCTGTTTCTTCACTTCAGCAGGTGGGTATTGTAGTTGTAAGAATGCTTGATAGAGATCTTGTAGGTGATTGTCTTTGTCTGAGGGGTTGGAGCAAATGCGGTTGTATCATAGAGCTTGGCTGTAAACGATGGATCGTGTGGTGTGGTCAGGGTGAAAGCTGGAGGCATGTAGGTAGGAATAGCGGTCAGTAGGTTTCCGGTATAGTGTGGTGTTTATGTGACCATCGCTTATTAGCACCATAGTGTCCAGGAAGTGGATCTCTTGTGTGGACTGGTCCAGGCTGAGGTTGATGGTGGGATGGAAATTGTTGAAATCATGGTGGAATTCCTCAAGGGCTTCTTTTCCATGGGTCCAGATGATGAAGATGTCATCAATATAGCGCAAGTAGAGTAGGGGCGTTAGGGGACGAGAGCTGAGGAAGTGTTGTTCTAAGTCAGCCATAAACATGTTGGCATACTGTGGGGCCATGCGGGTACCCATAGCAGTGCCGCTGATTTGAAGGTATACATTGTCCCCAAATGTGAAATAGTTATGGGTGAGGACAAAGTCACAAAGTTCAGCCACCAGGTTTGCCGTGACATTATCGGGGATACTGTGCAGCCACTTACAGCCTGTGGCCACAAGAGGGTGAACAGGACCTGTCACAGGATTCTGGTCACTCATGGCTGGTTTTCCCTTGCAGGATGGATGCCCTTTTGTGCTGCACAACATTTGTTGTAGGGGTGTCCCTTGGGTGTGGTACACATAAGACACTGATGATGATGGTCATTGTCTGTATTGGGGTGGTACCTAGAAGCCCCACCTGAGGCTGGGACCCCGTGGTTCTGGGCGCTCTGTGAAGTCATAGGGAGAAACAGCCCCTGCTCCACAGGAACAGGAGGAAGGATCAGTTCCCCATTGTACGGAGGGGAAACTGAGCCTCACCCGAGAAGTTTCTGGCAGAGCAGGGCACTGAAGCCATGTCTCTTGAGCCATAGCTCAGACCCTGCTCTCCCCATTAGCAAACAGTCCCTCTCTCCCTTTGCCTTCTCTCCTGGCGTCAGCCCCCTCCCCATCTGTAACAATCCAAACAACCCCAGCACCTGACCCAGTCTCGTGACACCCACAATGTTCTGGGTGGGCAGAGACGTGTCAGACGGGTCCAGGGGTTTAAAGATATTTAGGTGCTTGAAGATACTGAGAGGTGCCTAACAGGGTATTTGAAAGCACCTGAAGACCTCTCAGGCCTGGCTGGAACAGACAGAGAGAGAGAGCAAGAGGGTCCGAAAGATAAGTCTGCCCAGAGCTATGCATCGGCTGAGCCTTGAAGGACCCACCTCCTCAGCGTCTCCTTCCCCTGGCTCTGCTGGGGGCAGAAGACAGCGCGGTTCAGCCCTTCTGCTCCAGCCAGGCGGGGCTGGGGAGGGCTCCCTGCGGGGCTGGGAGGTTGGGGCAAGGCAACTCAGCGCTAAAGGCAGAGGGAGGCCGTGGCACCTCCGTCCAGAACTCCCACAGAAGAGGTGCCCCCCACGCAACCTATTGCTGGGGACAGAGGGGCGAGGGGAATCTGCAGCTGGAGGCCTCTTGTGGCAGCAGAAAGGCCTTTATCCCTGTGGGGTTACAGCGCAGAGGGCCTGTGACCCACAAGCCCAGACTGCTCCCTGCCAGCCCCCAGTGCAGAGGATGCTGAGAGGATGCCAAGTTGCTCCTGAGAGCTCCCCCGAAGGCTGTCTCAAAAGGCGGACTGGATTTAGGTGTCTGGGGAGTGAACTGCTTTGTAAAGAGATAGCAGAGTTTGCTAAAGGGCTGTGTAGCTAGGCTGGCATTCGCCCAGGAGCAGGACACAGGGCCCACTGCACCACCAAGCTCTAGGGCAGGGGGCACAAGGCACGGCTGCAAAGGCGCCCCTGCATAGTGAGGGCCTTGCCACGCCAGCCTCACGTGGATCAGAGTTGGAGCTGTAATGGGGGAGAGCCAGGGGACTGGCAGCCGTGGGGAGTTGAGGGTCTGCCCTGGGCCCCAAGCTCTAGCCCCAGGTTGTGGGAGTGGATTTCACATACCCCAAAGCCTGCTGCCTGCTGCGGATGCTGCAACACAGAGCCTCAACTCCGACCTGCTAACTGACTTCGCTATATGGCATGTGCCCCTGTCGTCCATCCCCGCATGGCTGTTCTGTGCCAAGCGCGGCAGGGCCCCAGCCCAACTGGTCACTCTGGGCGCTGCTGCAGTGCACAGGACAGTACTCTTAGATTTTGTCCGGGCGTGTGCATCTCAGTAAAAACCGGTCAAGGGCTTCAAGAGTGGGTGCCTAGAACTTGACACCTAAACCCAGATTTCTGCACCCCAGAAAGTGGCCTGATTTTCCAAAGTGCTAAGTACATACATCTCCCATTGATGCTCTGTCTAGGGCTTTGCTAAGTGGTGCATCTCAGATGAGCTGGTTTTATGAACGCCATCATGTGAATCGAAAGGAGTTAGTTTTGTGGTTTTGATAAGGTAGGAAATGCAGACCCTGCAATTCGTCCTCTGCCAGACAGCATGTGAAGATGCTAGGACTGTCATTTTAAGATTAAATGATTAATGCAGCGCTGGACGGTCGGCGTTGTACACTGGAGTGTGATTTTCAGATCCTGACTGTGTGTACCGAGCATGACAATACTGTGGAAAGTGCGTTAAGCGGGATAGTCGCGTGCTGCTGAGGTCCAGCGCGGCACCTCAGCAGCTGATGGTTGGAGACTGGTATTAGGTTGAGTGTGAAAGTTGTCCTGGCTTATTATGATTTCCTGGCTATCTGGTGCTTGGGTCTTTGCAAGGAAATTCACTGGAGGAGCCTCGACTCGAGCTTAACAAAGTGGTTTGTATGGGAATTATATAGTGGAGTTGCAGATTTTTTTCAGTGTCTTGTCACTATAAAGAGTGAATTGCCATTCACTAAGCATCAGTTAGTGTCAGACAATTGCCTCTGTTGTCTGTGTGATCAAAACAGCTGGCAGGAGAACTACAGCTCTGAATGGCAGCTAGCTCTGAAGGGTCGTGTCAGATGCTCTCCGTGTGCTGTTGTACATGTCGGAAATAAATGTCATTTACTGTGATACACGTACAGACGTAGTCCAATAGCTTTAGCATTCCCCTCGTGTGTGAGATAGCACAGACGTCACCAAATGTCTGCTTCTCCGCTCACCCCAGCCCCATGCGGAGAAAGGGAGTGCAGCATTAGGAAGGATTCATTTTCTCTCATTGCCTACAACTTCAGATAAGTAGATGGGGGCTGCACTGGCTCTAGACCAGCAATGCTCAAAATCTGCAGCCTTGAGAGAACCATATGGACGGACGGCACACCAGGTGCCCAGGACTGCCAGCCCGGAATTTGCTGTATCACTGCTAACCATGCTCCCAATCTGGACATTTACTGCTGCTGTCTCTCCCTTGAAAGCTGGACAGAGAGGGAGGGGGCCTGGCATCCCCCTCTGATGGCTGCTGTCCAGAGAGGTTAACAGCTTACGCCGGGGGGACGGGGGCGTGCTGGAACAATTTGTACAGTGCGGGGGTCTGAGAGCCATTGAACCAAACTGTAAACGCTGTATGTGATGGAAAGCCAGAGTGTGCGGCAGGCTCCCTTCCCTCCTCCTCCCGCCGCACTCCTAGTTCCAGCACCTCCGGCCTATTGTGGCTGCCAGCTAATAGTGTTACTCCTTTGGTTCAAGTGGTGGAGGTCTGCACTTTAGTGAAGGCCCCAGTGACATCTGCATTCCCCAGCAATGAAAAGCTGCAGAAAGTGGCTTTGGGTTGATATCTCAGGTTGCCGCCGGCTGCGTTTGGCCTGTGGGCTGCATGTTGAGATCCTAGCCCTGGTGTTCCCTTCCTCCCTACCCATCGTTTACTCGCACACTAAATGGTCACTGAACAAGCTGCCCCCTTTGGTGAGCATCTGCCCCACCCAACGTGGCCAATTTGGTTCTGCCAGGCCAGTCAAAGCCAGGCCTCGGAGCCCAAACCCACGCAACACCACGTCCTGTGCATGGGATAACTGGGGTTTCTGTCATGCACTAAGCAGAGGGGAGGATCCAAGTCTTTCTTGGCAGGACGTCTCCTCTCATGTGACTCCGGCCCATCTGCAAGCCCTGTGTGAGTGCATCACCCGGCCATGACCTGCAAACTCCTGAATTAGCTCCCCCCATCTCTGGCCATTTACAGGCTCCCCAGTGGCTGATCCTGGCCAGGGGGTGAAAGGTGTTTTGCTGTTCCAGGGAACCGGGAATTCTTTCAGAAAGGGTTTTAATTCCACTCAGGCCCAGGGGGAAGCTCTGCCTCTCCCACAGTCAGCACAGAGATTGTCCATGCCTCAGACCAGGCCACTCCAGAAGGTTTGGAGACAGGAATGAGTATTGGGCATGAGAAATGCAGTGTGAGGGGAATGGCGGAATCCCCCGGAAAAATGTCAGGACAAAGACGCTGGTCAGGAGTCCTCCAGCCCCGGACTCGGGGAAGGTGCAGCAGGGTTGTGCCGTGGTCCCCCCACCCAGATCCTGCCTCTGTACATGTGAGGAGAGTCCCTCAGAGCCAGACCCAGTGCTGGGGCGATGATCAGAACTACCGCCTGCTGGCCTCTGCCCCTCCAGGTGAAGGGAATGGGAAACTCGGGCAAGGCCACCGACACCTGCTGCTATGACAGCCTGCTTCAGAGCTCACCAAACCCCCAGCCTGCCTGCCGCGCCCCCATCAGAACAGCCTCCTTCCCCCCCACAAACACCCAGGGCCAGGCCCCACGCTCAGGCCTGAGGGCCTGGGGCGAGTCCAGTTTTTGCCACCCTGTCTGTGTGAATGAGAATGTCTGAGATGGGTTTGTGATGTGACGGGAGGGGTGTGAGAGGGACAGGAGGACGGGACTGTCTGTCCGTCTGTCTCTCTCTTTACGTAACGCCCACCACTGTGGCCCTGAGGTGCTGATGGTCTGTGCACGTGGCCTCTCCTGGAGGCCTGCACTGGAGGGGTCCCCACAAGCCACGGTCAGCCCGGCCGCAGCCGCTGACCCTCTGTGCGTTTTTCTTATAATCAAACAAAACGTCCTCTGTAGGGACATGGCTGCTCCTCACCACACTGGCGAAGCAGAGACAAGGCTGGACGGAGCCTGGAGAGACGATCGCCCTGCACCGGATGTCAGGGCTTTGAGTCAGCAGCCTGGCTTCAGTCAGGCCCCCGCATAAGACGTCTGCACCTGGGAGTCGCTCGCTGGCTGCTCCGGGTCTGCCACCGTTCACGCAGAGAAGTGAGAGCAGGCTGATGGAGGGGGCGGGGGCTGGAGGATACAACGGCCCCCCCAGGGATCACCAGCTGCTGGGGAAGGGGCTCTGCGGCAGCTCTGATACCTGGGAGCTGTGGCCAGGAATCCCTGCAGGGTAATGTAGCCTCCAAACCATCATGAGGCCGGACAGGACGTGGGTGTAGTACGTGCCGAGCAGCGATTGAACCGTAATCCAGGGATACGGAGCTAAGGAAGGGTCCCTGGAAGCTCTTTGCTCCCCTAGGAGCCCTCCGGGGTCTGACCTGGGCTGGAGTCTGGCCTCCCTCCCACTGCCCCTAGCTCTCCCCTTTGCCAATGCCTCAGTTTCTCCTCCTGGCATCTACAAAGCTCACCCGGATGTTCCAGCAGTCAGCAGGTGGCTCTGCGGCAGCGGGAATACGGTGCAGTGGGGGCCTGCTCGGGGGGGAAGGTGGAGGGAGCTGTGACCTCACAGACTCGTGACCTGAATGGGCCGTGGAGACTGGCAAAGCACATTGGTGAGGAGGGGAGTCTGCTCCTGGACTGAAGCTGCACAAGCCTGAGGGAGAAGCACAGAAATGGGCCCAGTGGCACCATGCTGAACACCCAGCAGCTCAGCTCCTCTGCATCCCCACAGTTCCCAGACCTACTCGTTTATCCTCAGAGGCTTTTAATTAAACCCCTCAGCTGGGGCCCACCTCAAGAATTCCTCTTGCCGGGGTGGGGAGGGGAGACCTGCCGCTGGCTGAGTTTCCTCATGACCCCTCCTGTTTCTCAGAAGGCCGGGAACCCCAGGGAACCAGATGGCACTGACTCCTTGCCCCTCTGCAAAGCAGGGGTGCTCTCGCAGGGGCAGAAGCCTATGGACTGGTGAAGCAGAGGCTGCCCCATGCTTTTCCTTATCCTCTCGCTTGCTCAGCGCTCTTTGTTCGGTGTCCTTGAGAGCAAAGGAGAGGGATTGTTAAAGCTCTGTGTGAAAATAAACTGAGCTGAAACAATGAGCCAGGCCTTGGCTCTGTCTGTGCTGCAGGCCCATCCCTCTGCCTCCTCCAGGCTCTGGGGCCAAGCAGTTCTACTGAGACAGAGCTCCGGAGACGGAGGAGTAAGTCAGAGACTCACAACAGCCTCACACAGCGTCTGTGCGACTCTCTGCTTGTAAATCACAGTAACTGCAAAGGAAGTGAATAGCTAGGGCTGGTCCAGCACCTGAACTGCGTCCTCCCACAACGGGCAAAGCCATATTTTGAAAAACAGGGTGGAGGAGAGAAAACTGTCTCCACCAAGAAAACTATTTTCTCTGGCTAAGCTTCCTATGACTAACCAGCTACACTATCACATCTCCAGTGATAAGCGGCCAACCAATCCTCTGCTGAGAAGTCAGAGATCTCGCTAACTCAGAGCATTCCAGAAGAAGAGAATCCGGCCAGGACATACAGAGCCGATACCTCCCAAGCTGTACTCTCCACAACCACAAAGGCAGGGGCTCTTCACACCCCTCCGCCCCACTGACATTCTGCAGAGGGTTCGAATCCCCAGAAATGTCCCCATGAAACTGATGGAGTTAAGAATCCATAAAAACTGCAAGGAAAAAACACAAATCCAAAGAACCTGGAAAGCAAGACATATTGAGCGAATGTTATTGAATTAACTGGATAAAGGAGGATTGATGGAGCAACAGTAAAGGCCAGTGGGGAGATTCAAGCAGCAAAAGAAGTCTGGCTGATCTAATCCCTCTGGCACGCTATACGAACCCCTTGACCCAATCACTGCACACGTCTCCTCTCAGGCTAGGGGGATTTTCCAGAGCAGCGATGGGGGTTTTACACCCAAGCCCCCCTGACTTTCACCCATGTTTCCTTTGAAAATCTCCCCCAATCCCCCTAAACTGCATCTGATGAAGTGAGCTGTAGCTCACGAAAGCTTATGCTCAAATAAATTTGTTAGTCTCTAAGGGTGTCACAGGTCCTCCTTTTCTTTTTGCAGATACAGACTAATATGGCTGCTACTCTGAAACCCCTAATCTTAGGTAATAGGTACCCTGAATAGATCCATTTTTCCCCACCTGCGTGACCCATCGCTGCCCACCTGGCTCTCATGCCTGCACGGATCCGTCCCTCCCAACAAGGCGTAATTATTTGGGACACTTGGAGGAACACCCGTTGAGCTCTAGTAGACTAAGAGAGTTCCTAGGAAGAACAGTGGGAGACAGGAGAGAGATTTTGCTCTAACCCTCCCTTCCTAAACCAACAAACAGATCATCCCATACCCGCAGCCCAGCCCCCAGTACCTCTTGGGTCAGAACATCGGCGTCGGGTTGTATGTTTTCATCTGTAGCAAAGGCAGTAGGGACTGATGCAGTGTCGCAGGAACTGCTTGGTGTTCTGTAGTACCAGCAGCCTTGGGCCCCCTCCTGTCCTGTTCTTAGCACAACCACGTAAATGCCCCTTAAATGTGCCACACCGCAGAACCCTCTGAGCGGTCTCCTACACAGACCCTTTGCAGTGCTGGCTGCTTTCCTGCCTTTGTCTTCCACTTCCTTCAGAATCCCACTCCTCACCCACTCCACCATAGTGCTTGTGGCTTTCTGAACAATCCTGCATGGTGCCAAACGACTCCTGGGAGGTGCTGAGCACCCCAGCCCCTACTGAAGTCAGTGGGAGTCCAGAGCACTGAGCCCCTTGCAGATCAAGGCCGTGTTCATGCAAAGCTCCCACTGAACCCAAGCTGCAAACTTCCCAGGCCTTGGGATCTGGGGCTGTTGTCACAAAGGAAAGGCTCTGAACACACATGCTAAAGCAGGGTGGGACCCATTCACTGGTTTATACAGACCACCTTCAGCAAGTGCTATGAGAGCAGCTCTTTCAAAACTGGGGGCATGCATTCCCTGCAACACATAACACAGCATGCATACCCAGCACGACCTCCTCTGAACGGTGGCCACAGGCATGGAGAACTCGGACAGGATTTTCCTATTCCCCACTGGCCATTCCCCTTTTGTTCAAAGCAACAAGCATATAAACAATAAAAGCTTTTATTTTTGTCATTCAGGGAACAGTGTCGCTGAGGCAAAGAGTTTCGCAAGGTTCAAAGAGAGATTGGCCATTTTGTGAGAGTATCCAGAGTTACAGCAGCTAATGGTACCAAAATGAGTATTGGAAGGGAAGGGAGAAAACCCCTCATGTGTCAAGGTTGAAACCAATCTCTAACTATTGGGCATTAGAATGAGATCTTCGTGGGGGGTAGACTATCTCCCGTCTGCCTACTGAGGCGTTTCTTGCATCTTCCTCTGAGGCCGGCTATGATTGGAGAAACCGGCCTGGGCTAGATGGACCATGGGTCTGATCCAGTCCAGCCATTCCTGTGCTCCTGTGAACAAGAGGGATGTGTTAATGTTCTGGTTTTCATTAAACCGCTTGCTTTACTCTCCGGCGGATGGCTCAGCCCTGCACACTCTCCTGGGCTCTCTGATGAGTTCTCTCCACACACAATCCTATTATAATTCAAATGAAGTCAGTGTAGTTACACCAGGGATTAATTTGACCCGCTGAGTTGTTGCGGGTGTGAGAGAGAGAGCTGCACACTCCCTTGTCTCTTTAAAAGGTTTGTAAATGATCTTAAAATTCCCTGCTTCATCACTGTCTGGAGCTTTCGAAACACGCAAAGCTGCAACTCAGGGAATTCTCTGGATTTGCTGAGTTGTCTCTTTCTCTCTCCTGCTTCAGATGACAAAGCTAAAAGCTAATACAGAGAAATTACTAAGGAACATTTACAGGAAGGCAGCATCACTGGAGCAAGGGACATGCACTGGTCATATGTTACATCCCCATTTGTCTGGAGCTGAGAGGATGTGTACTATGGATGTTTCTTCTGAACTGCCCCGCAGGAATAAATACTCTGCATTTCCTTTTCTTTCTTTTCCATTGTGGCCTCCTTTTCCTACAGGAATTGGATGATAACAGTATGCACCTGGGGCTTTGCAAAGGACTATTTGTGTCTTGGATATAGTTTTAGATTTGGTGCAAGCAAATACGCTTTCTGAGAGCTGGAGTTAGGTGCAGTTTTTATCTTCTTCTCAGTACCCCATCTCCACTCTCACTGACACGACTCCCTCCCAGAGCTGGAGCTAGAACCCGGAATCCTAACTCCCCATCATCATCCTCCCCCCAACCCCTAGAGCCCACACCCCTCCCAGAACTGGGAATAGAACCCAGGAGTCTATTCTATTCTATATAGACTCTTACACCACCCTTATTACCATAGGTTTCAGAGTAGCAGCCGTGTTAGTCTGTATTCGCAAAAAGAAAAGGAGGACTTGTGGCACCTTAGAGACTAACACATTTATCTGAGTATAAGCTTTCGTGAGCTACAGCTCACTTCATCGGATACTTTCAGTGGAAAATACAGTGGGGAGATTTATATACACAGAGAACATGAAACAATGGGTGTTACCATACACATTGTAAGGAGAGTGATCAGGTAAGGTGAGCTAATACAAGCAGGAGAGCGGGGGGGGGGGGAACCTTTTGTAGTGATAATCAAGGTGGGCCACTTCCAGCAGTTGACAAGAACGTCGGGGGGGGGGGGGAATAAACATGGGGAAATAGTTTTATTTTGTGTAATGACCCATCCACTCCCAGTCTCTATTCAAGCCTAAGTTAATTGTTTGCAAATTACTTCCAATTCAGCAGTCTCTCGTTGGAGTCCGTTTTTGAAGTTTTTTTGTTGAAGAATTGCCACTTTTAGGTCTGTAATCAAGTGACCAAAGAGATTGAAGTGTTCTCCAACTGGTTTTTGAATGTTATAATTCTTGACATCTAATTTGTGTCCATTTATTCTTTTACGAAGAGACTGTCCAGTTTGACCAATGTACATGGC
Source organism: Chelonia mydas (assembly GCF_015237465.2). Taxonomy (NCBI): domain Eukaryota; kingdom Metazoa; phylum Chordata; order Testudines; family Cheloniidae; genus Chelonia; species Chelonia mydas. Next base: position 15,392,139 of record NC_057860.1, on the reverse strand, counting down.
AGAGGGGCATTGCTGGCACACGATGGCATATATCACATTGGTAGATGTGCAGGTGAACGAGCCTCTGATAGTGTGGCTGATGTGATTAGGCCCTGTGATGGTGTCCCCTGAATAGATATGTGGACACAGTTGGCAACGGGCTTTGTTGCAAGGATAGGTTCCTCGGTTAGAGGTTCTGTTGTGTGGTGTGTGGTTGCTGGTGAGTATTTGCTTCAGGTTGGGGAGCGGTCTGTAAGCAAGCAACTTATTACCATAGTATCTGAAGCCCAGATCCACAAAGGTATTTAGGTTCTTAACTCCCGAAGTTTGGAACCTAAATACCTTTGTGGATCTAGGCCTGAGCACTTTCCAGGTGTGCATTAAGCATTGTGACTAACATTGTCATATGTGGGCCGTTCCCTCTCCAGTGGTGTGTTTTGCTTTGGTTGGTTTTGTTTGGAAGTTTGTTTGTTTTTCCAAATGCACCTGCTGTTCTTCATTTATATTGGAGAATGAAGGTTTGGAAGGTGGTGACGTGAGGTTTGTGATGGCTCTTAGTTCCTGGAGAAGTTCATTCCACAGTCTCGGACAGGCCCAGACGAGCACACAGATGAGCTTTACCATTAGGGTAGAAAGTTCCACCGTGCCTGGGGATGGGAGTTGTTGACTACGATCTTCATCATAGAGCTGTCGGGTTTTTGGGATATCCCGGGCCCAGGCCATGGAGCTCCTGGAAGGACCAAGACCTTGCACTTGACTTGCTGCTCTATGAAAAGCCAGCGCAGGGAGCAGAGGACAGGTGTGATGTGTTCACAGGAGCCAGCATTGCTGAAGGGCCACAGTGCAGTGTTCTGAACTATATGGAGTTTCCTAGGCTCTGAAGACATCATGTCCAGGTCGACACTGCTGTAGTCCCGATGGGAAGTGACAAAGGCATGACCAGCTGAGGCCAGGTCCTTGTTTGCCAGGATGGGACAGCTAAACTATGGTCTGAATCAACCATTTGTGGGTGTGAACCTTCAACCAAATGAGACTGCACCATGGCCGCAAACTCCTCAAAATACTTTTCTCTCAACCAGCATCATCTCTGTCTTGCTTGGGTTTAGCTTCAACCTGCTGTCCTTCATCCATGAACTGATGTCATCGGAGCATTGGGCATCATGGGCACGTGTGGTGAAGACAGGTAGAGGTGTCCTCCACCCGCATATTGCTGGCACTTGAGAGTTCAGTTCATCTGACCAGTGGCTATATGGTAGACATTGAATAGAACTGGATAGACAATTTATCCTTGTGAGACCCCATAAATAAGGGGTGTCGTGGCATTCCCCTGTGCCCCCTGCCACCTCTCTGACATGGGACAGCACTCTCTCAAGGTGGACAGTGATGAATGTTGCTGGGGAGGCCCAGGAAGACCAGAATGGATGACTCCCCACCATCCCTCAAAAGCTGATTAACACCAGTGTTGCTAAAGTTGTGTCTGTGCCATGACTTGGTCTGAATCCAGATTATTTGAACTAGAGCATCTCTTTTAGAAAAACATCCACTCTTGATGTAAAATTTGCAGGGATGAGGAATCCAGCAGGACCCTTGCTAAGCTGTTTCATAGTTAATGACTTTCACTGTTCAGATTTGCACTTTATGAGCCCAGCTTGTTGCTGGCCTTTGGCTACCTTCTCTGGGAGCTTGGGTTTGACACCGGGGTCCTTACTTGTGGATTAAGTTCTGACTCCCCGTCCTCTCCCTGCTCTAACTCGCTAGACCCCCGCTCCGCTCCCAGGGTGGGGAAGAGAACCCAGGAGTCCGGGCTTCCAGCACCAGCCTCTGCTACTCTGCGTGAGACGCCGCGCCCCGTGGAGGGAGCTGGTGGCTCCGCTCCGTGCGCTCCCTTCCACGTTTTCCCTCATTCCAGCCACGCCCCGGACTCCAGCTCCGGGTTTCCCCGCAAGCCCGCGCTCAGCCCAGCTGTTCGCAGCTGTCCGGCCGCGGCTGCCCGGTGTCCTGCGCCCGCCGGTCCCGGCCGCTGCCCCAGGGCCCCGCACCCGGCTCCGGCCCGTCCGAGCCCCGCACCGCGAGCCCGGCCGCTGCGGACCCCACCCGAGCCCCGCACCGCGAGCCCGGCCGCTGCGGACCCCACCCGAGCCCCGCACCGCGAGCCCGGCCGCTGCGGACCCCACCCGAGCCCCGCACCGCGAGCCCGGCCGCTCCGGACCCCACCCGAGCCCCGCCATGTCCGGGGAAGAGGCAGCGGCGCCCCCGGCCCCCGCCGAGCCGGCCCCCCCGGCGGAGCAGCGGGCGGCGGGCGGCGGGGACGCGCCCCCGGCGGAGCCCCAGTACCGGGCCCTGGTGCTCTCGGGCTTCGGCGGCTACGAGAAGGTGAAGGTGCAGGTGCGGCGGGGCGAGCCCAGCCCGCGGCCCGGGGAGCTCGCCGTGCGGGTCCGAGCCTGCGGCCTCAACTTCGCCGACCTGCTGGCCCGGCAGGGGCTCTACGAGCGGCTGCCGCCGCCGCCCGTCTCCCCCGGCATGGAGTGCGCGGGCACCGTGCTGGCGCTGGGCGAGGGGGTCACCGGCCGCCAGGTGAGGCCGGGGCCGGGGCCGGCGAGCCCGGGGGGGGGGGCGAGGAACAGGGGCGGAGGGGGAGGCGAGCCCGGGGGGGGGGGGCGGGGAACAGGGACTGAGGGGGAGGCGAGCCCGGGGGGGGGGGGCGGGGAACAGGGACTGAGGGGGAGGCGAGCCCGGGGGGGGGGGCGGGGAACAGGGACTGAGGGGGAGGCGAGCCCGGGGGGGGGGGCGGGGAACAGGGACTGGGGGGGAGGCGAGCCCGGGGGGGGGGGGCGGGGAACAGGGACTGAGGGGGAGGCGAGCCCGGGGGGGGGGGCGGGGAACAGGGACTGAGGGGGAGGCGAGCCCGGGGGGGGGGCGGGGAACAGGGACTGAGGGGGGGGGCGGGGAACAGGGACTGCGGGGGAGGCGAGCCCGGGGGGGGGGGCGGGGAACAGGGACTGCGGGGGAGGCGAGCCCGGGGGGGGGCGGGGAACAGGGACTGCGGGGGAGGCGAGCCCGGGGGGGGGGGCGGGGAACAGGGACTGCGGGGGAGGCGAGCCCGGGGGGGGGGGGCGGGGAACAGGGACTGCGGGGGAGGCGAGCCCGGGGGGGGGGGGCGGGGAACAGGGACTGCGGGGGAGGCGAGCCCAGGGCTGGTGACCGTCTGACTGTCTCGGGGCGCTCCGCCCTTCCCGCTCCCAGACGGGGGTGGCAGCCGGGCGATGCCCTGGCGGGTCCCTCCCGGAAAAGGGGCGGGGGGGGTCCCCCATTCCGGCCACCGCTCCGAGGCCGGGAAACAATGGGGGCCGCGGTGCGCATGCGGCCGGGGGGCTCGGGAGCGGCCGCCCCAGCTCGCCCCGGGGCCGGGCCCGCCGCTGGGTTCCGCCCGCCCGCGCGTGTAGCCGGAGGCGGCCGGTCTCGGGGTGGGGGTGTGCGGTGTTAGGGGCAGCGGCCAGCGCCCATGTGGGGAGCGGGGTGTTTGGGGCGATTTCCCCCTTGCTGTGGGCTCTGTATGGGGGAGGTGGGGCACCCCCACTTTGTGGCATGTCAGGTCCTTGCACCCCAAGCTGAACGATCCATCTAAATGTCTGCAGACCGCACAGGTCCCGGATCTCCGCGATGGGGTGGGGGGTGCCGCGCCCCCAGCTTGGAGTGGTGTCCAGCGCATCCAGGGTTTACAGTTTGGTTCAGTGGCTCTCAGCCCCCTCACTGTACAAACTGTTCCCATGCCCTTGGCTGACAGTGGGACAGTGGAGATGGTGATAAATCAGCCCATAACCCCGTAGCCTGGGTAAGGGGGGCACTTCCTAGCCAGGTGCCTTCAAAAACTGAAGTCCCTTGGTTGTGTGATGCAACATACGGAAAAAACAGGTATTGGCATTTCTGTCACCAGGTAAAACTGCATCCTCCAGATACATGTCAGGCCCCTGATACTGGCCAGTACAGATATCCCGTGGCCACCAACGTAATGCCCTTTAAGCCTCAAACACAGTTTGTAATAGCTCTGTCGGGAGCCCCTCCTCGTGCCTGTGGCCACGTTAACTAGTGGAAGCTAGACCTGTCTGTGATGGTGCAATATCTATTCCATGAGTTCAATAAAGAAACGTGGTTTTCGTTCAGCACAAGGCAGGAGAACAGGTTTCTGGTCTGTGCACAACGTATAGTGGGAGAATAATCTTGTGCAAGGGCTACGGAAATGACTAGGGAACGGAACCGCTTCCATATGAGGAGAGAGTAAATAGACTAGGACTGTTCAGTTTGGAAGAAAGACGACTGAGGGTGGAGATGGGAGAGGTCTATACAATCCTGACTGGTGGAGAAAGTGACTAGGGAAATGTTATTTACCCCTTCACATATCAGAAGAACCCCAGGGGGCACCCAATGAAATTAATAGGCAGCAGTTTTAAACATAAGAAAGTATTTCTTTGTGTAACGCACAGTCAACCTGTGGAACTCATTGCTAAGGGATATTGTGAAAGCCATAAGTATAATTGAGTTAAAAAAAAGAACTAGATAAGTTCATGGAGGATAGATCCGTCAATGGCTGTTCGCCAAGATGGTCAGAGACACCTTCATGTGCTCCGGGTGTCCCTAAGTCTCTGACTGCTAGAACCTGGGACTGGACGATAGGGTATGGGTCCCTTAATAAATTGCTCTGTTCTGTTCATTCTTTCTGAAGCATCTGGCACTGGCCAATGTCAGAAGACAGGATACTGGGCTAGGTGGACCATTGGTCTGACCTGGTATGGCCGTTCTTATGTTCTTCTATATTACACTGTCCCTGTATTACTTTTCTGAGCAGGGGTTAGGCAAAGATGATTTCTCTTTATTGTCACTGTTACAAAAAGAAAAAACTGTTCCCAGATGGCCTATATTACCTGTGCTGGACTGAATGTCTATGACTGCTTCTCTACAAATGTAAAGTGTATCCGCCCACTCAGGGTGGGGCAGTTCCCATGGAGCTGGATTTAAATTAAACTGCTTTGAGGTCTCATTTTGTAGAAATGGGTTTAGTGAATTACAATTTAAATGGCAAAGAATTTCAATCTCATTAGGAGTTGTAAATTCAGCACTTGGCATATGTGCTGAGACATCACACTTTCGTGCGACAAAATTATCTTCAAAATAAAAGCAGCGTACGCTGATTTGGGGGCTTCCATCAAAAGTGTATTTATATGCTATTAAATGCAGTGTGTGTGTGTGTAACAAAGGTGGTCTGTGGAGATGATCATATTAACGCGTCAATCTCGGAGGCTAGTTTCTCTGTGCCATTGTCTTTATGGGCAGAGCTGATTGATGATTGATTGCTTAAGAGCTCTTCAATAGTAGAACAAAGATTCTGCATTAATTAGCCTTTTCTAAATATATGTCATTCTTTCATTTAATGGTTGCCTGCTCTAATCCCACGGCCACTAGCATTGTGGGTGAGTCAGTAGAGATGGTTGGCTGCTGTAATAACAGAGGTGTGCTAGAGAGGTGACTTGCTCAGGTGCAGGTGTGAAGCTTTCAAATTAGAGTGGGCAGAGCTGTTGATTACAAACTGGTTGTTTTTATTTTGACAGGGATGTTTTGTCTCAACACTCTGTCGCTGCTGTCAGGTGCATCGTTCTACAATAAGGAGGAAGTTAGCTTTAATGAATGATGTTTCAGACCTGGATATGCTGCAGGGGACAGTATATCTGCCTGTTTCTGATCATTATGAGATATGTAATAAACATTGACTATGCATCTAACATGGCTTAATCCAGGGGGAAGGAGAAGAGCCTTGGCTAAGCTATCTGAGCATTAGAATACTTGGCAGTAATGATTTCCACCACAGATCTTCATCTGCTTTTAAGCTACCTAAATGAGTCTTTTTCTGGGAAAACGCAGCGTCTCTCAGACCATATTCTGTGGATTCTTTCCTCATTTCTGGGTCTTTAAGTTTTAGTGCAGCTGATTACTGTTCGTCGTCTACTTGTTGTCCAGTTCTCATTTTGAGGAATTAAGCTGCTATATTGTATTCCTTTCTCCCTGCCCTCAAGAGTTTACAATCTAGATAGACAAAGATTGGGACTGATTTCTGGAGCCTCTAAGCGCTACTGCAATAAAAATAGCTTACTATTAACGTACTAGATCTGCTCTGGAACAACATACGGTATATATTTCATTTAAAGATCAGTTTGGGTTTTTTTAAAAACACTTCCACCCCTCGCCAGCTAATAGCAGGTTTATTTAATAGATTGCTGTTTTCATAGTTTCTCCCAAAGAGTTTAAATGGATGTTAATCTGTCTGGCAGATCAATCCTGAGTGTGTTATAAACATGTTAGTTCTGGGAGTCATGTCTCACTTCAACTAAATGGAGAACATTTCCAAGATCGTCTTGAAATTCACCACTGGTTGTAGAACCTTAAAATTACCACCGTTCCTGTGGCTGACACCCATCCAGAAGTGGTTAGTACCCTCCTGGCTTTCTTTCTAGCACGTATTGCTGTGCAGTCACTAGGGCAGGGCAGGTGAAACATGTTACTCATACCCACTTGCTGGTGAAGGGCTCTCAGCAGAGCAGATTGGAGTAGCAGAATGCATCTGTCTGACATCAGCAGTTTGGGGAATAAGTAAAATTTAAAATAAAAAATAGCGTCCAGGTTCGGTAAACTTGTGGCTGGCTGCGTGACTGTTTGAACAGGGGTCATCCTTGCTGTCCCCAGCAAAGGAGGGAAGACGCGGTGATCCTACAGTGAGCTGAAGGCCGTGTGCTCACTCCCCCCCCCCCCCCCCCCCGTGTGTGTGCATGATGTATGTGGCAAATGCTTGTGCATGTGGTAAAAGGGTTCATGTAAAAGGTGAAGGATGCAGAGCATCAATAACCCTTTTTTCCTGACACTGCTGCCAAATAAATACAGGATTTCCTGCCAGCAAAGGAAGATAGTGTTTTCATTTAGCATGAAGGATGCATGGCTCAGGAGCAGTGGAGGCTTCAGGGATAAGCAGTTCCAGTGGCGTTGATTTTACATTGTCTCCAGAACCAGTTTCAGGCATCCACCAGCATGCTGGGGGGAGGCTATTTATTGGCAGGAAGAAATGTCTAGCTATAACTTAATTTAAAAGGAGAATCTTCTTGGGAATCTGGCTAATATGAGATCAGCTGCTGAGGCCCTTTGTCTAAGGGTCACCTGGCTGGTGGCCTGCATGGATGGGATATCTCAGGGGAAAATAACTCTGTGCGCTGGCTGGAGCAAGCTGCTACCTGAGCCAGGTTCCAAGATCTGAGATTCTGTCGGAGCTAGGTGAGGGCAGTGTCGCGGGGCAGACAGTCTTTGAGAGAGGGGAGATCAGATGGAAGAGTGTGGAGCTCTTATTTCTGGTTTTTTATGAGGCTTTGCATGAGCAAAATGGCGTGCTCATTGGAGTTAGCGAGAACCCCTGTGTTGCTCTCCCCTCCACCCCATACCTGGCAGCCTGAGCGCTGTTTCTGAACGCGGCCAAAACAGGATTGGCCCCAGTTTCAGCGTGGAAGGCGATTGCTACAACTATTGCAAACGCTGTTTGCCAGCCTTAGAGCTGACGAGGCCTCAAGGGCACGAGCAGGTTAGCCGCTGCGAGGTCTTGCTGAGGCCAATGCAGCATGATTCTGGCGTTGCTCTGTAGATCACGGTTATCTCTGGAAGTTCGTCGGACTGAAATGCCCTCTTTGTTCTGTTTCTCTCATTAAAGCTTTGGTAGCTCATTGACAGACGTGCCAAGTTTTTTTCCGTCACCTGTTATCATTGGGTAACAGAGTCGTGACCGTTTGAGACGTGTCTAGGGAATGTATTCGCAAAGCCTCTCAAACAAACCTCGATTATTAAATCTGATTCCGTTACACTCGCCCCTCCCCCCCACGAAAACATTTCAGTTTGCTCAAGTGTAAATGCCAAACCCACACAGCTATGAGCCTTTCCGCTGCCTCTCTGCTGTCCAATATGCTGCTATCTGGTTTTGCTGGCCCCCCTCCCGACACACGAGGAACAGATGCTCCCTGTCTGGGGGGATGAGAGCAGCTCACTGGAGAGGCTTTGGGTTTCGTGCATCTGGAAGCAAAACTAAATTTGAAAGATTTGAACCCACACTGAAACTATGGGTACATCTACACTGCAGGTAAACACCTGTGGCTGGCCCATGTTAGCTGACGCTGCGAGGGAGGAGGGTCCCAGAGCCCGGGCTCCAGCCCAAGCCAGGACATCTACACTGCAGGGCAGCTCCACAGATCGGCTGCGAGCCTGAATCAGCTGAGACAAGCCAGCCACGGGTGGTTAACTGCAGTGTAGACACATCTTGTCTTGTGTCACAGTACACAGCCTGTTCTCTGTGCTCTTAAAGTTACAAGAGAGGTTCAAGGTGGGGGAGCTAACACCTTTTATTGAATCCACTTCTGTTGGTGAGAGAGACGTGCTTTCAAGCTTATGCAGAAGTCCAGTAAGTTCGGCATGAGGTGAGAGGACTGTGTTGTCCTCTGTAGTTCCTGAATATAGAGCAAAGTGAAATCTGAGGGTCTCCTTAGGTGTCTGGCAGGACAGACTTAAGCTCTTAGCTTACCCCATGCACTTGGGTTTACTGAGTGGCATCTGAATGCAATGGCTGCACATTTTGAGAATTCGCTCTGTCAAGTTGCCATGTGGAAAGGCTTTTTCCACATGTGCATACCCTTAAGCTGCCTTTGAAGAACGTCAGATTCTTGTATCTGATAGAAGCGTACATAGTTTATGGAGATATGGTTGGTTCATACAGTGGTTATTCCACGTGTCTTAATTGTACGCTGCCCACCCCATCCCGGTGCCATCAGAGAGTAGAGCTGGTTCTGTTGATATCATCCTTCAGCCTTGATGTAAACGCCGTTGCGATGTTGAGTTCACCTGCAGCCACGTTGTTTTCTGCTGTGATTCCCTCGGGATTTGCAGGGTCAGACCATTTAACCAACTGTCCTGGAAACTGCTCTTATGTTGAAATATTTCTTATCATTATCTGAGGTTTCTTTTAAGAGCAGAAGCTTAAAGCAAAGGCCTGTATTGTGGAAGGAAATCTCTTCTACACAAAAAGAAAAGGAGACGGCTGTTACTCTGAAACCTGTCTTCTACACAGGCTTCCCTGCTGATATCCTAGCAGGGAGTTTTTGGTACAACTGTTGGGCTCTGTGGCGAAATCACTTCCAAAAGAGGAGAAATATATGGAAATTGCCTTTGTGACTTATCAGCTGACTCGTATAACAAATGTCACATGCCTTTTTTAGTGCAGAGTTCAGAGGGGCTCAGTTACTTCCCCAAAATCCTTCTTCAGAAGACCTCTGAGGCATCAAGAATCTAGAACTGGTCATTGCACATACTGCTAAAATATAAAAAGTCTGGTAAAAAATGCAATGCTTTCCTAGTCGCTCCCTCCCTGGACTGATGCTCCTAGAGTATCCCCTTCACAGCCTCATTTGGGACTCTGAGAGCAGCTAACGTTTGGGACAGTGTTTGAGTTCTGGTGAGTGGTAACTCCGCCTTCCCAAAGTGTATTATATTGTTTCACAGCTAGAGTTGCTGCTTGAGCAATCAGTATTGGCAGTCCATAAATAACATCCTGAAGCAGCCCCAGAGCTCCAAGCCTTTTCCGGGTAATACTGACACCATGCCAGCTTTCTGCACCTAGCTCTGTAGTCGAAAGCCACCAGGCATGAATGTCTGGACACTCTTAACCTTCCCTTAGTCATTCAGAATGAACAGTGATGCAAACAGAGCATGAAGCAGATGACTCTGCTGGACTGAACAGCGCCTTAAAGTTGGGCATGCTATATTCAAAGACAGATCTTACTAACCCAGTGCAATCATCTGCCTAGGAGTCTCTGTCCACACGCAAACAAATTCTGCCATGAACATAAGAGCAGCCACACTGGGTCCGACCAATGCTCCATCTAGCCCAGTATCCTGCCTTCTGACAATGGCCAATGCCAAATGCTTCAGAGGGAATAGAATAGGGCTATTATCGGTTATCCATCCCATGTCATCCAGTCCCAGCATCTGGCAATCAAAGGCTTAAGGACACCCAGAGTATGGGGTTGAATCCCTGACCATCTCGGCTAACAGCTAGAGCCTTGTGCAATTATGAAATTTGTATCCACATCCAATCCACGCTCCCAAACATGGTCTGTGGATATAAAGCAGATACTGATAGGCCATTCCTAGGCCTATCCTCCAGGAACTTATCTAATTCTTTTTTGAAACCAGTTATAGTTTTGGCCTTCACAGCATCCCCTGGCAATGAGGTTGACTGTGTGTTGTGTTTTGTTTGTTTTAAACCTGCTGCCTATTAATTTCATTGGGTGACACCCCCCCTTCCCCCCCCCCCCCGTTCTTGTGGTATGTGAAGGGGTAAATAACGCTTCCTTAGTCACTCTCTCCGCATCGGTCATGCTTTTATAGGCCTCAAGCGTCTCCCCCTTCGGTCGTCTCTTTTCCAAGCTCAACAGTCCCAGTCTTCTTAATCTCTCCTTATAGGGAAGCTGTTCCATCCTCTCAATTATTTGTGTTGCCCTTCTCTGTCCTTTTTCCATTTTCAGTATCTTTTTTTGAGATGGGCAACCAGAACTCCACGCAGTGTTCCAGGTGTGGGCGTACCATGGATTTATACAGAGGCATTATGATATTTGTGATCTTATTACCTGTCCCTTTCCTATGGTTCCTAACATGCTGTTCGCTCTTTTGATGGCCGCCGCACATTGAGCGGATGTTTTCAAAGAGCTAAGCACAAAGACTCCAAGATCTTCCTTGAGTGGTAACAGCTAATTTAGACCCCATCATTTTATAGGTATAGTTGGGATTATGTTTTCCCATGTGCATCACTTTGCACTGATCAGCATTGGATTTCATCTGCCATTTTGTTGCCCAGTCATCCAGTTTAGCGAGATCCCTTTGGAACTCTTCCGTCTGCTTTGGACTTTACCCTGAGTGCTTTAGTATCGTCTGCAGATTTTGCCACCTCCCTGTTTTACCCCTTTTTCCAGATCATTTATGGATATGTTGACCCATAGGTGATGGGGGGAGCACAATTGAAAGGATGGGGGGTCACGTGACCGCCCCACACATTGCTTCTGCTGCCCGTCCGTTGACCCTTTATATGCTCCCCTCCTCGCTGTCCTCCCCCCACTTTGCCCCTTCACCCACCACCATCCCCACTGCTCCTCCATAAACCCCTGGTGGAGCGCGTCCTGCGCCCAGCGCTGTGTGGAACCCCTGGCAGGAGCTCTCAGCACACCTGTAGCCTGCCCAGCGGGCTCCTTCCTCCCCAGCTGCATCTGGCCGGGCCAGCACCCCAGGAAAGCCCAAGACTCTCCTACATGGGGTGCTGCCCAGGAGGAACCAAGCCCTGCATGTGCCAAAGCCGCCCGGAGCCCCTGCCAGTGCCAGGTGGACGCTACACGGGCACGAGGGAGCCTTGCCACCCCTCAGAGAAACGCTGGAGTAGGGAGGGGAAGCAATTTCCAGCCGAACCTGCAGGCTCCGCAGCGGCTCCCTGGGCAGGGGCTTAGCGTCCTCTTCCCCCCACTGCCCCTGGTCCTGATCCCAGTGAGCATGGGGCTGCTCTGTCCCCTAGGCGACGGGCGCCCTCCCCTGCTGAGCCACCTCTGGCTGGGCTCCACGGCCGCTGAAGCCCCTGCAGTCAGGTTTTTCGGTGCACAATGCCTCTTCCCCCAACAAATTGTGTTCATCAACGTCTGACCATTCTGTTCTTTACTACAGTTTCAACCAGTTTGCCAGGTACTGAGGTCAGGCTGACGGGCCTGTAATTGCCGGGATCGCCTCTGAGCCTTTTATAAAAATTGGAGTCACGTTAGCATCTGGTCCAGAGGCTGATTTAAATGACAGGTTACATTCCACAGTTAGTTCTGCAGTTTCGTCTTTGAGTCCTTCAGAACTCTTGGGAGAATATCATCTGGTCCTGGTGACTTATTACTGGTTAATTTATCGGTTTGTTCTAAACCCATCTCTACTGATGCCTCGGGATGGGATAGTTCCTCAGATTTGTCACCTAAAAAGAATGGCTCGTGAATCTCCCTCACATCCTCTGCAGTGAGGACCTCTGCCGGGGTGGCCAAACTTGCTGACCCTCTGAGCCACATATAACAATCTTCAGAAGTTTGAGAGCCGGGGTGCACCTGCTGGGGCTCGGGGCTTCAGCCCCATGGGAAATGCCTGTAGGGAATTGGGGCTGAAGCCCCAAGACCCGCCCCCCTGCAGAGCAGAAGCCCCGACCCCACCACCCTGCTTCAAGGCAGAGGTCCCGAGCTCCACCCCCCGTCTGGTAGGTAGAGAATGGGGGGCGTGTGGGGGGGGCCCCTTGAGCTGCACTTTAATGGTAAAAGAGCGGCATGTGGCTCAGGAGCCCCAGTTTGGCCCCCCCAAGCTACTGAAAGAATTCATTTAGCTGCTCTGCACTGGCTTTGTCTTCCTCGAGTGCTCCTTTACCACCTCAATCCTCCAGTGACCCCACTGATTGTTTGCAGGCTTCCTGCTTCCGATGTACTTAAAAAACATGTTGCTAATAGTTTTTGAGTCCTTTGCTAATTGCTCTTCAAATTCTTTTTGGCCTGCCTCATGGGAAAATTCTGTGCTGCTTAGAGCAGTGATGTTGCTGCAATGCCTGGGGAAGTCAGAACTGCCAGGTATATAAACCAGTGCAGGAATCTCTGCAGAAGTTGTAGAACCAGAGAGGAATTTGCAAGTGTCTGCAGAGAAATGCATGGTATAGCTTCAACTCCATGGCTGGGCTCTTCCGCACAATGTCTGTATCCATTTCAACATCGTTAAAGTGCTGGATATCCTGTTATTGTTTGAGAGCTAGCAATGAGAATGGTCCCTGCCCTAAGGAGTTTACACCAACCACTGTGCCACTAGGAGCCAACGGAAAACCTGAAGCGAGTCCATGTGTCAGTCTTCTGAGCTGTCTGGCAAAGTAGAAAGTACAAATTCTCTCCACTGTGGTGCTCTTCTGTCATCACAGCTATTGGCGCGCTCTTACTTGTGGTTTCATGCTTACATCACTAGATCACACGGTCCCAAGACACTGCTGCCTTCAAGCAGACAAGGCCCTTGTTAGAGAGGTAACTCTCAAAGGGAAGCAGGTGTCACAGAATGGCTCTAGGCCTTGGACAGCTCCTTGGTCCCTGTTTTGGGAATTCTCCCCCCCACCCCTCCCTGCCTTGCCTCAAGTTTCAGCCCAAGCTTCATGTTCTAAGTGAAACTAAACTCCAGAAGTTTGCTGCTCCCTTTTCCAGTCCAGTATGTCACGCCAAGCCGGGCCGACACAGCGAGTAGCGTCGTGTCAGGGAGCCTGGCTGGGGGATGGCTGTACGTGTACTGAGTCTGTGGAGGAGGCAGAGAGTCTCGGCATTCCCAGCCAGAGACCAGGAGCAGTCCAGGCACTGGAGACCTGGTGCTTGTGCTGAGTGCTGTGGGCTAAGTGCAGACTGGGAAGCACAGGATGCTGGGTGTGACCTCCCTGCCGACCCAGAGCATGCCACTATCCTCCGTCCCACTCCCTCTCTCTCTCTGGCCGTAGGTTGGTGACAAGGTGATGGTGCTGGCCAGGGCAGGGCTCTGGCAGGAAGTCGTGACTGTCCCAGCCAATCAGACTTACCTGATGCCTGACGGAATGAGCTTCGAGGAAGCAGCCGCCTTTCTGGTCAACTACATCACGGCGTACATGATCCTCTTTGACTTTGGGAACCTGAGACCCAACCAGAGCATCCTCATCCACATGGCTGCCGGTAACGTACGCCCAGCACGCCCCGACGGGGCTCAGCCTAGGGGGAGTTGGCTTCAGAGCGGCCAGTCCAGCTGCTGGGAGGGGAGATGACTTAGGCTCTTGGACAAAGGGGTGACGACCCTGATATAAAGGCTTACACAGATCAGTTACACAGGTGCTGGGTTGGCAAAATATCCCACTGCGCTATTGGCCGATCCGATCCACACCCCGGCCTGTTGGATGGCACACGGTAAAATCAGATGGGTCTGATTGTATTAAAGCCCTGAGCGCCATAGTGAGGTGGCAGATCCCAGGGCCGTATTAGTTCGCCTGAGGCCATCAAGCTCTTAGGCTCAAAGCATGAGTTTTTCTGAACCGCAGACAAACCCTTCGCTCTGAGATTGAGCCGTGGCGTGGAGTCAGGTGTGTGTGTGCGGGGGGGCGGGGGGGGGGGCAGCAGCACAGCCTGGGGCTGGTTTGTCTCCTATGCCCCTGTCCTGCCCGCGCCTCTAATTCCCCCATTGCTGCCTGTTTCAGGGGGGGTGGGAACGGCCGCCATTCAGCTCTGCAAGACGGTGGAGAACGTCACCATCTTTGGCACTGCCTCTGCCTCCAAGCATGACGCCCTCCGGGAAAGCGGGGTCGCTCACCCCATTGACTACAGGAGTATGGATTACGTGGAGGAAGTCCGGAAGATCTCCCCCAAAGGTACCGTGAGTGACGGGGGGAGGATGGGGTGGGATAGGGCTCCCCTACCCCGCTACAGGCCTATCCCTCAGGAAATGGAAGGAAACAGCCTGTTACTCCTTGTGCAAACTCTCTCTAGGAGTCGACATTGTCTTGGATCCACTGGGAGGATCGGACACGTCCAAAGCATTCAGCCTCCTGAAGCCAATGGGCAAACTCGTAACCTATGGTGAGTATGAGGGAATGATGCATCTACCGAACAGCTGATCAGTGGTTCTCAAACTTTTGTACTGGTGACCCCTTTCACATAGCAAGCCTCTGTATGCGACCCCCCCCTTACAAATCAAAAACACTCTTTTTCATATTTAACACCATTATAAATGCTGGAGGCAAAGCAGGGTTTGGGGTGGAGGCTGACAGCTCATGATCCCCTGTGTAATAACCTTGTGACCCCCTGAGGGGTCCCGACCCCCAGTTTGAGACCCTTGGCTGATGTCAGCAGGCCAGATTCCCTGTAGGGTGGGGTTATGCATTAGCGCCTGGGGGGTGGGGGGTGGCTCTGCATGAGAGCACTCGTACTGGTTTCCCCTAGCCAGGTCCTGAGGGAGAGCAGCCCACTGTGGCTGGTTAGCACATTAGTCTGAGCTCTAGATTCTGCTCTGTCTGGAGGATCACACGGGTGAGAGAGCCAGATTCCTACTGGGGGTTTGGTTCGCTCATGTCTCATTTTGAGAGCTGCAACCCTAGGTTCCTGTCCTCCCTCCCTGCCCGAGAGATGCAATTCACTCCACTCCATCTGCTGACCTCTGCCTCCGGTATCAAATCTCCTCTGCACAGAGAGTTGCTTCCCAGTCCGAACACGCACATGCAGGGCGAAGTGGGATCTGTGTCCCGCACACAGGATCAGTAGCAGTGAGTTTATCCTGGTTCAGGCTGACTTAATTCGCAGCACTCAGAGAAGCTCACGTTTTTTCTGTGGGGTGTGTGGGTGACGCGGTTTGAAGCTACCGAATACTTCTCTCTCCGTTCCCCAGCTGCAAAACACAGCGATTCTGTCCCCACAGACAAAGCCCTCACACAGCCCGACGGGATACGCAGGAATCTCACGCTGACTGCATTCCCTCCCTTGGCATTGGCCTCCTCACTCTGTGGACTGCAGAGTGTTTTGGCAGGATTAACCATTACAGCGGGCCAGGCTCCGAAACCCTAGCTTGGGGTGGATTCGGCCAACACGGCCGGCTGCATTTTAGCATCAGCAGTACTCTGACTTTGGCACCTAAATCTAGCTGTGTTAACTTGCTGCCTGTCCTAAGATAAGAAACTGTCAGGTTTTGAATACTTACCCTAGCAATGACCCTGCACATCTGCTGGCCCAAAGGGGTCTCTCTTGCATCACTCAGAGCCTATTTGCTTCTGCCTTTCTTTGGTAGATCCTGGCCTTACCTGATCCTGAGTGTGCAGGTGGAGGAGTACTCTGTGCTCTCTGAGCTGTCTTAGATCTGGTGCACTGGGTTCTTCACCAGGCATTAGCTTTTTGAGCGCTCTGAGCGTGACTGTGGCCTTGACTTCCTCCTAGGGGTGGCCAACCTGCTCACTGGGCAGAAGAAGAACCTGGTGGCCATGGCGAAGACATGGTGGAACCAATTCAGTATCAACGCTCTGCAGCTCCTGCACCTCAACAAGGCCGTGTGCGGCTACCACCTGGGTTACATGGATGAAGAATTTGAGCTCATTGGGGGTGTTGTGGCCAAGCTGGTTAGCCTGTACAACCAGGGCAAAATCAAACCCAAAATAGACTCCGTATGGCCCTTTGAGCAGGTGAGTCTGAGTCGTGGTGCAGGCTGGCAGCCTCCGTAAGAGAGAGAGTGCTGCAGGGAAAGCTGCTGCTCCTGTTCCTAGCTGGGTTCGGCAGAGTTCTGGGTCACGGTTTCTGGGACTGGTTTTGTTTTGCAGTCGAGGTCCCAACCAAGATGGGCTGCGTTGTGCCATGTGCTGGATCTGGACACATTGAGACAGTCCCTGAGCCAGGGAGCTTATAATCTAAATAGACAAGCCAGACAAAGGGTGGGAGAAGGGAATATTATTATTTCCATTTCACAGACGGGGAACTGGTCCAGAGAGATTAAGTGTCTGGCCCGGGGTCACACCGGGAGCGTCAGAGCTGGGAAATGAACCCAGATCTCCTGCATCCCAGTTCAGTCTCAGCCACAAGACCACCACTCTCCCCCCGCAGTGCTCTCATGCAGAGAAGAGCAGTGCAGCATGTACGGGAACTGGCTGGGTGACTGGCATCTGAACTAAGTGGCTGAAGCCTTCAGCACTCTGTGCCCAGTGTCCCTTTGATTTCCACTGGATTTGGAGCGTCAGGCTCTCTGAGGCAGGAACTGTGTGTGCCCTGTGCCTTGCGCAGTGGGGCCCTGATCCTCGACTGCGCGCTAGCACAATACCAATAATAATTGCTCTCCCCTGGGAGACCTGGGTTCGAGCTCCACCTTGGAAGCTAGGCCAGAGGTGAAGGAGTGCAGCCCTCTTGTTCCCCCAAAGCTCCGGCTGGTTAAGGAGCATCGTCCCTTTTCTTGCAGGGAGTCTCCTAGTGCGTTAACCTCTACTTGCCTCCCCCCCAGTCCAAACTGGAAGGATGGAGACTGGATCTTGGAGCCTTGAGGATGGGTTTAAATTGGGGCACTGTGGATTACAAGAGACACTGACTTGCTTAGGGAACTTGTACTCAGCAGTGTAAACCACGGGGGCTGGAACAATGTGTACAGAGGGGGTGCTGAGAGCCATTGAACCAAATTATAAACCCTGCATATGATGGAAACCACTTCAAGTCAGGGGGTGTAGCAGCACCCCCCGCACTCCTTGTTCCAGCACCTATGGTGTAAACTGAAGCAGATTATCAAGATCGGTGCTGTTCACAGGATTAATGAATCTCCTCTCTGCCAGGCAGAGAGCTACCAGCAGGAACTCAGCTTGGATTGCTAGTGGTAATGGAGCGAGCAGAGAGTGCCAAGCGCTAAGTGGTATCT
This sequence comes from Chelonia mydas, assembly GCF_015237465.2. Lineage (NCBI taxonomy): Eukaryota > Metazoa > Chordata > Testudines > Cheloniidae > Chelonia > Chelonia mydas. The sequence continues at coordinate 15,374,661 of NC_057860.1, read as the reverse complement.
TGGAGCAGAGACCTTGAGGGAATCTGGAGTAAAATGCAGGAGGCCTCTAGGGACTGGGTAATGTGCTGGGTGTCTGCATGACTCATTTCCGTTGGTCCATGCGCGGTAAGCCTGGAATCGCAGCTCATCAGAGAGGTGTGCGCGCATGTGTGCGCAGGAGAATTGGAGAGTGAACTTGCACATCAGGTAGCTTCACCCCAAAGTCCCCTGTACGGTGCTGTGAGGCCTTGGGGCCGCGGAATCCCTGGGGCCAGAGCAGGGGAACCCCGCTGCAGCGGTGGACGGCAGAGTCCTGGGGAAGAGGCCAATGTACTGACTTCACTCGACAGCTGTTGGCTCCTACATGCTCCTCACTGGGTTTGGGTTGGCACAGGCTGCGGTTTCTCCCTGGGGGGAGGGTGGGGAGAAGGGGGCGTATCCTGCTGAGTATGTGTTCTTATTGTGTCCTGCAGATTCCTCGCTCTGAGTGGGAGACATCCGTGCTTGTTCTCTTCCCCTTAGCAGAGTAACTCTCTGTCTGCGCCCAGGGCTGCTCAGTGTGCCCTGGGAACTCTCTGCTTAAGCAGCCAGCCCCCGTAGAGGAGGAGCCTTGTTCCCAGCCGTGGGAGTGTTGTCCCCATAGCACAGGCTGCCCTGCAGAAAGCAAAGGGGGAGCTGGGAGTGGCCATGGGAGGAGTGTGGCCAGGCTTGCGCCGTTGGGAGTTGTGGGTGTATTGGATGCTCTCATCCTTGGCGTGGGGAGCGTTGGAGCCGCTGTGGACCTACCCGAGTCCCTGGCTGCGCACTGCGGGTGCAGCCTCTGCACTCGAAGGCCCAGCCTGGGTCCCAGGTGCACCTCGGTGGAAGGTGTTCTCACGTCCGAGGCCAGCAGCTCCCGTGGGCTGTTACTTGCGTAAATTCCTGAGCTCTCCCTCACTTACACTCCCTCCAGTTCTCCAGCAAAGCTTTGCTGGGAGCCCCTGTGTCCTCTCTGCAGAGAGGGGCTGGTACCTGACCCACTCGTTTCCGGGGCAGGAGAATTAAGTCACTTTCTTCTTGTTTTAAATGCCTTTTAGACTGAGGTTTCGAGGCGTTCCCAAGCTGTGCATGGAGAAAGGGCTAAAGGGCTGAGTTACATTGATTAATTACAAACAGCAGAGCTGCACACTGCATGTGGGGCGTGTGCTGTGCGTGTCATACTAGAGACTGCGTTGAATCTCTGCTCAGTAATTACAGAGGAAACTGTATGTGGGTGGGTGGGTCATTTTGTTGCTTTACCCTCAGATTTTTCTGCTGATTGGAAACTGAGGCAGCAGAACAAAGTGGAGATGCTGCAAAGTGAGACTGCGGCTTCCTAAACGGCTGTTACACATTTCTGCATTTGGTGCATCCTTATGTCCAGTCAAATTCTGCTGTAGACTCTGGGCTCTCCACCCTGAGCTGTCTCTGGGGCTGGGGGAGCTCTTACGAAACTAGATCTTTCTGCTAAAACCTGCATGTTGTAATAGGTGGATTCAAACCAGCGTTGCTAACGAGAGAATTCTCCTGACGCAGACCCTGCCCTGCTCCGCTCAGTCACATAGCACAGCGATGGTTTGCGATGATGGCTCTGCAGAATGGTCTTTAATAGTGTGATGAAAAAATTCCCAAACGAAGTATTGTAAAGGGCCCTAAAAGACTTGAGGATCAGAAAACAATGCCTGGCTGGAGGATGGCAGAGAATTACTGCACTGGTTTCCTGTCACCATTTGTGACCTAGTCCAGAGTTAAACAATGACTTCAGATGAAATGGGCTCTGAGAAAAGAGCCGACATCTTTACCGCTTCCCAGTGAGAGACCAGGACCGGGATAGCAGGGGTCCTGTGGGTCGGGATTCAGGGGCATCTGCAGAGCTGGGCGTGAGGTGCACGGGACTGATAACGAATGGGACTCTGGGTTTGAAGATGAGCTGGGATGTGGGCACAGTGCCTGCCACAGCATGTCTTGGTTTCAGGCACAACACAGCTCCAAAGACTTTAAACAGGTTTTAGAGGGGTAGCCGTGTTAGTCTGTATCAGCAAAAACAACGAGGAGTCCTTGTGGCACCTTAGAGACTAACCAATTTATTTGGGCATAAGCTTTCGTGGGCTAGAACCGACTTCATCAGATGCATGGAGTGGAAAATACAGGAGCAGGTATAAATACATGAAAAGATGTGAGTTGCCTTACCAAGTGTGAGGCCAGTCTAACGAGACAATTCAATTAACAGGAGGATACCAAGGGAGGAAAAATAACTTTTGTAGTGGTAATGAGAGTGGCCCATTTCAAACAGTTGACAAGAAGGTGTGAGTAACAGTAGGGGGAAATTAGGTTTAGGTTTTGTAATGACCCAACCACTCCCAGTCTTTATTCAGGCCTAATTTGATGGTGTCCAGTTTGCAAATTAATTTTAGTTCTGCAGTTTCACGTTGGAGTCTGTTTTTGAAGTTTTGTTTTTTTTGTTGAAGAATTGCCAACTGGAAATCTATCTGCAACTGAAATCAACATTTAAAAAAACCCTGACTCCTTTCCAAGCCTGGGGCGAGTGCTGTGGTGCTGTTAAAAGTCCTTTAATCAAGTCTGTCTTCAAAGGAGATACATAAAGTGGCTGGAATGTAGTCAAATGACCACTTGGCTGCTGACTCTCCCTGAGCTCCTTGTGTCTGCCCAGAGCAAGGGATTGTCTGGCTAAGCTGCGGTCACATGGTGTTTTCTCTGGAGATAGTGGTGGTTCTGTTAATCGTATTGCCCATTGTTCTCTGCAGAGATTGTCAGCTTCTGGCATACACTAGAATTGCTTAACTCTCCTCTACAGCTCCAGACCTTGAGATCAAACATCACTGTGTGGGGCAAGAGCGCTGGTGGATCGTGCTCGAGAGCAGGGCTGGAGGGAGCTGTGCGCCCCTCCTGCCGAATGGGCCAGAATCTCCACTGGGGAGCTGATTTGTAAGACAGGCAGCCTGGAGTGGCTTTCCTACCCGAAAGCTGCTGGCCAGTAGCAATCGTGGGAGCCAGGGGTTAAGTCTCAGGAGTTTGCTGGACTCTACCAAGCAGCTTCTGGAGCCTGCCGATATAGCTCTGATTTCAGTCTAAGCACGTCAGGCTGCCCGAGCTCAGAGCGGCCCAGGAAGTCTCTGCTTCTCTGAGCTTAACTGTCCAGGCTGCCTCATAGGTGTTGGGCAGAGGCCACCCAAGTCATCTCCACTGTCAGTGAATGGACAGTAATGCATGGAAGTGTTAGCCCTTCAGGCCCAGCCAGGGGCAGAAATCCTCTCCAGAGAGGAGCAGAGCTGGGTGACTTGTTCCCCTTCACCCAGAAAGAATAGCTGCTTCTCAGGTCTTGACAGCAGAAGCCAAAAGAGATGGGGGGAGATTCCCGTAAAGGGTCTCGGAGTAACCTGGGCCCAAAATACAGAGGTGCAAAGGGCTTAGAGAAGAGTGATGGACCTGTCTCTCCACTCGCTGAGTCTCCCCGAAGGGCCAGCACGGTGCGGCAGGAGGGCGCTTGCTACACGAGAGCAGCCAGTCTCCGGGGTGGGGGAGAGAGGGATTTGGCAGGGACTTCGCTGCAGGAAGGAGCAGATTTCTCTTTCCGATGGTAATTTGTAGCCCCTTTGCTGCTAGCAAAGCATGTGCATTAGCTCGTAGCCGTTGGGGTCAGATTGGCTTCTGGCCCCAAGCACTGACTGGAGCAGGACATGCTTCGTGCCTGTGCCATGCTCTCGCTGAAGCATTCGGGTAGAGCTACGGGGATGGAGACACCACAGTGGAGGCAGGGCTGGGGTGTTCACCCAATTTAGAACCCAGCATGGTGGCCCTGAACATGCACCAGGAGCATTTTCCTGTCCAGTCCTGGGACTTCCCAAGCCTGCCCTGACTCGACAGCGGGTGAGGGAGACGTTTGCCCAAACTGAAGTGCCTGCTAGATGTTAAGACCGTGCTGTCAGCTTTGTGTTGGGAAGCGCCGTGGAGTGGGCCCTTCTTTGAGTCCCGTTCTGTGAGATGTGGGGGATGCAGCTGGGAAACCCTTCCGGAGCCGGGGAGACACTCAGGTGCTTACCAGGTAGTTAGTTAGTTACCTGGTAAAACATCTTACGCCGGCCTCCCCTGCCCTTGGTTCTGATCTCCCTTTCCTCCCGTTCCCTGCAGTCTGTTTAAATTAACTCTGGCAGGAGGCGTGTGCTCCCGGTGCATCATTGCGCTGATCTCCTCCTGCCGGAAAGAGCGTAATGGGACTCTGATTGCATTACTAGCAAACAGCTTCTGCTCTGCCTGCATTGATCTGGCCATCCACTTTGCAATGAGCCGGCACCTCCCAGTGGGTCTGTGCATGAGGGAGCGCGGTGCTCCAGAGAGACGCAGGCAAACATGAGCATCTCATCAGCATGTCTGCTTGGCATGGTGACGAGGACAGCGCCTTCCAGGGAGCTGAAGGCGAACTGCTTCTTCCGGGCTTTCCAAACTGACTAGAGATGGAACGGTCCAAGCCTGATGTTCTGGGAGCCTTCACCATAGGGCGGCTGGACTCGGCAGCACTGCCGGTTACTCCAGCTGGGGCTCAAAGCAGCAGGATCCTTGTGGCTAGCATGAGATGTCCCTGCAAGGTGCGCCAGTGGCCCTGTCCGCTCTCCTCTCTGGTGGTGACCACTGAGTGGCATGGTCATCTGCAGACATGGCTCATCCCTGATGCAGCGTGGCTAACGCTGGGGGCGAGAATGTGCTGTACCTTTTTAGGCAGAGCTCCCCACTGACTCCAGACTGATGGTCCTGAATGGCCTTTGCCTAGTGCTACGTGCTTTTCTCCCTTCCTGACACTAGGCTGTCTCTCGGTAGCTGTTTTGGCAGTTTGTTTGTGTCGCAAGAAGCCCTAGCGGTGTCAGTGTAACCTGTTGGACATATTCCTCCTTCCTCCCGGCTCTCTGTTCAGTGGGACGCCCTGGAGTGCGCTGCCCTGGGCCCATGTGCTCTGAGCGCACTCTCCCCTGTGGAGGCAGTGTGGGATAGCTGCCCACGATTACCCAGCATTCTCCGTTGTGTGGGATGTGTGAATGCCCAGCAATTGCTGACCCGTGGTTATGCTGCAGATGAAAACGTCACGGTGTGGACACCCCTGGGCTGGCATGTCGCCCGAGTGGTGCAGCGAGGCAGGTGTGGATCTCCTTTCACGGGACTTCTTTCTTTCTAGGTGGCCGATGCCATGAGGCAGATGCAGGAGAAGAAGAACGTTGGGAAAGTCATCCTAGTTCCTGAACTGCCGAAGGAAGAACCCAAAAAAGAGGAAAACTAAAGCAAGGAGACCTGTCTGCAGGTTGTGAATTTGTGGTTTAACTCCTAACCCTTTTGGGACCTGGGAATGGACGGCTCAGTCCCTGCCATCTTCCCCATTAAGGGAATGATACATTTTTAAAGCCAGTTCTAGGACTGTGAGCACCTTGGGTTGTGAATCATATGCACCTGCCATAGCCAGCCTCTCCCAGGTGTGATTGTGTAACATTGAATGTGAGACCTCTGCCTTAGCCCTGCTTTTCTCACCTGGTTGTTACATTTCCTTTCCCAAATTCCAAACCGAGTTCTTTTTCTCTGGCAACGCCTCTCTGGCCTCCAAGCAGTCAGTGACTAATGGCTGCGTAGTATGTTGCTGCAAAGTGTAAACGCAAATTGTTATGGCAACCATTGACTGTCTCCATAGAAACCGAGCCCTTTTTGCAGTCTTAAGATGCACGTTCGACAGACGAATGTGCCGAGCCAGAGATGCTTGTCAATGAAATTGCTGTAGGAAAATAACATCAGACCTTGCATTGTTCTAGGGCTGGTTATTTCTTTGCCATTATTCCTGCTGTCACAACACTTCCCTTCCTCCTCCCCCTCCTCTTCCCCACACCCCCAGTCCTAGGCCTTTAATGCCAATCAGCTGGCAAAAGGCCAGTTTTTCTAAGCCCAGCTCAGTATCTTACATGCTGGTCACGCTGTAGCTTTTTAATTTGCTGTTCCTTCTCTGTGCACGCTGCATGTAACCTGAGGAGGAGTTAGGCTGGTGCTATATGAATACTAAAGAGAAATTTCAATTCAACAATTTGCTCTCGTCCATTTTCTGCTCCCAAACCGTTAGGGAACCAGTTCTGTGGTCAAGGCTGGGTCCGGAGACTGAAAGAACTCAGCTGTCTCCGAAATGACTGACCCATTTGTGTTGGCTCTATGTGCTTTGTTAACGTTGGGCTCTGAGTGTCCGTCAGGCTAAACTTCACCCTCGTGTTTGTTACCAAGGGCTGCCAATGTGAAAAGGTGTCTGCAAGACTGGGACAAAACACGCCTCGTGGTCGGCCTTTGCTTCTGCGGTTGTGTGTGCTAAGAGGGGGACGCTGCAGCTCTAGAAGTGAGCAGGCCCAGTAAAGTCTGCGCTGGCATCCACCCCTGGAGGGCCAGCCTGTGGTTCTGAGTGAGTCACCCGCTGTCTGGGCTTAGACCTGTCGAACCCGCTGGTGTGAGGCTCTCGCCTGGTTAGATCCTGGCTTTTGTTTTTCACTTTCCACTCCAGTTTTAATTGGCTTTTCAGATTCTCCCCTAGTCCCAGGCTGTCCCCATGGCCTCTGCCCGTCCCTATGGCTGGCTAGCTAGCGCCGAAAGGGGGCTTGCAGCTTGTCTGCTCGAATCATGAAGTGCCAGTGTTTTCAGGGTACTTCCTAGTGCTGCTGAGATGCTGGGAACTTCCCAGTGGGCTCCTCTCTCTAGGAAGAAAACTGGGCTTGCCCATGCCAGGCGTGCAGGTAAAGCTGTGGGTGGGAACCTGAACGGTTCAGTCTGTGAGCATCTAAACTTGTCCTTGTTTAATGTCCTGACCTGCGCCGCCCCTTCCAGTGGTGCTCCGTCTCCTGCTGCAGTCCCAGGACTTGGCGCTTGTCAGGTTTGGTCCTGCTGGGTGGCGGATGGTGCAGTAGCTCAGCTTTGCTTGTATTTTGGATTTGGTAACTGAAGGGACCAAGCCCCCACCCACCCCCTTTTCGTAAAGGTGCCATAGCAGAAGCAAAATGCTGCTCTTAAGAGCAAACATGGATCTCCTGGGCTGTGAACATCCCCTCCGGGTCCCTCCCCCATTAAAGAAAACCTGGTCCAGCATCAGCACGAGGACTTTACTGTGCAAGGAGAAGGAAGGCGACGGCCTCTATTAGCTGCGACCGCCCCAGGAGGCGTAAGTGCTGCTTCGCTGAGGCTTGGGCTACACTTGGAACCAACGTCGGTGGAACTGCATCGCTCAGCCATGCAGTTTTATCGACCTAGCTCCCAGAGTAGACAACACGGCTCCCAGCGACACGGCCACCGCCTCTCGGGGGGCGCGGTACGTACGCCGACAGGACAAGCCTTCCTCTTGGCGCAGGCAGCTTCTTCTCGGGTGCGCTACAGTGGGGCAGCTGCGTTATCTCATCAGTGCAGCCTGGGTTTCAGTTCCTAGCTCTCTCACCCTGCCGGGCTGCATGAGGCCTGGAATCTGGAGGATTCACTTCAGGTATAAAATGGTGCCCAACATTTAGGACTTCAGAAAGGGAACCACGATTGGGTTCAGACCCTCCTCTGTCTTCGTTCCTTCCATTCGTGACACGGGGGTTGACTCCCCTGATGTGATGCAGCACAACTCACACGCACAACTTTTTTCTAACCTTTTCTAAAGACAAACTCTCCTCGCTGGGTTTTTCCCCTCTCAGAACCGCTCCTGCCCAGTGAATTAGATTTTACTTTCCATTGTTTTGTGCCATTTCACTGCAGGTTTGTACAAACAGTTCAGACACTTGTTTGCTATAAAAGGAAAAGCCCAAGACCTACTCTTGTCCAAATCTTGGCTTCACCTTGAGACAGGAGGAGTCTGGACAAACTGCACCGCAAAGCTTCAGGTTCTCTAGAGTCTTTGAAAGGGGGAAAATGATCCCACTTTCCTCCTTTCCTTGGCTCTACTCTGCCAGCTGAGAGCACCTGGTGCCTTACTCCGGACGGCCCTATCCTGGGCACTATCGCAAGGCTTTTGTAGTCTAGTCCCCGTTTTGATACAGCGTGAAGGAAGCAAATGGGAATATCTTGTATCTTCCTGTAGGACAACTCTGACGTATGCTGCATTGCATAGAAAACAGTATCTCAGTGCCTTTTCTAGACCACTTGTCAGACTAGCAAGTCACTGAAGCCTTTGCCGTACTGGCCTCTTAAAATACTGCCAAAAAACTAGTGTGCTGCATAATAGATATGGCTTGTGGTACACAAGTGACCTAGCTCTGCTTACCCTCCGCCTTGATATACTCTTCATACACGTGCGTTTTATGGACTCTCCAGGCTGATCCCTGGAAGCTCCTGCTCCAGAGCCTAAGCAGCAGTGCCTGCCGTAAGGCAATGCCTCACCCAAGTTGGCTGCATTTGGATGTGGCCAAAGGTGATGTCAGCCTGCCCGTGTGCGTCGGTATCTCTAGGCCTGTCCTCTTGCAAAGCTTTGCTGGTTGTGGCCTCTCCTGAGGCTGAGGACGTTGAGGGTTTGTCGCCATTGCGGAGACTCTCTGGAATTTCTTTTCTCTTTGTTTGCAATGTGTAGTTGATGGTGAATTTTCTACCTATAAACTTCTCATGCCCTTTTCAGTCTGACTTCTGAATCCTTCTGAGCAATTAGGTAGTTGTGATAAGAGATTAGCATTGACTCTGCACCCCAGTAGCTACGTTTTCTACGGAAGATTAAGTGTAACCTTGCGCTTTACTGCCTCACTGACTAATGCTCTGTTCTAGATTTTATAGTAGCCTTTATTTACCCTGGCGTTTTAGGGCCCAGTAAGTATTAAACCTACTGATTGTCAGACTTAATACAACTTTATTACCAGTGTCTCAAACAACTTGTTAAACAGCGAGTTGTTCTAGCAAGGACCAAAGCACAATGTCATTCCACTCCAGATGTCTGATTAGAAGGAAGCATGCTGAAAAGTTGAGGGCACAGCTGGTGTCATCCAGGGAGCAAAGAGTGCCACGTTGCCTCTTAAATTGTGCATCGTTCCAAAATAACTGAAGTGCAGCTTAATGTTCATTTTGCTAATTGATCATTTTGACTCACATCTTGTGCCATGGGTGCAAAATGGCTGAAGGGCAAAAGTTTGTGTCGTGATGCTATGAGCACTAGCTAAAGGTTTCTGTGTCCCCTGCCCTCTCTCCTGCTCCAGTTTGCGGGCATTCTGCCTTTGGTATGTATGTGTAGATTGTGAAATCCAGTGGTATCTGTCTAAGTGTGACCTGAGCATCATTGCTGTATCTGTAACCAAAACTGCCAGTCCAGGAAGGGGCCCTTAAACACAATTTTACATACTTTGCCATCCCCAGGCGGCTTCAGAACTAAAAAGCTTGTTTAGTTTAATAAGAAATTGACTAAAGTTACAAATGTTTCTTGCACCTGGGAGATGGGAGTGGAGCTCAGCTTGCACAAACATAAGCCCTGTTGAGAACCGTAGCTACATCAAGACCGTATTTGAGAGATGGGGAAGGTCCTACAGACACCAGGGAAAGGAGTTTAGCTGCATGTTTAGTTACAAACCAGCTGTGTGAAGTAGAGTTGTGGGCATCAGACTTCAACCAATGCAGGAATCTGACCCATCTGCAGCTGCGGTCAGAGGTATAAGACCACTCCTGTTGCCAAATGAAGTCTTTGATGCCCCAAGCGCTGGTGATGGCAAAGGGTGACGGGCAGGTAGCGTATGAGCACGGTGTGAGAACGTGTTGCTCTTGGAGCCTCTTACGACACATGGCAGTGTCTGTGCCGTCCAGCTGATTTGCGGAGATGTGATACGAGTGGCTGTTGTCCTACAGCACGGCGTCTTTAAAAATAATTATATTCCGCTTTGTGCGTGTAACCAAGTTGAACAGAAAGCGATTGTGCCAATGCTGTTTACATGACTACAACGTGTAATGCTCTTCTGCCTAACGTTACCGTATGCCTTATGTGTTTCAAATGTTAATTAAAAGCATAACAAAATCCTTGCTGGCATGTTTCTCTGCTTGTGACAATGTTGGGGTTAAGCATAAAGCAAAAGTTCATGGGTTTGTCAGCGGCCCAGCAATCTATCTGTAGTTCCCTTTGTCAGACCCGGGCAGGCCCCTGTCCCATCCATCTCACGCTCGTTCGTGTGACCGAAGAAATCTGGGAGCAATAAATGCTCCCCAGTCTGTCATAGAATCATAGACTTTAAGGTCAGAAGGGACCATTCTGATCGTCTAGTCTGACCTGCACAACACAGGCCACAGAATCTCACCCACCCACTCCTGTAACAAACCCCTCGCCTATATCTGAGCTACTGAAGTCCTCAAATCATGGTTTAAAGACTTCAAGGTGCAGAGAATCCTCCAGCAAGTGACCCGTGCCCCACGCTGCAGAGGAAGGCGAAAAACCCCCAGGGCCTCTTCCAATCTGCCCTGGAGAAAAATTCCTTCCCGACCTCAAATATGGCGATCAGCTGAACCCTGAGCATGTGGGCAAGACTGACCAGCCAGACACCCAGGAAAGAATTCTCTGTAGTAACTCAGATCCCACCCCATCTAACATCCCATCACAGGCCATGGGGCCTATTTACCACTAATAGTCCAAGATTAATTAATTGCCAAAATCATGTTATCCCATCATACCATCTCCTCCATAAACTTATCAAGCTTAATCTTGAAGCCACATAGCTCTTTTGCCCCCACTGCTTCCCTTGGAAGGCTGTTCCAGAACTTCACTCCTCTGATGGTTAGCAACCTTCGTCTAATTTCAAGTCTAAACTTCCTGATGGCCAGTTTATATCCATTTGTTCTTGTGTCCACATTGGTACTGAGCTCAAATAATTCTTCTCCCTCCCTGCTATCCCTCTGATATATTTTTAGAGAGCAATCATATCTCCTCTCAGCCTTCTTTTGGTCAGGCTAGACAAGCCAAGCTCCTTGAGTCTCCTTTCATAAGACAAGTTTCCCATTCCTCGGATCATCCTAGTAGCCCTTCTCTGTACCTGTTCCAGTTTGAATTAATCTTTCTTAAACATGGGAGATAATGTCAATATGGATCAGTAACACTGGGAGGGAGCCAAGGTGGGAAGATTCAAGACCTACCCTACGGGTTTCAGATAGCCATTGGCTCATGCTTGCAATGGGGGTTAGTGGATTTAGCAACAGAGCGGCTAGCTGAAAGGTGAATGGGATAACCAGGCAACATGAGCTGGGCAAGCTCTCGTCAAGTCCTGCAGTGACCCGGCCAGCAGAACCTGGATGGGTACAATTGTCACCCCTTGTTAATAGAAACTTATCGGGGGAGCATAAACCGATGTTAGAGAACACACGTAGAACTACTGGACTGCTTCTCTGCTGGCACGAACGCTAAGCAGCCCCGGAAACGTGCTCTAGGCAGGCTTGAGCCTCTCCCCCCAGACTTTCAAGCCCACCCTCCCCTTTCCCTTTTGTGGGGCTGAGTATAAAGCAGGCATCTCCCCTCTGGAAGAATGTGCTGGGTCTGAAAGAGGAGCCTGAGCCCATAGAGCCGGCTGAAGATGATCTTGGTGCCTGACTAAATATTCTTAAGGATGTTTTTCACCCCCAACTCTTCACCTTAGAGCTCTTAAATACTGGTCCAAGCTTCATCACAGTGCTGTAACACACGAGCGAGCGAAAACAAGGGTGCTTGTCTCCGATGTGACAGCCTGTCTCCCCTCCAAGCTGCCATCCCGCTGCAGTGGCAGAGAGCCGTTCTCTGACACAGCTTCCAGGGCTAGGTTATAGGGCTGTTGTGCTCAGGCCCAATCACCCTTGTCACTTTCCCAGCAGGCTCAAGAACTGAATGGAGTGTGAAGTCCCCTCTTGGCCCAATGGCAGCCTCTCCACTTCAGAGGGGAGGCTTGTTGGCCAGGGCTGGGGGGAGCTGGTGCTGTGGCTAAAAGGAGACCTTCACCCCAAGCTCTGGCCACGGGTGCACTCCTAGTGCTGTGATTGTAGGAAGCAGATTTTGCACATGGCTTTCGAGCAGCAGCACTGAACACCTGCTGTGAAATGTACCCAGGATCTCAGCTGCTTTCTAAGGTTTCAGGTCAGCTCTGCCCCCTCTGGTATCCGCACCAAGTGTTCATTTGGAGCCTTAAATGCACCATCACATTCTCATAAACTGCTACTCGAGAAAGCCCAGTCTCTGCAGAGGGGCTGCAGACACTTCAACCTGCAACGGCCCTTCTGCTCTGGAAGCAGCAGCCGCTGCTGGGCGGCCTGCAGCCAGTTGTTGCTAGCCCTGCCTGTGACCAAAATGGGGGGCATTTTGAGGCTCCCAGCCTGAGACACGACCAAGCACTACTGAACAGGGTGGGGAATGAGACTCGTTTATTTGGAATTCTCCACCCAACTACACGGAATGCAAAGTAACAGGGAATGTGCAACGTTGTGCTGCCTTGAACGCTGCAGGTTTGGGCCGCGGTCCCACAGGGCTAGAGGCCTAGGGATGGGACGGGAGCTCCGGACTGTCTGTCCAAGGAATGAAATGCCCAAGCTAACAGCTGAGATCAAGTGTAGTTCTGCACTGCCCAGGATGCTGGTATGGGGACCCCGTGTGTTTTGGCTTCATTAGCCAAAGGGGAAAGTGCCATTCCAGAAGCACTGAACACTCCAAAGACGAGCAGCTCCCAGCCTCCCGAAGGCAGAACTGGGATGTCCCAGGGTGACCCTTCCCCTGGGACACGGGGCTCCACTGGAGATTAGCATCGGGCTGGAAGCTGGTAATGGCTCAGCCTGTAATGCTGGTCGTTCACCGATGCCGAAACAAGCTGCTGCTGGCGGCTGGTTAACAAGCTAAATCCAAGTGGGAGCTGGAGCTGACAGCAGGTTTTACTTCCCTTCAGCCAGGGCGAGGGTGGGTGCTGGTGAGACGCTGCCGCGGGACAGCTCAGTTCTCACTTACACTTGGCACAGGAATTCCTGGCTAGCAAAGGGAGGTGGAGGTGAAGCCCAAGCAGCGAAAAACCAGCACTGTCCTGAGCAGCTCAGAACTGAACGTGGCTTGTGCCAGCTGGGCTGAGCCTGGCTGGGGCTGGAGGACGGCAGAGAGGGGGCGGCTTTTGGCAGCTCAGCGCTGGGAATTTCACTCGATGCCCAAGTTTCTCAGCAGAGCGCAGACCTCGCGGAGGTACTGGGAATCTGGGTAGCCATTCCTACCAGGGGAGAGGAAGAGGCGTGAGGCTGTGGCCCCGCTGGTAACGCTCAGAGCATGTTCCAAACGCTACCCCTCCCAACGACCGCAGGAAGTGGGGGGCATCTTTCCCTATTCTCCCACACTCCCTATTTCCCTGATGGGGAGGGAGCCAGTTGCCCCAGCCACCCAGGGAACCTCTCAGAGCTTGGCTACCCCACGCTCCCGGCCCCAGAGCAAGAGGCGGCCTAGGTCTGGCGCAGGAATTGCTCTTCGCTAGTGTCTCACTGGGTCCTGCCTTGCAGAGATGGAAAACGGCCGGCAGGGATGGAGTAGCATGAAACATTTAAAATGGCGTTTGGATGCTGCTCTTGCTCATTCATTTCTTATCTGACAAAGCGGCTGCTGCAGCCCCACCAGCCAGGGTACGAGAGGGGCTCTGCCCTCCCAAGCCAGGGCAGGGAAGCAGCTGGGGGGCTCAGACAATTCCTGGGCGTGGTGCTGTGTTGCACCACGGGTGGGTTTGCTCCAAGGCTGGCTGCAGCATTGGGCTCTTGGGCTCTGGCAGGTGCCTGCACGCCAAGCGTGGATTCAGCACAGCACCCAGGCGTCTAGGCCCGGGCCGCGTTCCTCTCCCTCCTAGGCCAAGAGCTAACAGGCCACAGGCAGCCTGGGCCCCCAGCCCCGTTCAAACACCACCAGCACCGCTCCCTACCTGGCCTTGCCCTTGTCGAAGGAGGTTTTGTGGGGGATGAGGTGCCACGTCACTCTCTCCTCGTCCTCACAGGATTGGATCCGGAAGGTCAGGCCCTTCTCAAATGCTTTCTGCAGCAGCTGCGATGTCTTCTTCCCCTCCCTGTTGTCAGGCAGGAAGGCCTGGAAGCGGCCACCCCTGTACGGTCTCCCGGGTCGGGGGTCTCCAGCCTTCAAATGGCGGTGTGGGGGAGGGGAGAAGGAAGAAAGTCGTAAAATTAGCCCAGAGTTCTCAGGTTTGCCCGGTAGGAGGCGAGGCGGGTTTCGTCGCCTGCCGTGGTAACACTCCCCGGGCCGTGAAGGCAGGGTTGGTTTGTGGGACCCAGCCCCTGCCCTGCCCTGCCCAAGGAGCGAGCCGGGAATGCTGCTGCAGCCGGTGCGCTGGCTAGTTAGCAGGAAGCTGGCACCAAGAGGGGGCTGCTAGTGGGAGCCGTTCGTGGCGTTTCCTACCACGCTCCCAACACCCCTGCTCAGCACTTCTACACAAAAACCCGACTCTGCTGGGGTTCCCTTCTTGGTCGCTTCTCTCTGCAGTGCCTCAGCCCTGGGGTGAAATGGGGGAGGAGACTGCTCCGGGCTATTGCTGGGTTGGAAGGGAACATGGGAAAAGGCTGTTCCACCTACTGCTGGTAACTCTCACCGCTGGCTTGGGCTTGGGCTTAAAATAATAAATAAATGAAGGTGAGTGGATGGGGAAAAGCCACTGCCAGGGACCGGGCGGCAGGCCTGGCACCTGCAGGAAGCCAGAGCCCCCCTTCAGCCAGAGATGAACGGTGTATCTGCCTCATTCAACTCCCCTCTGCTGCTGTGCCCGCAACGAGCGCGACAACCTCAGGACGGCCAGACTGGGTCAGACCAATGGTCCATCTAGCCCAGGATCCCTGTCCCCAGCCGTGACCGGTGCCAGGTGCCCCGGAGGGAATGAACAGGGCAGGGCAATCGTTGAGCAATACATCCCCTGTCACCCAGTCCCGGCTCCTGGCAGTGAGAGGGTTCGGGACACCCAGAGCATGGCGTTGTGTCCCTGCCCATCTTGGCTAACAGCTATTTGATGGACCTGTCCTCACTGAACTTATCCATTCTTTTTTGAACCCAGTCATAGTTTTGGCCTCCACAACATCCCCTGACAACGAGTTCCACGGGTTGACTGTGCGTTGTGTAAGGAAGGTACTTCCTTATGTTTGTTTTAAACCCATTGCCTAGTAAGTTTATTGGGTGACCCCTGGTTCTTGTGTTATGGGAAGGGGAAAATAACACTTCCTTAGTCACTCTCTCCGCCCCCGTCATGATTTTATAGCTCTCTATCGTATCCCCCCGAGTCGTCTCTTTTCCAAGCTGAACAGTATTAGTCTGTTTAGTCTCTCCTCATACGGAAGCCGTTCCACAGACTTAATCATTTTTGTTTCCCTTCTCTGTGCCTTTTCCACTTCTAACCTATCTGTTTAGAGATTTGGCAACCAGATCTACACGCAGTACTCAAGATGTGGGCATTCCATGGATTTATATAGAGGCATTATGATATTTACTGTCTTATTATCTGTCCCTTTCCTTATGGCTCCCAACACGCGGTTCACTTTTTTGACTGCCGCTGCACATTGAGCAGATGTTCTCAGGGACTTCTTATCTATGATGACTCTAAGATCTCTTTCTTAGTGGTAACAGCAAATTTAGACCCCATCGTTTTGTATGTATAGCTGGGATGATGTTTTCCAATGTGCATTACTTTGCACTTATCAACACTGAATTTCATCTGCCAGTTCGTTGCCCAGTCACCCAGTTTAGTGAGATCTCTTTGTAACTCTTGGCAGGCAGCTTTGAACTTAACTATCTTGAGTAATTTTATATCATCTGCAAACTTTGGCACCTTCCTGTTTACTCCCTTTTCCAGCTCATTTATGAATATGTTGACCAGCACTGCTCCCAGGACAGATCCTTGGGTGACCCCACTATTTACCACTTTCCACTGTGAAAACTGACCATTTGTTCCTCCCCATTGTTTCCTGTCTTTTAACCAGTTACTGATCCATGAGAGAACCTTCCATCTTCTCCCATGACTTCTTACATTGCTTAAGAGCCTTTGCTGAGGGCCCTTGTGAAAAGCTCTCTGAAAGTCCATGTACACTATATCCCCTGGATTCCCCTTGTCCACAAGCTTGTTGACCCCTCAGAGAATTCTAATAGATTGGTGAGGCATGATGTCCCTTTTCAAATGCCATGTTGATGCTTCCTCAACAAATTGTGTTCATCTGTGTCATAATTCTGTTCTTTATGGGTGTGCTTTGACGACTGCTCACCCCCAGCTGGCATCCATGCTCCCCTTCTGCCTGTGTTATCCACCCGCCTCTTTTCTTGTGCGCTCTTTGGGGCGGGGACTCTGTTCTGTGTGGGCCGTGCCCAGCACAACAGGGCCCGGGCCACTGACCGGGATGCCTAGGCATTACCCCAAGTCCCATAATTAGGGGGCTGGGAAGGCCCTGGTGGCAGACTCTTTGTGTGGCCTGGCTACTTACCTCCTGCATGCCGTCAGGGATGTCATAGATGATCTTGAGCGTTGGGTCTCGAAAGTGGCCAGGCAGGCTCTGGGACAAGGTCACGACCTTGAATGCCCCTTTAATAGCCCTCGTGCTCTTGGGGGAGCTGCAGCAGGCTGGGGGCGTGTCTTCTGCTGCAAAACAAGTCCGGCACAGGGAGTGGCCGCACTGGGCGCGGCAGGTCGCTGTGCGTGAGGTCTGGCACGCATCACACTTCCCAAGCTTGTGCTCATGGGCTTCCTGCCCAGGGCTGGGCCCTCTTAGCTCCAGCTCTGAAATCCCAGTCTCCTGTGAGTCCCCATCTCCTGCTGGGGGCAAGTGGCCTTCCTGGCTCACAGGGTCCCCTTGGCCTGGCTTGGGGGCTTGCTCTGCTGCAGGCCTGGCTGGCAGTGCAGTCACAGAGCTAGAGAGCCAGATGGGCAAGGACTGTGGGGCACCATCTGCTGCATGAGCAGGGGGTCTCGGGCTTCCCCCTGCCTCACTGGGGCCTCCTCGGCTCTTGTCTCTTGCGAACTGGAATCTGTCAGGCAGGACCCGCTTTATCCTGGCTGCCTCGGGCTCTCCAGCTGGCCTCTCCCCCTTCTGCAGCTCCTGCGGGTCCCTTGGGCTGAGGCTCTGTCTGTCTGCCAAGCTGGCATCAAGGAGGCCACTGCCTCCCTGCACGTCCTGTGAGTCGCTGTGGTAACTTGGGTCCTCTTGCCCCACTGCCTGCCGGTAGCTACTGGTTTTCGTGGCGTTCCACCCGGGACCATACAGTCTCACTATGTCAGCACCATTCAGCTGGGGGGCGCTCTCCGAAATGTCAGACAGGCCGGTTGTGCTGCTAACCTCCAGCGGCTGCAGTCCCTCCCGGCTATGGGGATATTCTGCAGCCAGTGCTGGGTCCTGGGTTTTCACCTGGTGCGTGGGGCTTGGATATTCCTCGGACAGAGATCCCTCCAGCCCCCAAGACGGGGAAGAAAGCGTCAGAGCACTTCGCCTCCTGGCAGAGAATCTCTGGAACGCCTCATTGACTCTCAGCAGTGCTTCCTTGGGGCAGGTGAGATGCAGTTTGTACCTGTCTTTGCTGACTCTGACCTGGGCAGAGCATCCTTTCAAGAGGCTGCACAGCTCATTCAAGGCCTCATCGCTGGGTCCCTCCACATCAAGTTCGGAGTAGCTCAGGCTCTGGCATACGAGAGCAGGACACACCGTCTGGCACAGAGCCTCCATCTTCCACCTGGCTTGGAGGAGCTTTGTCCTGTCCTCAGCTGTGAGCGTCAGCACGGTGCAGTCTTTGTCGCTGCGCTCTGCGAGCAGGACGCCTCCCTCCCTGCACAGCCCGTCAATAGCAGAGCCGTGAATGTCTTTCAGATAAGCCCACTGCACAGGATCCATGGTGATCTCCTCGCTGACCCCGTGGGCCCTGCTGGGGTCTCTGGGTGTGTCGCTTGCCTTAGACTTCGGAATGGAGAAACTGTTGGAGCGTCTGAGAGGGGCGCTAGACTCGGGCGGTTTCGAATCCAGTGCTGAACAGGTCCCCGTGGTATCGAAAAGGCTCAAGGATTTGAAGGCGCTAGACACGTTGCTAATGGGCTGAGGCTTTACGGGATCGGGGCTTTTCCAGCCCCCGAGACTCTGCAAAGTGCTGCTTTCTTTGCCTCCAGCAAACAGAGACAGCGTCTTGGGTCTCAAGA
Organism: Chelonia mydas; assembly: GCF_015237465.2. Taxonomy (NCBI): domain Eukaryota; kingdom Metazoa; phylum Chordata; order Testudines; family Cheloniidae; genus Chelonia; species Chelonia mydas. The sequence goes on along the minus strand of NC_057860.1, from coordinate 15,356,560 downwards.
GCAGGGGGGCCCTCTTCCTTCGGTCCCAATCCTTCAGCTCCCTCTGCTGACCCTCTGCCGCTGGCCCAGTGACGGGCGCAGAGACGGGCAGGTGGTGCTGACCACTTGGTGGTGCTGGATCGCTCTGGCTCAGAGCGCCAGCTTCCTTTAACCAGCTGCCAGAAAGCTCCATCTGATCTATGAACAGGGAGCTGCGATCCAGCGAGGGCCATGCACTGGAAAGAGGCGTGTCGTGCTTTAGGAAGCTGAAGTTGGCGGCTAGCTTGTGTTCACCTTTAGACTCAAACTTGCCAGGGCTAAGTCTTGGGGGTGAAGGATCCACCGGGGGTTCGGGCTTGCCCAGTCTGGCATCCCCTCCATGAAGGGCGGCTGTGTAGGTGGCCAGGGAGGTGTCGGGCATCCTGAGGCCGGCTGCAGCTCTTCTCCCGGTGCTTCGATCTTGGATGTATTGTTTGGCCTGGGAGACATCGACCAGATTCCCGATGAGATAGAGATGCCGCTCATCTTCGTGACAAAAAAGCAGGGGGCACAGCTTCTGCAGGTCCCCTAGCAGGGCCCTCTGAGACCTCATGTCACTGCTCAGCTCCCCCTTGCTGATCTTCTCCTTGCGCAGACTGGCTTCCAGCTGCTGATAGAGGCCCAGCAGCGCCAGGCGGGCTTGCACCACGGAGCTGACATTCCCCATGTTCTTCGAGGAGGCCTGGAGGTAGAGAACAGCGATGCCGTCACTGCTGACGTCCACCACGTCGACCTGGTGCTGGTGCAGCACCCGCTGGTACTTGTCGCTGCAGAACTTCCGCATGTACAGGTAGATATCCGCGTCCATCACCAAGGAGAAGTCCTCCAGCTGCTCCACAACTTCTCCGTCCACGGGGTCCCTGTGCAACGGGGGCTCAGACACCTCCTCGTGCACTTGGCCTGGACTTGGCTGCTTCTCCACCCTGGGCTCTGGCAAAGGGGAGCGGGGCCCCTGCTGGGAAGCGGACGTCCCTGCGACTGGGTGGCTGACTCCCTGCGGGGGGCCCTCTCCAGCGTGCTGGCTCCTTAGCAGCTCCCTGCTGAAGGCCTGCAGCTCCGTGAACGGCCCCTTGACAGTGCACAGCGTCTCCTTAGGGTCGAAGCTGAACTGCACGGCACCGTAACGTCTGCGCAGGCTTCTCAGGAGGGTTTTGCCGTCCAGGAGCCTCCCGTAGTCGATGATCATACAAACGCGCACGAAGATCTGGGGGGACAGGACCAGAGGAGTCAGAGGACAGCGACTGATGGCAAACAGCCCCGCTGCAGGAGGGAGACAACCCCCCGACCGGCCCCACTCCACCACCCCGGCATCATCAGGACACATTATCTCACCACGGCTCCCAGGGTCACTTCAAGGCCAAGCGCCAAGCGCCCCCACCTTCCCTTTCACTCTGTGTTTGCTCTCCTCAAGGGCAGGCAAACAAACCGCACGTAGCTTCGTGCGGCAATCGCTGCCCGTGGAGATGGAGAGGGCGTGCCCAGGCGGGAGTGCATGGAGCACGGACACAGGCAGAGGGCTGCCTTCCCGATGCAGGCTGAGCTCGGCCGGGCACCGTCGCTGGAGGGCCGCGCAGCCAGGGCTGACAGAGAGCCAGCAGCCTGGAGCAGAACTCTCCCCTCCGCGCCCGGCACAAAGGGCTCGGTGCGCTGGGAGTGGAGCCGAGTGCGAGTTTACCGCAGCTACAGCATCTCCCACGTGCGCAGAGAGCTCTGCAAAGGGGCCAGGCCTCCCCACTTCTATAACTCTCAGGCCCCTGCGCGTGGAGCCGGGCTCTCAGCCGCTTCCCACTCCCTCTGCTCTGGCTGCAGGGTCCCCAGCAGGCCCCAGGCTGCCTGTCTCTGACATCACACGCCGTTGCCAGGGAGATGATTGTGATGTCACAGACCCCGGTGACACCAACGCCCGGAGCCGGCAGCTGGCCGCGGCGCCAGCTCCCTGACAGCCGAGGAAGGGCAGAACTTCCTCAAGGTCTCTGACACCAGCCCTTCCCCTGACTGCCCTCCCCCCGAGGGAAATTGCCTGCTTTCCTGGCTCATGAAATGGCAGAGAAGTGAACAGAAGCCCCTGCCTGGCCATGCGGGAGCAGACAGCTGGGCTTAATGACCCCCGCCACCCGCACATCCCCTCGCCCTCCCCCGGTGCTATTCCCTCTGCGCTCGGACAGGTACAAACGCAGACTGACCAAGTGTAAAACTGGGCCCTGCCTCAGGCGCATTATCAGCAAAACCCCTTTTAAATCCTCATTTGAACACAAATAGAACGAGTTTGCTTTAACTCTAATTAAGATTAACAGGATGAGCAGAGTCTCCTCTCTGCGTATCTGTTCCGGGCAGCGGCAGGGCTCGGGGAGGGGTGTACACAGCCGGCGGGGGCTGCTGCGGCCTTGCCCGCCTGATCCCGCTTGTTACCTCGTCAGGGCTCAGCTCGGCCGCGTGCGCCGTCACTGTCAGCGGGTACGTCTTTCCACCGACCAACAAAACGTGGTTCTCCATCTCCAGGACCCTCTGAGCCACTAAACCGAGCAAAGCAATAGACACCGGTCAGCCAGCTGCGCCCTGGCCCGGGCTGTGCCACTGGGCTCCCCAGCCAGACGAGGCCCAGAGCGGCATCCTTATTCCTCCCTCTCTCCCACCGCATTCTTGGGGCATCCCCTTGTTGGAGGCTGGGGAAGGGCAGGATGCTGGGAATTCCACCAGTTACCCAACAGGATGCAGAGCCCAATGCCCCAGGAGGTGCCATGGCCTCTAGGCCCCTGTGCGGAGCTTCTTGGGCTGCCCCCATGGCCCCAGCGCTGCCTGGTGCGAGCACCCCAGCCTCACCCCCTGCATTACCTCCCGCTTCCTCAAAGGTGACGAGGGCGCAGGCGGGGGAGCCAGCGACGAGCGTGATGTCTGCGATCTCTCCACCGCCGTTGCGGGCCCGCAGGAAGTGGATGGTGAGCTTGTCGGCGACTCTCTCTGGCGGGATGTCTGTTGGGATCCCCCCCACACGCACCGTGCGCCCAGCCATGCTGCCGACCCTCCTGCAGGGAAGGCGCGCAGACATGAGGCAATGAGCAAAGCTCCCAGCCCCCCCCACCAGGGCTCGCATGCTGCCCCCTCCCCTCTGGAGCCAGGGCTCTGGGCTCGCAGGCAGGAGACCTGGGTTCTGTGCTGGGGTATGTGCCCTGCCTAGGCAATATTTAATGCCATGCTCCTCACTGGGGGTAGGTCCCCACCCCGCTCTGTGACTCAGTTTCTTCACCTGTACAAGGGATTGCCGCACAAGGGCTTGTGCAGCTGAATTCAGGAGCATTTGCAAAGCATGTTTGGATCTGCAAACAAAGCCTGTTGTTATCCAGGGGAAACCGGGGCAGCCCTAGCACCCCTTGAGCGAAGCCCGTCCCTTCACCCCATGGCGCTCACTGGGAGCAGACCCCACTGGTTTCAAGGCCGCAGCTCGGCTGCGTGACGAGTCAGTGGGAATCCGGAGGAATCCCCTGTCCCCCATGAAACCACACTGGATTCCTGTCACTAGAGCACAGCTGAGCGTGGCCTTGCGTCCCCCTCCAGCCTGTGCAGCACACCAGCCTCTGCCAAAGGCACTTGCTGCAGACGGGGGAGCTCTCATGCCTGGAGAAAGATGTTCCTCACCGAAGGCCCCATTTGCCCCAGGGGAAACTGAGGCCTCTGTTGGATTTGTATCTCAGCAGCTCTTTTCTCCAGGGAGCCCGAAGGTTCCAGCCTGTTTCTTCCTGGCTTCAAAGCTCCTGCCAGGGTGGCCAAACTTCCACCAACCCCTTGCAAAGGGGTGTCATTGACTCTCTCTTGCAGCGAGCAATAGAATGGCCAACCTCTGCAGGCACCAACGGGCACCGTCGCGTTCCCCAGCTGCATGAGGCTTGCGTCTGGCGTCAGGGCCCCGGCTTTCTGTGGCCAAAGGAATAATGCCGCCTCGGTGCCCTGCCCTCATGAATACACATCAGTGTCGCTCTTTGGAAAGGCACCGCGGGCAAGACCATGCTGTCTCTGCTAAGGGCTCCAGGCTCTGTGACCCACGCTCGGGTACCTCTTCTCTGCTCAGCTGCAAGCAGAGGGGCTGAGCTCTTGGATTATTCATGAGTTTCCACTGAACATGCAAAGATGCAGCTAGACAGCCCATAAATATTTATTAGGCCTCAGGGAGGGGGACCCTCTGTTTCTGCAAATTCTCATTAAGCTGGGAGGAGCAGACTGAGAGGTGTCAAGGGGGGAGCCAGCGCCACCGGGCTCAGACAGCCTCTGCTGGCGGGAAGGACAGCACCATTCAGGGTGCAGGGCAGGCCAACCCCCACACGCCTCCCCTGGGCCAGCACCCCATGCACCAGCTGGTAAAGGGATCAGCCTGTGTTTCTGCTTCCCTCCCCCTCTACTGCCCGCCGCCAGGAGCGATCCGACGCCTGAGGAAAAGCCCTGTTCGCCCCTGCCGCTCTTGGCCTCGGGGCTGGGCCAGGCCCAGACAGAATGCGCCCTGCTCAGGGGTCTGCCGCAGAGCTTTTGGGGACTGAGCTGTTACCGTACCAGCTGCGTTGGAGCCAGGATCTCTCTATGGCTTTTATACAGCCACTGTCCCTGCAGGCCCCAGTGGGAAAGGGGGGTAGGGTCCCCCCCCACCCCCAGCAGTTCAGGTGTCCACGTCACCAACTGCTCCTGCAGACACGGGTTCCTGTGTCCCAGGCCCAGTCTGAGCAGGCGTCTCCAGGCGGCGTCTCCGTGGATCAAGAATGAGAAGGGGAAGGTTTAATATTTAAACAAGCTGTTGAATTTTTCAGCACTAAAGGTAGCAGCCGCAGGGCCCCCTGGAGCTAACAGCTGCCTCGCTGGGCGCCGGGGGCTCTCCACAACCCAGCAGCAGCGAGGCCAGAGAGAAGCGATAACGGCGGCAGGAGGAGACGGCTGCAGCAACCTGTGAGGCTGGCCAGGGGCGCCTGGCGCGGCCCCATCCCTGCAGGGACGCCCCAAAGGGCGCGGGGGGGCCTGTGTTCACAGTGCAGCCCCCGGGGGCACAGGTTGGCCTCGTTCTGCTCTCGCTCTCGGGGGGCTGCCAGCCTGACACCGGCAGAGACGGGAAATGCTGACACGGGAGTGTTGAGAAATGGCACCAGCTCCCGCCGCGGCTGTGCCCAGCTGAGCGAGCGCCCGACTCGGGCCCCTGATTCTGCAGTGGGAGCCAGGGACCCCATGGGGCCCCAGCCCCACGGCGCCGAGGGCAGGATCCCGGCCCCAGTACCTTGTCCCCCCATGCTGCCCGGGAGCCAGGGGGGCCAGGCCGGACCCCTTGGCTGACCCCCCAGGGCCTGGCAGCGAGGGGGGCTGGAGGCGGGGGGCTGGCGAAGGGCAGGACCCAGCCCCCCAGGCCTGCCCGGAGCAGGGGGCACGGGGTGAGCACCAGCCCTAGGGCCCAGCCCAGCACGTGGGCCCGGAGCCAGCGAGGGCTGATGCCCCCGGAGCCCCCCCAGGCCAGATCCGCGCCCCCAAAGCGCCCGGCCCCGCCCTGCGTGACGCGGGGGGGGGCGCATCTTGGGCGCAGGCCCGGCGGGGGGGGGGGCCGGAAACCCTGTGTTTGCTGTTGGTTATTAGTGCTCCGAGCGGGGGGGGCAGCACCCCAAGTTCCAGCCCCTCCCCCGGGGACGGTGCCCACGGCGCCCCCCACTCCCTGCCCCCCACTGAGCACGAGCGCCCGGCCCCAGGGCGTGGGGGGGGGGGAGATGGGGCATGGCTGGGGGCGGGGCTGTGCGTGCCCCCGGGGGGGGGGGCCGTGCCCATGGGGGGGGGGACTCCCGCGGGGGCCAAGCGCGGCCCCGTCCCGCGCCCCCCGCCCGGTACCTGCGGGCTCCGCTCCCGGCTCCGCGCGGCCGCCGCGGAAACGAAAGTGAAAGTCCGCGGAGGAGCCGCCCCGCCCCCCCTCGGGGGGGGTCCCCATAGGCCCCCCCCAGCCCCGACAGCCCCTCCCCCGCCCTCTGGGGGGGTCCCCTATAGCCCCTGCTACCCCCCCCGAGCCCGGCCCCTACAGCCCCCCCCGCCCTCTGGGGGGGGTCCCCTATAGCCCCTGCTACCCCCCCCGAGCCTGGCCCCTACAGCCCCCCCCGCCCTCTGGGGGGGGGTCCCCTATAGCCCCTGCTACCCCCCCGAGTCCGGCCCCTACAGCCCCCCCCCCCGCCCTCTAGGGCCTCCCCCCCATAGCTCCTGCCCTCCACAACCCTATGTACCCATCCACCCCCGCCCCCCCAGGCCAGCTAGCGCCCCAGCCCCCCCCCCCCACTATCCCCCGCCCTAAATATCAGGGGGTAGCCCTGTTAGTCTGTATCCACAAAAACAAGGAGGAGGCCGGTGGCACCTTGAAGACTAACAGGGTTATTTGGGTAAAGCTGCATATGAAGAAGTGGGGTTTTTTTAAACCCACGAAAGTTTAGGCCCAAATAAATCTGTTAGTCTTTAAGGTGCCACCAGACATCTCCTTGTTTTTGCCCTAAACACCCACCCTGGCGCCCCCCTCCCCCCCATGGCATCTGCCCCCACCGCAGTGACGCCCCCATCCTCTACACGGCGCCCCTAGGCCAGCCACACGAACCTCCAGGCGTGACAAGCCCAATGAGCTTCTAACACCCATGGACCGCAGCCAGCACCCCACCCCTCTGCTGGGCCCTTGCTTGGGCCCCCTGGCACGGCCTCAGAGCTCACACTGGCACGGCAACATCTCTGCCCCTCACCCAGAAAACCCCTGAGCTAGTGCCCCACAGCAAACCCCGTCCCTGCCCCGCTCTGAGCCCAGCACCGTAGGGACCCCCCCACCCCAAACACCACGCAGCACGGGGAAGCACCTCGGGCTCAGTCTGCAGCCCCTTCCCTAGCACGTGGGAATGAGGAGCCAGGCAGAGACACCCCACCCCCCACGCGCACACACACATGACAAAGGGTTTGCTCAGCCCCATGAGACTAGTCATGCTGGTGTCTGTCTGTCCCGCTGGGTATGCAACCCCTCCTGCCCCCAGGAACCTCTGCCTGCATGGCCCATCCCATGGACAAGAACCTCACCCCACACCTGTCATGGCCCCCTGCCCAGCCCAGCCGGCTAATGCCAGCCTGCTCCCAGCAGGGCCACGGGGCTGATGCCCAGCGACAGCACGGCTGGGCCTCACCCGCCCCTGCCACCCCAGCGGGGGCAGAAATTCAGCATGGGGGGGGATCTCTGACTAACACTCCTTCGAGACCACACCACCATGTAAATATCCGGGTTTGGCTAAACTCTGACTCCCCCAGGCTCCAAACTCATTTATTAATCCTACACCCAGCGGGCCCCACACCCTGCTGGAACGAGATGCCCGCGTAGGGCCTAAACGCTATTGGGGTTGGTGGGCAGAGAGCCGTTGGTATTTCACCCACTGCTCATTTCACGCCATTTCATGCCCGTGTCCTCCATGCCGGGTGTTGGCGACAGCCAGGGCTTCGCGGAGAGCCACACAGGCCAAAACAGGAAGCTCCGAAATGGGGTTCTCTCGCCCCATGGCTCTCTCACAAGATCCTTCTCTCGTGCCCAGCCCCACAACACCAGAGATCCACACTGGGCCCTGAGAACACGGCCAAGGACCCAGAGCAGCTCCCTAAATACTTTAATTCCAATCAGAGTCCGATTAATCTATACAGTGCTACATGGAGCACGCGTGGGCTCTGAGCCTGTGGCTGTCTCAGGCCCAGTCCCTGGGCGCCGACTGTCTCGTGTTCGGGTTAACGTCCATGAAGGAGCTTCAGTCCGTGTCTTCCTCAAAAACAGCAAGTCCCTGTTTCCCCACTGGCACGTATCCCAGGGCATCCACCTCGCCTCCGCCTCGGCTGGGCTTCTGGAAGTGAATCTCCAGGGCGTCCCTCATGGACTCCTCGTCCAGAATGTCCGAGATCCCCGACAGGAGCACGGTCTTGGCACAGATGGACGGACGGACCTAGGGGCAGAGAGCAGAGGAGTGACCCTGCAGAGCACGCTGTCTCCTGCTGGCACAGCCAGGTGTTGGCTGAGCTATGGGGAGAGCAGCCAGGGAAGAAGAGCGTCCGTGGCTGGGGATCTCAACGGATGGAATTAAACGCCACAGAGACCCCCCTCCCCCCCCAGGAGTCAGAGCAGGGTGTGACACACGCCCTGGGCACAAAGGCACAAACCCTGCCTGCTGCTCGCCGGGCAAGCTCCAGCGCCTTGCTTAGCTTTGCACAGAGCCTCCTGCAGCTGTCCATCGGGGCAGGGTCCCTGCAGAGCGGCTAGTCTGACCCAGCAGCAGGGAGTGCTGGGAATGCAGAGCAGGGGTTCCCCAGCTGGGCTCCTCCTCACTGTGTCTCAGCCACTCCCCAGCGTTGTCATCTGTATTTCCACAGGGCCCAGGAGCCCAGTCATGGGCCAGGCCCCACTGTGCTCTGCGCTGTGCAGACGCAGAACAAGAGACAGCCCCTGCCCCACAGAGCTCAGTCTGCTTCTGTCCCTCTCATGCTCTTGGCCATCAACCCTTTCGGCTGGCCGTGTGCCTTCAGCCTCGAGGGAGAGCGAGCGCTGGAGCGTGCCGAGGGTGGGGTGGGGCACGCAGGCTTGTGCAAAGTGCATGTAGGGTGGAAAATGGGCACTGGGCTCACGCCCAGGGTGGGGGTGGTGCTAGGGTCAGGAGTGGCGGTGTCAGCACGTGCTGGGACTTGTGCAGAGGAGAGGGGTGTCAGGATCAGTGCACACTGTGGGGAGTGGGCACGGTCAGTGTACGCTGGGGCTGGTGTGGGGGGGGAGGGGTCTCAGGATCAGTGCACGCTGGGGGGTGTGGTCAGTGCACACTGGGGCTCACACCTGGCCGGGGGTGGCACCAGCGCACGCTGGGAACGCACTGGGGCTTGCAACCCCTACCTGAAGGTCTGTGATCTGTCCGCGAATGTAGGGCGTCACTTTGAGCTCGTACGTCTGCTTCCCAAAGGGGACTTGGAAGCGTCCTTTCTTCGCTAGCTGCTCCGCCACTGCCGAGGAAGAGAGAAGCCCTGACCTCCTGCTCCCACCCGCAGGCTGAGCCTTTCCACCAGTGCCGGGGGTGCGAAAGTGGCCGCTCAGACACCAGCATTGGCGCCTGCAGCATCTGCCCAAGGACACCCCAGGAATCCGGGGCCAAGGGCACCTAGCCCAGTGCAGCCTCTGGGAACCTGGAGCCGCCCCAGCCTGCTCCCCATTCCAGCCCTCCTCACGGCTCCCTCTGGCGGACGCACAGAGGGACGCTCTGTCTGCTGCAGGTAGCTGTCCCCTCCCTGGATTGACAGCTCCAGGGCCCCCCACCCCAGCTCTCAGCGTCTCCCCCACGTACCTCCATTGTGCACAAAGGTCAGCACCACGTGGCCAGAATCACTCAGGAGCTCCCGCTGCTCCACCTCACTGCCCCCATTCTTCTTCTTGCTGAAGAAGATCTCCAGCTTGTCCAGCAGTTGCTCCTCAGAGAGATCCAGGCGGGGGAGGCTGGACAGCAGGATGCACCTGTCACTCAGCTTCATCTCAATCTGCAGGGCAGGTACCAGGCCGTCACGGCTCCAGCCTGGAAAGAGGGGCCCTGGCTGCCTGGGACATGGCAGGAGGTGGGCCCCAGGGAGCTTCATGCCCCAGGCCTCCAATGGGGGGAGCTTTGTGCTGGTACTGAGCACAGCCCCGGTTACCTTGAGAACAGGCCACAGCAGGGCACACAGCCCTGCAGGACGTGGGGAGGCTGCCCACCCCTGCTGGGCACAGCCCATCCCCCCAGCGTGCGAGAGGCTGCCCACCCCTGCCGGGCACAGCCCATCCCCCCAGCATGCGAGAGGCTGCCCGCCCCTGCCGGGCACAGCCCATCCCCCCAGCGTGCGAGAGGCTGCCCACCCCTGCCGGGCACAGCCCATCCCCCCAGCGTGCGAGAGGCTTCCCGCCCCTGCCGGGCACAGCCCATCCCCCCAGCGTGCGAGAGGCTGCCCACCCCTGCCGGGCACAGCCCATCCCCCCAGCGTGCGAGAGGCTCCCTGCCGGGCACGGCCCATCCCCCCAGCGTGCGAGAGGCTGCCTGCCCCTGCCGGGCACAGCCCATACCCCCAGCATGCGAGAGGCTGCCCACCCCTGCCGGGCACGGCCCATCCCCCAGCATGCGAGAGACTTCCCGCCCCTGCTGGGCACGGCCCATCCCCCCAGCATGCAAGAGGCTCCCTGCCGGGCACAGCCCATCCCCCCAGCGTGTGAGAGGCTGCCCGCCCCTGCCGGACACGGCCCATCCCCCCAGCGTGCGAGAGGCTCCCTGCCGGGCACGGCCCATCCCCCCAGCGTGCGAGAGGCTCCCTGCCGGGCACGGCCCATCCCCCCAGCGTGCGAGAGGCTTCCCGCCCCTGCTGGGCACAGCCCATCCCCCCAGCGTGCGAGAGGCTTCCCGCCCCTGCCGGGCACAGCCCATCCCCCCAGCGTGCGAGAGGCTGCCCACCCCTGCCGGGCACAGCCCATCCCCCCAGTGTGCGAGAGGCTCCCTGCCGGGCACGGCCCATCCCCCCAGCGTGCGAGAGGCTCCCTGCCGGGCACAGCCCATACCCCCAGCATGCGAGAGGCTGCCCACCCCTGCCGGGCACGGCCCATCCCCCAGCATGCGAGAGACTTCCCGCCCCTGCTGGGCACGGCCCATCCCCCAGCATGCAAGAGGCTCCCTGCCGGGCACAGCCCATCCCCCCAGCGTGCGAGAGGCTGCCCGCCCCTGCCGGGCACAGCTCATCCCCCCAGCGTGCGAGAGGCTGCCCGCCCGTGCCGGGCACAGCCCATCCCCCCAGCGTGCGAGAGGCTTCCCGCCCCTGCTGGGCACAGCCCATCCCCCCAGCGTGCGAGAGGCTGCCCACCCCTGCCGGGCACAGCCCATCCCCCCAGCGTGCGAGAAGCTCCCTGCCGGGCATGGCCCATCCCCCCAGCGTGCGAGAGGCTCCCTGCCCCTGCCGGGCACAGCCCATACCCCCAGCATGCGAGAGGCTGCCCACCCCTGCCGGGCACGGCCCATCCCCCAGCATGCAAGAGGCTCCCTGCCGGGCACGGCCCATCCCCCCAGCGTGTGAGAGGCTGCCCGCCCCTGCCGGGCACAGCCCATCCCCCCAGCGTGCGAGAGGCTGCCCGCCCGTGCCGGGCACAGCCCATCCCCCCAGCGTGCGAGAGGCTCCCTGCCCCTGCCGGGCACGGCCCATCCCCCCAGCGTGCGAGAGGCTGCCCGCCCCTGCCGGGCACGGCCCATCCCCCCAGCGTGCGAGAGGCTGCCCGCCCCTGCCGGGCACGGCCCATCCCCCCAGCGTGCGAGAGGCTGCCCGCCCCTGCCGGGCACGGCCCATCCCCCCAGCGTGCGAGAGGCTGCCCGCCCCTGCCGGGCACGGCTCATCCCCCCAGCGTGCGAGAGGCGGCCGAAGTTCCTCGGGGGAGGCAAAAGCCCCGGGCACTGACGGTGAGCGGCCCCGTCAAGGGATGCGGCATGCAGACTCCACGGCAGCTGGGCCTCACCTCCAGGGCTGAGGGCAGCAGCAGCTCCACCGGCTCTGCCTGCACTCGCAGTCGGCCCTCACACCCGGCACTCTCATCCAGCTTCACCTCGTGCCACTTCATCTCCAGGATCCTCTGGGCAACTGCAAACAGGGAGAAACCACTCAGGCCTGGGGAGCGCCAGGCAGGCGGCTCTGGGACGGGATGGGCCAGGGCCGAGCCAGGCAGGGGATCCCCCCACAGGAAGGGCTGGGCCGTGGGGCACGGCCTCCACACAGGAAGGCTCTGCAGGTGGGAGAGAGAGTCTGGCAAGGCGAAGGGCAGCAGGGCTCCAAGCCACAGCAGCACGAAGGGCCCTGAGCGAGGGGAATGCTGGGGCCTCGCGCCCAGGCCAGGCACCTCTGCGGGAGGGACCCCAAGCGGGCACCAGGCTGCTCGTCTTAGCCAGCGTGTGGGGAGCGGGGAGGCCGCCCCAGACTAGGCACTGACCAGAGGCAGGCTGGCCTGCAGCAACAGACCTACCCTCCGGCTCCTCGAAGGTGAGGAGGGCAGAGCCCCCAGGCAGTGCCCGCTGGACCCGAGGGGCGACCACCAGTGCGTTCACGTCCTCGGCCTCCGTCACGTGTCCCTTAAACAACATCTTTCTGTCCGGCAGGGAGGGCGGCGCCTGGGGAAAGCACGCCGGGCAGCGTGAGGGAGTGCTGCGCCCAGGGAGGGGTGGGAGGAAAGGGCGGGGGCCCATCCCACCAGCCCCCACCTGAGATCCTGCAGCTCAGCTCCCCACCGAATCCCGCCTAGGGCGCCGGCTTTCTAAAGCCTGGAAGGCTGCCGCCGGAGCAGCCCGGGCAGGGACCCGAAGCAGGGTCAGTATGGGGGTGGGAGCCCTCCGAGGGAACAACCCCCCACAGCACACGGAGGATTCCGGAAGGGCGCTCCCCCCGAGCAGCGCTAACCCCAGTGCCGGGGGCGCCGTGCTGCTGGAGGCATCTTCTCGGCCGAGATGTAAAAGCAAGGTCCCGAGCCCACGTGCTCCCCACTTCTCACAGGAGCCAGACTCCGGCCGGGGGACTCGGGGGTCGGCAGAGCCGCTAGCGGGCTGTTGTTCCCTCCCCTCCGACCAGAACGGGAGTCGAGGGCACTCACTGCAACCAGCCCTGAACTGATCGGCCCCCGCCAGGCCCACGGGCCCCTCAGCGACAATCACCAGCGGACGGGCGGGGCCAGCTGGGGACCCTGCTGAGAACTTCCTCACCTTCGCTTGCTTCTCCCAGGCCGCTCTCCTCGCCTCCAGCTCCTCCAGCTCCTTTTCCAGCTTCTGCTTCTCCTGAAGCAACCTGCCCCTTTCCTCCTTTGCCAGACAAAGCTCCTGCAGGAGGGGGGAAAAGCTAATCAGAGAGGGGGGCAGGGGAGCTCTGCCAGTGGACCACCCACGATTCCCGCCCTGCGCGCCCCCCACCCAGCTCTGCTACAGCCTGACACCCACCCTGTCCCTGCTCCTCCCCCCTGCGCGCCCCCCACCCAGCTCTGCTACAGCCTGACACCCACCCGCAGCCCCTGCTCCTCCCCCCTGCGCGCCCCCCACCCAGCTCTGCTACAGCCTGACACCCACCCGCAGCCCCTGCTCCTCCTCCCTGCGCGCCCCCCACCCAGCTCTGCTACAGCCTGACACCCACCCGCAGCCCCTGCTCCTCCCCCCTGCGCGCCCCCCACCCAGCTCTGCTACAGCCTGACACCCACCCTGTCCCTGCTCCTCCCCCCTGCGCGCCCCCCACCCAGCTCTGTTACAGCCTAACACCCACCCTGTCCCTGCTCCTCCTGCCCTGCGCACCCCCCACCCAGCTCTGCTACAGCCTGACACCCACCCTGTCCCTGCTCCTCCCCCCTGCGCGCCCCCCACCCAGCTCTTCTACAGCCTGACACCCACCCTGTCCCTGCTCCTCCCCCTGCGCGCCCCCCACCCAGCTCTGCTACAGCCTGACACCCACCCGCAGCCCCTGCTCCTCCCCCCTGCGCGCCCCCCACCCAGCTCTGCTACAGCCTGACACCCACCCTGTCCCTGCTCCTCCCCCCTGCGCGCCCCCCACCCAGCTCTGCTACAGCCTGACACCCACCCTGTCCCTGCTCCTCCCCCCTGCGCGCCCCCCACCCAGCTCTTCTACAGCCTGACACCCACCCTGTCCCTGCTCCTCCCCCTGCGCGCCCCCCACCCAGCTCTGTTACAGCCTGACACCCACCCTGTCCCTGCTCCTCCCCCCTGCGCGCCCCCCACCCAGCTCTGCTACAGCCTGACACCCACCCGCAGCCCCTGCTCCTCCCCCCTGCGCGCCCCCCACCCAGCTCTGCTACAGCCTGACACCCACCCACAGCCCCTGCTCCTCCCCCCTGCGCGCCCCCCACCCAGCTCTGCTACAGCCTGACACCCACCCGCAGCCCCTGCTCCTCCCCCCTGCGCGCCCCCCACCCAGCTCTTCTACAGCCTGACACCCACCCTGTCCCTGCTCCTCCCCCCTGCGCGCCCCCCACCCAGCTCTGCTACAGCCTGACACCCACCCGCAGCCCCTGCTCCTCCCCCCTGCGCGCCCCCCACCCAGCTCTGCTACAGCCTGACACCCACCCTGTCCCTGCTCCTCCCCCCTGCGCACCCCCCACCCAGCTCTGCTACAGCCTGACACCCACCCGCAGCCCCTGCTCCTCCCCCCTGCGCGCCCCCCACCCAGCTCTTCTACAGCCTGACACCCACCCTGTCCCTGCTCCTCCCCCCTGCGCGCCCCCCACCCAGCTCTGCTACAGCCTGACACCCACCCGCAGCCCCTGCTCCTCCCCCCTGCGCGCCCCCCACCCAGCTCTGCTACAGCCTGACACCCACCCGCAGCCCCTGCTCCTCCCCCCTGCGCGCCCCCCACCCAGCTCTGTTATAGCCTGACACCCACCCTGTCCCTGCTCCTCCCCCCTGCGCGCCCCCCACCCAGCTCTGCTACAGCCTGACACCCACCCGCAGCCCCTGCTCCTCCCCCCTGCGCGCCCCCCACCCAGCTCTGCTACAGCCTGACACCCACCCGCAGCCCCTGCTCCTCCCCCCTGCGCGCCCCCCACCCAGCTCTGTTATAGCCTGACACCCACCCTGTCCCTGCTCCTCCCGCCTGCGCGCCCCCCACCCAGCTCTGCCACAGCCTGACACCCACCCTGTCCCTGCTCCTCCCCCCTGCGCGCCCCCCACCCAGCTCTGCTACAGCCTGACACCCACCCGCAGCCCCTGCTCCTCCCGCCCTGCGCACCCCCCACCCACCTCTGCTACAGCCTGACACCCACCCGCAGCCCCTGCTCCTCCCCCCTGCGCGCCCCCCACCCAGCTCTGCTACAGCCTGACACCCACCCGCAGCCCCTGCTCCTCCCCCCTGCGCGCCCCCCACCCAGCTCCGCTACAGCCTGACACCCACCCGCAGCCCCTGCTCCTCCCCCCCTGCGCGCCCCCCACCCAGCTCCGCTACAGCCTGACACCCACCCGCAGCCCCTGCTTCTCCCGCCCTGCGCGCCCCCCACCCAGCTCCGCTACAGCCTGACACCCACCCGCAGCCCCTGCTCCTCCCCCCTGCGCCCCCCACCCAGCTCTGCTACAGCCTGACACCCACCCGCAGCCCCTGCTTCTCCCGCCCTGCGCGCCCCCCACCCAGCTCCGCTACAGCCTGACACCCACCCGCAGCCCCTGCTCCTCCCCCACCCAGCTCCGCTACAGCCTGACACCCACCCGCAGCCCCTGCTCCTCCCCCCTGCGTGCCCCCCACCCAGCTCTGCTACAGCCTGACACCCACCCGCAGCCCCTGCTCCTCCCCCCTGCGCGCCCCCCACCCAGCTCTGCTACAGCCTGACACCCACCCGCAGCCCCTGCTCCTCCCGCCCTGCGCGCCCCCCACCCACCTCTGCTACAGCCTGACACCCACCCACAGCCCCTGCTCCTCCCCCCTGCGCGCCCCCCACCCAGCTCTGCTACAGCCTGACACCCACCCTGTCCCTGCTCCTCCCCCCTGCGCGCCCCCCACCCAGCTCTGCTACAGCCTGACACCCACCCGCAGCCCCTGCTCCTCCCCCCTGCGCGCCCCCCATCCAGCTCTGCTATAGCCTGACACCCACCCGCAGCCCCTGCTCCTCCTCCCTGCGCGCCCCCCACCCAGCTCTGCTACAGCCTGACACCCACCCGCAGCCCCTGCTCCTCCCCCCTGCGCCCCCCACCCAGCTCCGCTACAGCCTGACACCCACCCGCAGCCCCTGCTCCTCCCCCCTGCGCGCCCCCCATCCAGCTCTGCTACAGCCTGACACCCACCCGCAGCCCCTGCTCCTCCCCCCTGCGCGCCCCCCACCCAGCTCCGCTACAGCCTGACACCCACCCTGTCCCTGCTCCTCCCGCCCTGCGCGCCCCCCACCCAGCTCTGCTACAGCCTGACACCCACCCGCAGCCCCTGCTTCTCCCGCCCTGCGCGCCCCCCACCCAGCTCTGCTACAGCCTGACACCCACCCTGTCCCTGCTCCTCCCCCCTGCGCGCCCCCCACCCAGCTCTGCTACAGCCTGAACACCCACCCACAGCCCCTGCTCCTCCCGCCCTGCGCGCCCCCCACCCAGCTCTGCTACAGCCTGACACCCACCCGCAGCCCCTGCTCCTCCCCCCTGCGCGCCCCCCACCCAGCTCTGCTACAGCCTGACACCCACCCGCAGCCCCTGCTCCTCCCCCCTGCGCGCCCCCCACCCAGCTCCGCTACAGCCTGACACCCACCCGCAGCCCCTGCTCCTCCCCCCTGCGCCCCCCACCCAGCTCCGCTACAGCCTGACACCCACCCGCAGCCCCTGCTCCTCCCCCCTGCGCGCCCCCCATCCAGCTCTGCTACAGCCTGACACCCACCCGCAGCCCCTGCTCCTCCCCCCTGCGCGCCCCCCACCCAGCTCCGCTACAGCCTGACACCCACCCGCAGCCCCTGCTTCTCCCGCCCTGCGCGCCCCCCACCCAGCTCTGCTACAGCCTGACACCCACCCACAGCCCCTGCTCCTCCCGCCCTGCGCGCCCCCCACCCAGCTCTGCTACAGCCTGACACCCACCCGCAGCCCCTGCTCCTCCCCCCTGCGCCCCCCACCCAGCTCTGCTACAGCCTGACACCCACCCGCAGCCCCTGCTCCTCCCCCCTGCGCCCCCCCCACCCAGCTCCGCTACAGCCTGACACCCACCCGCAGCCCCTGCTCCTCCCCCCTGCGCGCCCCCCACCCAGCTCTGCTACAGCCTGACACCCACCCTGTCCCTGCTCCTCCCCCCTGCGCGCCCCCCACCCAGCTCTGCTACCGCCTGACATCCACCCGCAGCCCCTGCTCCTCCCGCCCTGCGCCCCCCACCCAGCTCTGCTACAGCCTAACACCCACCCGCAGCCCCTGCTCCTCCCCCGTGCGCCCCCCACCCAGCTCTGCTACAGCCTGACACCCACCCGCAGCCCCTGCTCCTCCCGCCTGCGCGCCCCCCACCCAGCTCTGCTACAGCCTGACACCCACCCGCAGCCCCTGCTCCTCCCCCCTGCGCGCCCCCCACCCAGCTCTGTTACAGCCTGACACCCACCCGCAGCCCCTGCTCCTCCCCCCTGCGCGCCCCCCACCCAGCTCTGCTACAGCCTGACACCCACCTGCAGCCCCTGCTCCTCCCCCCTGCGCGCCCCCCACCCAGCTCTGTTACAGCCTGACACCCACCCACAGCCCCTGCTCCTCCCCCCTTCGCCCCCCACCCAGCTCTGCTACAGCCTGACACCCACCCGCAGCCCCTGCTCCTCCCCCCTGCGCCCCCCCCACCCAGCTCCGCTACAGCCTGACACCCACCCGCAGCCCCTGCTCCTCCCCCCTGCGCGCCCCCCATCCAGCTCCGCTACAGCCTGACACCCACCCGCAGCCCCTGCTCCTCCCCCCTGCGCCCCCCCCACCCAGCTCCGCTACAGCCTGACACCCACCCGCAGCCCCTGCTCCTCCCCCCTGCGCGCCCCCCACCCAGCTCCGCTACAGCCTGACACCCACCCGCAGCCCCTGCTCCTCCCCCCTGCGCCCCCCCCACCCAGCTCCGCTACAGCCTGACACCCACCCGCAGCCCCTGCTCCTCCCCCCTGCGCGCCCCCCATCCAGCTCCGCTACAGCCTGACACCCACCCGCAGCCCCTGCTCCTCCCCCCTGCGCCCCCCCCACCCAGCTCCGCTACAGCCTGACACCCACCCGCAGCCCCTGCTCCTCCCCCCTGCGCGCCCCCCACCCAGCTCTGCTACAGCCTGACACCCACCCTGTCCCTGCTCCTCCCCCCGGCGCGCCCCCCACCCAGCTCTGCTACCGCCTGACATCCACCCGCAGCCCCTGCTCCTCCCGCCCTGCGCCCCCCACCCAGCTCTGCTACAGCCTAACACCCACCCGCAGCCCCTGCTCCTCCCCCGTGCGCCCCCCACCCAGCTCTGCTACAGCCTGACACCCACCCGCAGCCCCTGCTCCTCCCCCCTGCGCGCCCCCCACCCAGCTCTGCTACAGCCTGACACCCACCCGCAGCCCCTGCTCCTCCCGCCTGCGCGCCCCCCACCCAGCTCTGCTACAGCCTGACACCCACCCGCAGCCCCTGCTCCTCCCCCCTGCGCGCCCCCCACCCAGCTCTGTTACAGCCTGACACCCACCCGCAGCCCCTGCTCCTCCCCCCTGCGCGCCCCCCACCCAGCTCTGCTACAGCCTGACACCCACCTGCAGCCCCTGCTCCTCCCCCCTGCGCGCCCCCCACCCAGCTCTGTTACAGCCTGACACCCACCCACAGCCCCTGCTCCTCCCCCCTTCGCCCCCCACCCAGCTCTGCTACAGCCTGACACCCACCCGCAGCCCCTGCTCCTCCCCCCTGCGCCCCCCCCACCCAGTTCCGCTACAGCCTGACACCCACCCGCAGCCCCTGCTCCTCCCCCCTGCGCCCCCCACCCAGCTCTGCTACAGCCTGACACCCACCCGCAGCCCCTGCTCCTCCCCCCTGCGCCCCCCCCACCCAGCTCCGCTACAGCCTGACACCCACCCGCAGCCCCTGCTCCTCCCCCCTGCGCGCCCCCCATCCAGCTCCGCTACAGCCTGACACCCACCCGCAGCCCCTGCTCCTCCCCCCTGCGCCCCCCCCACCCAGCTCCGCTACAGCCTGACACCCACCCTGTCCCTGCTCCTCCCCCCTGCGCGCCCCCCACCCAGCTCTGCTACAGCCTGACACCCACCCTGTCCCTGCTCCTCCCCCCTGCGCGCCCCCCACCCAGCTCTTCTACAGCCTGACACCCACCCTGTCCCTGCTCCTCCCCCTGCGCGCCCCCCACCCAGCTCTGTTACAGCCTGACACCCACCCGCAGCCCCTGCTCCTCCCCCCTGCGCGCCCCCCACCCAGCTCTGCTACAGCCTGACACCCACCCTGTCCCTGCTCCTCCCCCCTGCGCGCCCCCCACCCAGCTCTGCTACCGCCTGACACCCACCCGCAGCCCCTGCTCCTCCCGCCCTGCGCCCCCCACCCAGCTCTGCTACAGCCTAACACCCACCCGCAGCCCCTGCTCCTCCCCCGTGCGCCCCCCACCCAGCTCTGCTACAGCCTGACACCCACCCGCAGCCCCTGCTCCTCCCCCCTGCGCGCCCCCCACCCAGCTCTGCTACAGCCTGACACCCACCCGCAGCCCCTGCTCCTCCCCCGTGCGCCCCCCACCCAGCTCTGCTACAGCCTGACACCCACCCACAGCCCCTGCTCCTCCCCCCTGCGCGCCCCCCACCCAGCTCTGCTACAGCCTGACACCCGCAGCCCCTGCTCCTCCCCCCTGCGCGCCCCCCAGCCAGCTCTGCTACAGCCTGACACCCACCCGCAGCCCCTGCTCCTCCCCCCTGCGCGCCCCCACCCACCTCTGCTACAGCCTGACACCCACCCTGTCCCTGCTCCTCCCCCCTGCGCGCCCCCCACCCAGCTCTTCTACAGCCTGACACCCACCCGCAGCCCCTGCTCCTCCCCCCTGCGTGCCCCCCACCCAGCTCTGCTACAGCCTGACACCCACCCGCAGCCCCTGCTCCTCCCGCCCTGCGCGCCCCCCACCCAGCTCTGCTACAGCCTGACACCCACCCGCAGCCCCTGCTCCTCCCCCCTGCGCACCCCCCACCCAGCTCTGCTACAGCCTGACACCCACCCGCAGCCCCTGCTCCTCCCGCCCTGCGCGCCCCCCACCCAGCTCTGTTACAGTCTGACACCCACCCGCAGCCCCTGCTCCTCCCCCCTGCGTGCCCCCCACCCAGCTCTGCTACAGCCTGACACCCACCCGCAGCCCCTGCTCCTCCCCCCTGCGCGCCCCCCACCCAGCTCTGTTACAGCCTGACACCCACCCACAGCCCCTGCTCCTCCCCCCTGCGCGCCCCCCACCCAGCTCTGCTACAGCCTGACACCCACCCACAGCCCCTGCTCCTCCCCCCTGCGCGCCCCCCACCCAGCTCTGCTACAGCCTGACACCCACCCGCAGCCCCTGCTCCTCCCCCCTGCGCGCCCCCCACCCAGCTCTGCTACAGCCTGACACCCACGCACAGCCCCTGCTCCTCCCCCCTGCGCGCCCCCCACCCAGCTCTGCTACAGCCTGACACCCACCCGCAGCCCCTGCTCCTCCCCCCTGCGCGCCCCCCACCCAGCTCTGCTACAGCCTGACACCCACCCGCAGCCCCTGCTCCTCCCCCCCTGCGCGCCCCCCACCCAGCTCTGCTACAGCCTGACACCCACCCGCAGCCCCTGCTCCTCCCGCCCTGCGCGCCCCCCACCCAGCTCTGTTACAGCCTGACACCCACCCACAGCCCCTGCTCCTCCCCCCTGCGTGCCCCCCACCCAGCTCTGCTACAGCCTGACACCCACCCGCAGCCCCTGCTCCTCCCCCCTGCGCGCCCCCCACCCAGCTCTGTTACAGCCTGACACCCACCCACAGCCCCTGCTCCTCCCCCCTGCGCGCCCCCCACCCAGGTCTGCCACAGCCTGACACCCACTCGCAGCCCCTGCTCCTCCCCCCTGCGCGCCCCCCACCCAGCTCTGTTACAGCCTGACACCCACCCACAGCCCCTGCTCCTCCCCCCTGCGCGCTCCCCACCCAGGTCTGCCACAGCCTGACACCCACTCGCAGCCCCTGCTCCTCCCCCCTGCGCGCCCCCCACCCAGCTCTGCTACAGCCTGACACCCACCCACAGCCCCTGCTACTCTGGGACTTCGCTGAGCAGAGGTGGCCAGTTGTGCCAGACTGTGCTGTGGTTCTGAGATATATTCACTAGACTCTGACTAAATGCATCACGGGAGGGTGGGGTGCAAAGGGCCTATTCCTAGAAACCAGCCTGGTAGGAGGACTCCAGCTCCCTGCTCAGAGACTTCTCTCTCTCTAGTTTCCCACGGAGGAGTTCGGCTTCTTTCTGGAATCCTCGTGTCTTGTCCTCAGCGGCTTCCTTCGCTGTCCCCAGCTCTCGCTGGTCTTGTTCCAGCGCCTGACAGCGCTCCTGGGAGAGGCACCGAAGGGAACATCAGGCTCCCGTGGGCTGCTCTGCAGAGGCTGCCCCTCCCCATGGCCACTTCCACCCCACAGAATGCCAGTCTGTCCCGTGTGGGTGCGCAGTGGGGCATAGCTCCTCCCCAGGCACTATCAGCCCAGCATCGTCTGGGGCTGGGCCTCTATTAACCGCGCACTGCGGAGGGAGCTGCAGCTGGTAGGCACATTCTGAGCCCTGCCCCATCCCGCCATCGAAAGCAGCTGCTCCACCTACAGTGCCTGGCCAGGGACCCACCTTGTACTTCTCAATCTCCTGCTGCAGGCATTTGGCTGTCATCACGAGGGCGCTGTTCCCCAGTTTGAACTCTTCGGGCAGATGGACAAAGGACTCCTAAAAGCCAAGAGAGGTCAGTGACCCTGGGCCCACGCACGGAAGCACGGGGCAGCCTGTGCCATGGGCCATGCCAGTCACCATCTGCACATGAGCTCTCTGGCTCCACCAGCTCAGGGGTCAGCATTCAAGGTGGGTGGAGCCAGAGGGGTGGGGGTGGAGCCAGAATCTGCATGGGGGTGGGGAAGGAACTTTCCTGCTGGACTCAGGCTGTTCCTTTCCCCTGGATGGTCTCCAGCTCCCCGCGCTCAGGGCTCGTCTACACTCAAAGCGCAACAGCTGGGCTGCTGCAGCACTTCAGCGAAGACGCTGCCCATGCGGACGGGAGGGGTAAGGCACCTCGGCGAGGCGGCCGGTTGATGGGAACGCACTGTCTACACCAGGGGTTCGGTCGGGTGAGCTGCGTCACTCAGGGGGTTGGATTTTTCACACCCCTTAGTGACGGGGTTATACTACCCTAATTTCCTAGTGAAGACCAGACCTCAAGCAACCAACCTCCTGGCGCCCCCCAGGAAACGTTACTCTCAGGTTAATTTCCACTTTGGCTTTCAAAAACCCAGGGCAGGGACTGACTCGCCTGGTGCCCAGTTACCTCTTTGGAATCCGTCATCGTGTCACTCGCACCTGGGGAGAGAAAGCACCAAAGTGTCAGAATCTGGCACCAAAATCAAGCTCCCCGTCCCTAGCGGCATCACGCTGAGCGTTGGCTCTACAGTGATACGGGCTTGTCACCAGGGGAGACCCTGGGCCTTCCTGACTCGCCAATCATTGCAGCATGGAGCGTTTCTCCAGGTTCAGGGGGGTGAGGAGGCTTGGGGTGACAGATGAGAGCTCACCCCATGTTCACCGCAGGTCACTCTGGTCTGAGTAAGATTGTGCCCCCCCCCCCTCAGGTGCCCAGAAACCGCAGGGAGCGACAGGAGACACAGTCTAAAGGGAGGGTTGGCTCCCAAATGTCCGGCTGGGACCAGTTCTGGGGTGGGGGGAAATGGGCCCTGCTCCAGTGGGGCTGGTGCCTGGTCCCTAGGACTGCAACACCCCAAGGTGGGAGGGTGTGACGAAGTGCGACTGTTCTTAATGTTTCCTCTGAATAGTGTGGGGGTGCCTCAGTTTCCCCTAGGCAGTTCTTAAGTATCTAGGGGGTGGGAGAAGGGTGTATGATCATTGCAGAGCCCTAGAGGGCAGGTGTGTGCAGGGGTCTGGACACAGAGAATGGCCGACACCCTGTTTCCTGGCAACTGGTGGCCTGGGCCCTTCCCCCTGCAAGGTGAGAGCTGAAGGGTTGGAGAACAAAGGAATCAGGTGGCCTCCTGGCTGGGGAAAGGGACAAAGCCCAGAGGAGGTGGGGCTGGAGGGAGTTTCAGTTTGGGGCTGGCTGGGACATGGAGTGAAGGGCAGACGGGGTTGTCTGGCTCACTGCCCCCCAAAATGGACCCGGCTGAGAGGTCCTGTTCTCTGCACCTACAAGCTCTGTGTTAGACCATGTTCCTGTCGTCTAATAAACCTTCTGTTTTCCTGGCTGGCTGAGAGTCCCGTCTGACTGCGGAGTTGGGGGGCAGGACCCCCTGGCTTCCCCAGGAACCCCGCCTGAGCGGACTCGCTGTGGGAAGCGCACCGAGGGGCAGAGGATGCTGAATGCTCCGAGGTCAGACCCAGGAAGGTGGAAGCTGTGTGAGCTGTGTGTCCTGCAGACAGGCTGCTCCCCGAGAGGAGACCTCCCCAAAGTCCTGCCCGGCTTCCTGGGGAGCAGCTCCAGAGCATCGCCCGGGGGCGCCGGGACAGGGGGAACCCCTGGAACGGAGCCAATGGCGCAGGCACAAGGGGGCTCCCCCAGTCACTCCAGACAGGGACTTGGGGAGGCAGCGCCCCTGGGCTGGAAACAATGAGGGAGGGGCACAGCGCCTCCCAACGGGTGGGGAGAACACTGGAGACCCTGTGAAAAAGGGGTGCACGGTGCAACCCCCTCACAGCCGGGGCTGGGCCTAGGACAAGGAGCAGACCCGCTAACACCCTAGGGGACCCAGGGCATGCAATGGGCCCCCAGCAGCCCAGGGCAGGAACCGCCCCCCCCAGCACCCCGGGGGGCTCAGCGCAGGTCGCTCCCCCCACGCGGAACCCGCAGCCCCTCTCACCGCTCCAGCCTCCTGCAGCGGCGCTTCCTGCCCGACTCCGGCCCCTTTCACTTTCGTTTCCCGGCCGCCCCGCCCCGCAGACCCGCCCGGCCCCGCGGCGTCGGCCGGAGGCAGAGCCCGGGCCCGGGCGGCCGCAGCCCGGCGCCTTGCCCAGGGCAGGGACCGCGCCAGGGCCACCCTTGTGAGTTCATTTCGGTCTTGGGGCCAGACGCTGCCTCCAGCCAGGAGCAGGGGAACTGCACCGGGCAGGCTCCGATGCATGGTGCATTCAGCCGACAGCAGCCGTGTGCCGGCCCTTCCTAACCAGCCAGGCGCGCCCTGATGGTCACGCTTACACCTTGAGGGGTGGGACCCTTTAAAGGAACTGGGACAAAGCAAAGCCTTGCGGTTCAGGCAGCGAAGAGAAATTCTCTCCCTGAAACGATCCCCCCTTCATAGCAGTGGGGTCCTGGCAAGGGCCAACATCCCCGTCTAACCTCACGCAGGGCAGAGTGGCCCTGAGTCCCCGTGCGGGGGAGACCAGAGGCTTATTTGTCTCTGTTGAGTTCCTGATCGTCAGATAAGTCATCCGCAAGGTGCTCATGAAACCTTTTCGATGGAACAATTTTTGCACAATAAACCCTCTAAATTACCTCTACCCGCTGCTGAGCTCACACCACCTTCATTTAGCTTCTGCTCCCAAAAGGTCAATGATGCAGTTGGAGACTATTAGAATCAAAGTTGCCACTTGCCAGATAAAGACCAATACTTAGCAAAGGCAGTTGGAAAAAAATGACACCCCCCCACCCCCAAACTGAACGTATCACTCCCATTTCTTAGGCAAAGAACCAAAGCCAGCTGGAATAGCAGGATCCCGAATCATTTCCCTCCCCATGAGTGACCTTAAATTCATGTTCAGCGCATTTTAGACTACCCAGCCTCCATTGCTGGAAAGGTGGAGCAGCTTTGTCATCTGCTCTCAGCATTGTGTGGGGAAGGCATCAGATACGGAGAGAACTCTTAGGGCAGTTCTCCAAAGCCATCTCGGTTAGTATTTAATTCCATTTAACGCTTCGACTGTAATTACCCCTGCAAGTCATCTAATCGAAGCACAGAGCCAGTGATGTTTACACCGCAAAGCCAGATGCTTCGCACCAGGGAACACTTTACAGGGCAACAAAATGTTTTTTAATAAACATTTATTGATGCAGCCATGTTACAAGTTTAGAATCGCAGCTTCTGGAAGAACCACTTATTCTTGCCAGTCTTGTATCTGAAAGAGAGGCACAATCCACACATTAGGGAACGCTTGGCACCAGTGTCCCGAACGAGCCTCAGCCCACACTTCAGGCCCACAGAAGCGCACATCTGCCCAGCCTGAGTGGGGCTCTGGAGCAGCCACCACCTCCCTCCCCCAACCTTTTGCAGAGAAAACTCACATGGGACTCTTCACCCTCATCTGCTTGGGTTAAACCCACTAGTGAGAATTTGCTCCTGTGGGCACTGCAGCCTGGCCACACAGGTCGCACAGCAGAGAGCCCAGTCCGTCATCATGGCTGGAGAGCAGTGAGTTCAGCTCCTCATGAAGAGGGAGCCACCTCACTACTATGCAGTGACCCCTTTGGCCACATCAGAAGCACTACAGGAGGCTGAGACGAGCCTGCTAATAGGCGTGACAGGCCTTTGGAAGGAGGAAAGCAAAGCAAAAATGCCACTCCCTACACCAAATCCTGGGCCAGTGCCTCACCTGGAGGGGAATAACCCCAGAATGTAAAACAGCATCTGCCTGGACAGAACTAGCTTCTCTGATTGGTTAAGTACAGCATGGAGATGTGTGCCCCAAACCAAGTTAAATGAGGCCTACAATTTCCTCTTTAACCCTGTATAGTCAGCAAGACGACAGGGGACAAGGGCAGCAACTCTTGGCAGTTGCAGGACTGACAATTCCCACTAGGTATTTCACAACCCCAAAGTTAGCAAGACATCTGCACAGCCCCAAGCCAGAGGTCAGCCAGAGCAGATACAGCAGCGTAATCCTGCAGCTAACAAAGGAGCCAAGGCAGTGAGGATGGCTACAGAAGCCACTACCCCTTCTGCAGGCAAGTCCCAAGAAAGGATGATTGCTTCTTGTTGCGGGGGATGCTAGTCACAATTCCTTCCTTTGAAGGGGAGGCTCTGAAAGAGGCCACTGAGAAGGCAAATCAGCCAGCCTGAAGCACTGATTGCAGCCGGGGCACACTGGAGTCATGTACTTAGGAAAGGGAATCCAGTGACATGCACCTAACAGGTAACTAAGGAACACGATGTCAGGACGCCACACCAACAAAATTAGGAAACAGCTCCTTTACGGTCCTATCTGCTCCTACTCCTCCCCTTGGTCACAGGTGCTTGTGCAAGTGCAGTATTAAATCTGGTTAACGTAACACATTGCTTTGCAAGAATCTGGCCCCCACCACTAGAATGCAACCTCCTTGGGGGTAAAGAGTACACACTGAAGGACAGGAAGTGAAAAATTATACGTATCCAGCTGAAAAGGTAGAATTTTAGGTGAAGGAGGGAAGTTACGTAAATATTAACTTAGGATGAGGCCTGGTGTTAATTTACAGTTAATGCAAAAGATCTTAACATCCTCAAGCAGCCAGACCCTCGGTTACTGTCACTGCAGGGCCAGCACAGCCCCACTCAGGAGCATGCTGGGACATCAGTGCTATATGAACTCGGTGTTCCTCGGGTCTCCCAGCCAACAGCTGTCAGGATGGATACACTTCACTTGAGAACAAGAACAAGCCGGGGCACTGGGTTGCAGGTTTCAATGACTCAGAAACTGAAGTATAAACAGATTCCTACAGTTCAATAAAGAAGTGAAAATGTAACAAGCAGCTAGGGGAGGGAGAAACAAGTTTCCAACTCACCTTTCCTCAAATTTCACCTTGGCTTCGCGCCTTGCCTTGCGTTTTAGCGCAGGGTCCCTGAACACATCTTTATTGACAACGGTTTTGTCCAGAGGAATATCAACAGAATACCTGAGAGAGAGGGAACAGCAGGCTTTGAAACACCCCAAAGATGTGCTACACCCACATGCCAGGGTGCGAGAGAGCTAGCCTGAGCCTGGCTAGACAGTGCACCTCTCCTGCCAGCCCACAGAATGATGGCAGTTAAAACATACCTAAGAGACAGAATCAGGCCAGCACCCCTAATGACCCAGGAGTCCTCACGCACTCTGAGCCAGCAGATGGTGTGAGAGGTGCCAAGCAGCCTTGCTTTGCCCTCACTGTGCACTCAGAAGCACACAACACTAACAGAACCGGGGAAGGGAAGGCCAGTGACAGTATCATGAAATGCTCTGGTTCTGCTACAGTCCCCAAATACCCAGCTCTTCCTATTGCGCTGTCCATAAGATCTCAAAGTCCCTTACCAAGGAGATCCGTATCATTATTACAAATCCTCTTCAGAGCTTACAAGAGGAAGAGGAAGGCTGTCTCCAGCCAAAGAAAAAAAGGAAAGGTCTAAATAATGGCCAATGCCACAAGAGATGCATTTGGGGACAACAGAATTTGTTCACCGACCTCTCCCACAGTATGCATCCGATGAAGTGAGCTGTAGCTCACGAAAGCTTACGCTCAAATAAATTGGTTAGTCTCTAAGGTCCCACAAGTCCTCCTTTTCTCTCCCACAGTGAGAGTGTCAGCCTGAATCGTGATGATAAATGAATGGGGAAGATCATGAAGGTCTCACCCCAACTTTTGAATCCTCCAAGATAACTAGCTCTGGCCACCCAAATCAGCATCCTGCAAATCTATTCACTGAGCTGCATAAGGACATAACTGAGGAAATCTCAGAGAAGCAGATTTCTTGGCTTTACCATAGAGAAAAGCTGCTTTTGCCACGTGGAAGGAAATGAAAAGGAATTTACTAGTTCTATCAGCAGCACTTCAGGGAGCCCCGAGCCTGCTCACCTGGTGGGCATTAGATGGTTGTAGTTATAAACCTTCACAAAAGATTTGATCTTGGACCTCTTCGCTATCTTCTTTTTGCCCATTGCAGCAGTTACCTTCCGTGGGTACCTATCAATACCAGCCACCAGGGCATGGCTATACGGTCGGTCCGAGGTACCATCATCAATGTTCTGAAACACACAGGAGACCTATTAGCAACGCACAGACACCTGGATTCTGGGAGGTCACCATAGAGCCTTCTACCTTTTGAACAGAAAAAACTGCTATAGCTTAACGAGTTTAAGGCGTTGGAGAGAGCGCCAAATGGCAGGGTGCAGAGAACCCAAAAGAAAATCCTCAGCTATGTGAACAGATCTAAAGCCCGCACGCCACAAAAAGCAGCACTAAGGGAAGTCCCCAGAACGCTCACGCTGTATTCCATGGAATTTTTAGAGGCTTCTCTTCTGCAGGTGTGCAACCCCCATGAATAACAACAGGATATACGCAACAACCTCAAACTATCTAGCTCTAGCAGTTAATGTTTCTAGGCATCTCCGTTCTCAGCCCGACAAGCAGCATATGGATGACAGATGCTCCTAGGTAACACAGAGAAAGCAGATGTCTAATTACTTTATGTGCTTATCCAGCCCTTGTCACTATAAAATCTGAGCGCCCCACAATCTTTAATGTATTTATCCTCACAATCCCCCCGTGAGGTGGCAGTGCTATTATACCATTTACAGGTGAGAAACTGAGGCACAGAGGTTATCCCTGCACAGCTCCTGGGAGGCTGGATTCCCAGCACAGGTAGACAGATCCATGCTATCTCTGCTCAAGCGAGTGCGCTGAAGGTAACAGTGCAGCCAGATGTACCCAGAGGAATTAAGTGACTTGTCCAGGGTCCAAAAGCAAGTTTGCGACACAGCAGCTAATCGGCCCTGGGACTCCCAATCCTAGATTAGTACCTGACCATTAGACAATCCGTCACATCCTGGCGCACCATGAATGTCGGTGCACTGGCCTGTGACCCACTCAGCAAACGTTAACCAGCCCTCACCGAACACACACACACACAGCAACTAAGGCCTACAGAGGTTGATTTAAACCACATAAAACCACAAAGGGATTAAGTGACAACTAAGATCAGAACCCATAAATCCCCAGCCGTGTTCAGAACAGGCCTCTCGCTAGACTGGCACAGAGAACTATGGAGACTGGGGAGAGCCTTTGGCTCTTTAAATATGCCCCACGTTTACATGCCAAAGGGATGGGGAGCAAATCATTCATGAACCCCCAGACCTGCAGGTGGGGCCGCCCCTTACATACCCCAGGCCAAGCCCTGGCCCGCCCTCTGCTTTTCAACAGCACCCAGAAAGGTCCGGGCGCTAGGCCACCGCTGCCGAAGGCCCCTCCCCGGTACTCGCAGCTTTGGGCCCCGGGCAAGGCCTGTTCTCAGCGGGTGACTTACCTTCACGATGACGGCTTTACGGCCCGAGTAGCGCCCAGCCAGGACGAGCACCACCTTCCCGGGCTTCATGAACTTCCCCATCTCTGCCAGGGGAGAACAGGCGTTAGGGGCCAGGCAGCCGCCGGGGCCCCCCCCCAGGACCGGGCCCCCCCCTCCCGCCCGGGGGCGCCCACCCCGGCCCGGGCCCCCCGCCCCGGGAACCTGCCCCGCGGGGTCCCGAGCCCGCTGCCCGCAGGAGCATCCCCGGCTCCAGCCCCGCCCGGCCCGAGGGCCCGGCCCCGCCGCGGACCCGCCCGGCCCCGCGCGCCCCCAGCCGGGCCCCGCCGCCCCGCGGATGGCGGCCGATGGCGGCCCCGCCGCCCAGGACCCACCGAGGCTGCGGCTCCGATGGCGCCCAGACCGGAAAAGGAAAGAGCCGCCGCGGCGCCGACCTTTCACCCCGCGCTTCCGGTCACCTGACTTCCGCTTCCGCCCGAGCCGCGCGGCGGACCCGGCCCCCTGCAGCCGTGGGGGGCCTGGCCCGGGGGAGCGGCAGCTCCGCGCTCGTCCGGTCTCCAGGGGCGGGGCGCGTGCGCGGTGCAGCTGATACAGCGCCGAGCACGGCCGGGCTCCCTGGCTGGGGGGGGGAGGCACAGCACCGTGCACATTTCCCCCCCGTGCACATTTCAGCGCGTTTAAAGGGGCGGCGGGTGCTACAGCTGCCCCCGCCCCTTGGCCGCGGGTGCGCCTTACACTTAGACGCCCTCAAAAAGATGATTTTATCTCCCCCCTGCAGTCATGTAAACCGCCCCTCCCCACACACTGTCGGGAACTGAACCAGCGACCCCGACCGACCCCCCTGCCTCTCCCACCCACACAATGGAGAAGTAGCATCTTCCCCCCTCCACGTTTTTTTCCATGGGGCAGCTAAGGTATTAAGGTATTACTCCAGACAAGCGTGCAAACTTTAAAATGGACAATCCTTTCCACTCCAGCCCTCAAGGCCAAGGTAGCCTCTTC
Organism: Chelonia mydas; assembly: GCF_015237465.2. NCBI lineage: Eukaryota > Metazoa > Chordata > Testudines > Cheloniidae > Chelonia > Chelonia mydas. The sequence goes on along the minus strand of NC_057860.1, from coordinate 15,326,643 downwards.
CTCACCCCACCCCTGAGCCCATGTGGAAGGGGTGCACTTGACCTTCCAGAAGTTTTGGGGTTTTTTCCTATTAAGACATCAGCTGCCCCTGGTGGTGCCCAGTTGCGTCCTTGCTGACGCCAGTTTTTAGTTACCAATGATCTGTTCCTAAATGTTCTGTTCCTAAATAATGGTTCAGCATACAAGCTATAAAGGTAATAGCTGTAGGTATGAACCAAAGATTCAAAGTCTAGAAGGAATGAGAGGGTGTATTAACAGTTTATTAATGTACACGTAATAAAACATACACAAACCACTATGACTTTTATTATCAGCAATAGATATTGTACTCTCCACAACACAAATACATCCATCCTATTGCACATATGCACAGACCTAAAATCAGAACAAAATCAACATCAGAAATAAAGCAGATTTCTGAACTAGTGTACAACACAAACTTCTCCAGCATAGCACTGTTAACACAAAATGGAGTTAAGAATCAGAAAAACCTGAAGACAAGATGCTTTATGGAACCATTGAGGGCCCCAGAAAAGCCTTTCCAGCAATCAGACACTTCAACTGCCAACTTATTTGTAACTGCCACAGATTTAACAAAAACATACAGATTTCAGACAAAAAATAGTCAAACCAGAAAGGGGAATGTTCCATGGAAATTATTCTTGAATTAAATCTTGCCTCTCCAGCTAATCTTAATGTGGTTGGTCATTGGTAATTCTATAATTTGCTGTCCAGGAAGACAAGTTTATCTGGATAAATAAGCTTGGAATTTTTCACCCTTAGACAAGCCTCTGAAAATACATGAACAGTTTCATAACTGAAGGGTACAACATGAAAACAGTTTCCACATATGTAAGAGTCACTGCTGCTGGTTTTCATTATATTACAGTAAACTATTTCTGCATTAAAAACATGTGGAGGAATGTATTACTAACCACTAATTCTTCAAAGAAACTAACACCCTCCTTACAGTGTACTGTAAATTTCACTCTGCTCCAAACACGCAAATAATTTTTTTTTTTTTTTTTTTGGGGGGGGGGGAAGGAGCAGATTCTGGTCTCTCTGTAGTGGCAACTTCGTCATTAACTTCAATGAGAGCAGATGGGCCCCAGTGCTCAATGTCCAAAATCTGTGGTGTCAGTCTATGTAATTCTAGATGTTTTCCCAAATAATAGTTTCAATGCTTTTTAGTCAGAAATAAGTAGAAGCGTGCAGCCCGACTGCACTAAACTGTGCGTGCAACTGAGAGGAACTGGTAGTAAGAAAACATTCCTTTTCAAGCTTCAAAGAGAGAGCTATTATGAACAGTGGGGAAATTGGGAACAAAGAAACTACCTTGACAGCCCTATTTCTAGCTACTAAATGTACAACTGGAATGGTCACTCCCAACCCTCCCCCATGTGCCCGAGACTCGGATGTTGCTGTTTTGCCAGGAAGCTGAAGGGAACAGGAGGCCACACTGAGACACTACTGTTTCCCATATAAATCCACTACCTGCTGCTCAGGGCATCACTGATGCATGTACAAAGGAGACCACTCCCCTCAGCTCTATTCCAGTCAAAGCCTCAGTTCTCTTCTGATGCCAGAAGTGATTTTCTCTTGCAGATTACTACTTCCACAGCGCTGACTGATTTGACTGCAGACCTACCTGTAACCAGTGCAGGAAGCTTTGCCCTCAGACCAGCAGAAAATGCTCAGTTACACAATAACCAAATACACTCGATGTAGAAAGTTCTGGCCAAGAGATACTGACCACAGAAGTGCTCTCAGGAATTACACTGGGAATATCAGACATCTGTAACTACTACAATTTATTTTCTACAAGGAGCCATATGAGCAACTGTTCTTGCAGCACAGGGGCTAATAATTAACTCAAGTTAAACACAGTAACTGGAAAAGGGAATATTTGTTTACAGTTGTTAAACCAATGCATCTGCAATGAAACCCTGGCCTGAACTGGTATTCAGGGCTTTGACCAAAGCTCCAAGAGGGAGCTGAGATTCTTACACAATGCACCTGAATGCTCAATCGAGTCACCTGTCACCCCATAGTCCAAAGAATCTCAATGTCTGGACTTCTGCAGCCACTAATCCTGCAAGATACAAACCAACAGGCAACTATAGCTCAGGGCAGAAATTGTTCCCAGGCCTCCTGTACATTCAAAATCTACATAAACGTGGGGGAGGGGATGTCTGACTCCACCACCGGGCATGTTACATCAAGCCTAAGCAGCAGAAGGAAGGTATATCTGTCAAAAAGCCGCACCCAACTCTGTGTGAAATAGCCAAATGCCACAAGTGACAGCTTTTAGACTAAAAATTCTGGGGGCTGACGTGCAGCCACAGCACAGGAACTGCTTCCACTGAACTCCACGGGAGCTGCTCCGATGCACTGGCTGTAAAATCAGGCCCTTTTTATTGCATTTCAGACAGTGGTTCACTCCTAATGCATGTGACAGAGGCAAGGCACCGGCAGATGGGGTGCAGCAGCTCTGCTGTTAGGAGCTGCATTATCATAGGCCTGGGCGAGGTGGCACACAACCCAAACATCTGCAGCATTTCCTCACAGGCAATCTTGTAAGGGAGGTTTCCAGTATCAAGACAGGAGACTGCTATCCTAGTAGACACAACCAGCTTCAAAGGCGGCAAGTTTGGTCATAAACAAGGCTCCTCCTCTAAGCAAGTAAGTTAATACATTCCTATGGGGGAAAGGGGGCTAATCCAGAAAGGGCACATCAAAAAGCATCTCTGATGTTTTTCAGCTGCCGGACAGCCAGGTCAACAGGAAGGTTGAACTTTAAATTGCTCAGGCGGCTGAGAAGGTTGAGTGCACTCTCAAAGCCTGTGTTGGCCACGTAGCTCCAGGGCTGATAGTGAGACTGTATCAGAGCCCCAGATTTGCAGATCAGGTTCACCCAGGAAACCAGACGCTGTTCATTTAATGCCATGCACACCAGGGCTTTCAGTTCAGAGTCCGCACTGCGCTTGAATGGATCATGCTCTGTGAGGACAGTGTGAATAGCCGTTAACAGGCTCTGCTTGGGGGTCACAGTGATGCCCCCCATCACGGGAAGGGAAAAAGACTGGGAGAGCTTGCGCGCTGGGGACTCCACGAAGGCGCGGCCGTTCTTGGTGTTGTAATACTTCACAAAGAGTTCCCAGGGGTGCATGGTCTGTGGCGACGAGGTAAGTGCAGGAATCAGGCACGCAATGGGTGCCAACACCAAGCTCATCCCTTGAGAAGAGGCATAGAGCCCATGAGCCATCAGGTCTCGTATAGCAATGGTCAGTTCCTTCCGCACAGCCAGCGTCAGCTCATCTCTTGCTCCTAAGGAGACATCCTGCATGCTGGAATAGCTGAGCACATGATCCTGGTGCTGGTGCTTCAGTGCCAGCTGCCTCACTTGGTCTACAGAAAATTCCAGTTTCTTAATTAAGGGAGAATAGTCCTTATTGGCCTGGTCCTTCTGCCAGAGGGTGCGGGGGATCTGACCTGTAGCACAGCCAAACTGACTGACAGCAAATATCTGCAGCACAGCAAGCATGCGACGCATAAGGTGCAGGCCTGTTTCTCGCATCTTCCTGGCATCCTCTGGGTTCACTGTTTGGTTAGGGAAAAGGAGGAATGATGCCGTTAGATAAATCTGATTCTCTATGCTTATTCCTATAAACAGGGAGCTCATCAGCCACTCCACTAGGGGATGCTTTCGCTCTGGTGCTGCTGGCTGGGTGATTCATGCGGCTTTGCTCAAGAGAGAGTGGCAGCTTCTCAGCACTCATGCAAACTGGAAAATGGGGCATCAGATATTCATGTGTCCCATTCGCAAACCGCATTATCCACCTTAAATCACGTGGCAGAGAATGAATCCTACTAGGGGTGCTCTTTTAGCAGGCACAAGTGACCATAGCAGAATTTTAAGACCTCTAGTGAGGGGAGAGGGTGTTTCAGACACAGATTTGTGGATATCCCAGTATCAGAAGGATAATGACAGGGTGCCAGAAGCTTTTGTGGAAGGAAGTTGCTCATGTGCAAGGAACTAGTGGTCTCAGGGAATAACCTGGCCTGCTTATGCCAGAACCTGGGACCAAATCAAGCTCTTAAGTTGATGGTCTCATTGTAAACTATAACGAATAGACACACCAGCCAGCGACTTCTGCTGATGAAGAGCCCAGGACTAGAACAGCTGGAGTGGTGCAGGCCAAGACTGAGCTGCTTTGGTAAAGCTACAGCATGTCAGGAGAGACTGCACAGCACCTTGTCTGCATTATGTCTGCTGCTAGATAATTATCAGAAGCCCCTCATTTTTGTGAGCTCCACGTTGAAGAGCGACCCTATCCCTCAATGATGTGTTGGTGCACATTCACTGTACAATCACACTGGCCAACAGGAAAAGGTAAGAGGTCAAACATAAGGTTTCTGGCTTATTGTCTGGACCAATGAAAGGGTAAGGGAAATCACCACTGGCAGGGGAAAAGCACTGAATGTAGGAAGTGATGGGACACCAGTTCCTGCAGGATGGAAGCCATGGCTAACAAAAGGAGAAGCAGCAAGAGCCAAACACATGTAAATTGCCCACCTCTGTTATTCCCGGGAGGCAGCCTGGCATTCGGTTTGTAGGGGCCACTTCCAGGCTTCCTGCCTGAACATGCACACTGTCCATCCTCCACCTGGACAGGATTTCCAGCTTCACCTAGAATGAGGAACCCACAATGCCAACAGTTCGTTATTTTGCATCCCTACATCAGCTGAAAGATTTCGGCAACATATTGCACGCTGCAGGTCAGTATTGCCTCGTGTTCCTCTACACATGGGTGACCATCCTGCCTCTCAGCATCACACGTATCAGTGCCCCAGGGTCTCCACACACTATCCCTCACCACCGAGAGGTCTGTGCTACTCTGTGCCAGATTCTACCCCATTGAGGTCTGCATCCTTCCTCTCCCTGATTCAAGCCATGCTATACCCAAGATGCCCCTGCTGCACCAATGAGCAGCTCTCCTGATTGTATAAGCAAAACCCAGCACGGACCCTGAATGAAGCTGATGAACATCTCCAGGTCCCGTATTTGTGTCTTCAGCTGTTCCACCAGCTGCTCCTTCACCCTTGCAGGATTGACAATCTGGGCAACAGCCACATCCACCTGCTGCCGCAGCTCCTCTGGGGACAGTGACGCAATATCCTCATTCAAGTTCATATCCAGCTTCTTTATTAACTCCTCTATAATCATCTGCAGAACATTACATATAATGAGTGTCATGATCTCATGTGGCCCTCCCACCTGCGGAGCCAGATTGCTGCTTTCACTTTCCCACTAGTTATTCTGGGGCGAAGCCAGTCCGGACTTTATTCTGTCCACTAACAGTAAATTGCAGTAGTCCCCACGGATTATACTCATGGGTGCAGACTTATGATGATGTATTACAGCTGCCTGAATCAGCACTGGCCACATGCTAGTGTTCTGAGGGAGGCACTAGCTGGTGTTAAGAAAGGGCACTGGCAGAGGATCCGGAGGCCTTACCCGCTGTCTTTCCATGACCATGGATTGGGGCAGTGAATCATAGCTGCCCTCTTGGTAAGCGAAGGTCTCCAAGTCATCTAGTTGCGTCTTGAGCTGCAGGATCAGCTCTCGCTGCTTCTCCTTCCGGGCCTCAATTCGCTCCTGATTCTCCCGCTCCCCCTGAAATGAGTTTATTGGAAAAGAAATTGAACACTCTACTCATAGCCAAGGCCCTGGAGATAGGATTGTTACACCAGGGATGTTTGGCAGTTAACCTTACAGCCCATGCCTCTAGCGAGTTCTGTGCACCCTCACTGACAAGAGGCTGCAGGCTTTCAGGGAGAAGAAATTCCAGCCCAGTCACCTCTATACAAAAGAAGCGTTTCTGCAGGCGTCTTGCACCCCCCTACTCTAGTCTCACTAGTCAGAAACCTCGGCAAGTAGAGAATTTTGTTGTAAGCAGTCAGATGATGACCACGTCTCATAGTAACTTCTGGAGTTCTTACAGATCTCAGAATGAAGCAGCAACCTGACACCACGCCCTACATAACAGAGAAGAGTCACGGCTGCATGGCACTTTATCTTGGTATAACCTGAAGGGTATTTCAGGAATAGGTTTTCTGGATAATGCACTAAAATTGTACATAAGTGAAACAAATGCAACCTATTATATCTCAATCAAAAGGTAGATTTATATTGAAAGTGGCACGTATCAAGGCCTCCAGATATTAAGCATGGGAATAAAAAGCAGAAATATTCAATTACATTCTAAATTAGATTTGGGTTTGTTGTTGTTTTTCCTCAAATAAAGTAGCTGAAATTTTATTTATTTAAATAAAACCTCATTATCTCACAGACATTTGGGATCCTTCTGAATTACATACAAAGCCAATTAGTATCAAGATCACAAACCTTATCTCTACTCCTGCATGAAAATCAAGGGTCCCAAGCAAGTGTTTGAACTGCCCTGACTTCAATCTGAACTTTGCAAGCAGTACTAATGCCTACAGACAGAATGAGAGAGAGCGAGAGAGAAAGAGAGGGTTCAGCCAAGAGCCAGAGTTCATTCTGCTCACTATCCTCACCACTTCCAGCACAGGGCAGCAAACAAGCAAGATTAAACTGGAGCACTTTAAAACTGCAGATGGGCAGGAAATTGCCACTGGAATAAGGTTTGGTGTAGGAGACTGGAGTGGTACTGAAAGCCTTGTAACAGTACCTTATTTAAAACTGATTAATTGTGGGGGTACAGATGAAGCTTCTTTGCTTCTGAGAGTAGCTCTAAGTCCCTGCCCTGCTGTTTTTGGTGATGTAATAGCTGCTAAGCAGCTTTTAGTAACATTAAAAAAAGCAAATGGCAATCGTCCAGATTTCCCATGTGCAAAGAGGCAGCAACATTCCCAATTAACCTCCCTGTCCCTCTCATCCTCTTCTCCAGTGTGCGCTGGCCCCTTGCACAGGGCTTCCCCATTAGCTGGTAGCAGGGGCCCTGGCTAAGCCCAGCACCCTGATCCGCCCCATGCATAATTTGCTATAACACTCCTTGTTCATTGTGCTTGAGGAAAAGGTGGAGGGGGTGTGGAACTGTAAATATAATTTATCTGTACAGGTGTAAGATCAAATGAGGAAGGTCAACTTCCCCTGTTCTGATGCGAGTGGAAAGGGAACTGTAATGCAGGAGGCTAACAGGCAGGTTATACCAAACATTGTCAGCGATCTAAGCTAATGAATCACACCGGAGAAATTCATATGGATACTGTATCCTGACTGTCTTGTACTGCTCCTGGGAAATGCTAGCAGGCCAGGCAGAATGATATATCCTACAAAGATGAAGTGCAGTATCACTTCAGCTTCCTTCACATGGCTATTGCTGGACACACCGTACCTTCTCATTTTAACTGGGCACTTCATGGCTGAGGTTCAAAAGTGAACGGTCATATTCAGCGGCTGTCCACACTGTGAAACAACCACGTTTAAGAAAACTCTGTGCAGCCGAGTCTAACTATGGGTGCACCGGAGCGAAACAGTGCTTTAGCCCAAGGGCAGATTAGTCCAGAGCCTGGGCATGAACAGTCCAGCCCCATGCACACAGGTTGGATTTCGGGTTCTCTGACCTTGAAGCCGTTCCCCGTAAATTGCACTGTTCAGGAAACCGGGTTCTGCAAGCGGAGCCCTTCCGCTTCTCCTGGGTGTGACCACGGGGTACCTCGCCAGCGTGACTCTCAAGAGCAACCCGCTCCGCAGAACGAAAGGCGGGAGCGGGACAGAAGACGGGGGGCTCCGAATTCTCCCCTGCATCAGTCTCCGTGGAGACGGGCCACCGGCACTGCGCCCCCTGAGGCTGTGCCTGGAGCGGGGAGCAGCGCTGTGCCCCCCCAGCCAATCAATCCCCCCCCGCCCGGCCCGCCCCCCGCAGGCAATCCCGCCCCCTGGTCCGCCCCCCAGGCCAATCCACCCCTGGCCCCCCCCAGGCAATTCATCCCCGACCCCTCACAGGCAATCCCGCCCCCCCCCCCGGCCCCCCCAGGCAATTCACCCCAGGCCCCTCACAGGCAATCCCGCCCCCTGGTCCGCCCCCCCCCGGCCAATCCACCCCTGGCCCCCCCAGGCAATTCACCCCCGACCCCCTGCGGGCAATCCCGCCCCCCAGCCCGCCCCCTTCCTGGGCAATCCCCCCCCCCGGCCCCCTTCATGGGCAATCCATCCCCGCCTCCCCCCGCGGGCAATCCCGCCCCCCCCCCCCCCGGTCCGGTCCGCCCCCCCGAGGGAAATTCCCCCCCGGCAATCCATCCCCCCCCGGCCGCACTCACCGGCGCCCCCCCGGGCCCGGCCCGGGCAATTCCCCCCCTGCGCCCCCCCCACGGGCAGTTCCCCCCCGGCCCCCCGGGCAATCCATCATCCCCCCCCCGGCCGCACTCACCGGCGCCCCCCCGGGCCCGGCCCCCGGCGCGGCCGGGCAGCCGCGGAAGGCGAAGTCCTCGAGCTCGCGCAGCAGCCGCTGCTGCTCGGCGGGCCCGGCGCGCGCCACCTGGCGGAGCCGAAACTGCACCTGGGCGAAGTGCGAGACCAGCGCCAGCAGGGCCCCGTGCAGGCGGCGGCGCTCGGCGCGGAGCCGCGGCAGCGAGCGGGGCGAGCCCGCCGGCGAGCCCGGCCCCGACCCGCCCGGGGCCCCGGCCTCGCCCGCCTCCGCCTCCGCCACCGCCCCGACCGGGGCCCAGCGCTCGCCGGGGCCCAGCGCCCCGCCCTCCGCCTCCATGGCCCGGCGCCGCCGCTAGCGGGCCCGCTCCGCCGCCGCCTCGGCCGCCGCCATCTTCCCGGAAGCGCCGCCGCCCCCGCCGGCCCCACAGGGGGCGGGGCTTCCGGGGAACGGGGCGGGGCTTGGAGCAGGGGGCGGGGGCTCGGCGCTTCCAGGGAACGGGGCGGGGCTTGGAGCGGGGGGCGGGGCTCTGCGCCTCCGGGGAACGGGGCGGGGCTTGGAGCGGGGGGCGGGGCTTATGCGCAGCGGGGGCGGGGCATGCGGGGGCGGGGCTTCGAGTTACTGCTGGAGGAACCGGGTCGGTCGAATGTACCCCGGGCCCCCCACCCCGGGCTGTTCCCCTGTGCAGTGCCCCCGCCAGCCTCCCCCTCCCCCTCCCCCCCCCAGGCCAGTCCCACTTGCCCAGCTGGCCCTGCCCCCCCATCCAGCCTCTTCCCCCATCCGGCCCGTGCTTCCGCGGGCGGCCACTGGCGGCCGTCCTGGGGTGACCCTTGGAGCGGTCGGGCAGCGCCTCCGGCCTACGAATGGATTTATGGGTAACAGTGGGGGGGGCGCGTGGGTGCTAGTCAGATCACGCTGCCTGATGGGTTTCGCCCCAGAGGTAGCTGCAGTTCTGTGCCGGGTGAAGTGGGTCCTCGTGCATTGGTCTGTAAAGTCCTTGGCGATGGGCGATGTTATTAATGATACGGGAGGGTCACGCACCATCCCCCGTTCCCACCCCATGCCAGGGGTTCTTTGTGTCCTTGATTCTGCCCTCTGCCCCTCTTCACCCCATACCTAGTTCCCCCTTTCTGCCCCTACCAGGGGGTTTGTGTTGTCTCCTGTGTACCCCTCCCCTCAGGCCAGGGGTTTTGTTGGCCCCACCTTCCCCCCATCCTCCCTTAGAAGGGCCTGGAGAGCACTGCAAAAGCAGCATGCTTAGCTTCTAAGTGTGGGACACTTAGGTCGCTCTGTAGGATCCTTTCAGGCTCATTAAGGAGGCCAGAGACTGATCACGGTGTGGCTGGCTAATCTCATCCAGTCAGCCCTGTGTGGAAGGTTGATGTGCCATAATGTAGACATGTGGAGTTCATGGTTCATAAGAAAAGACAGAACATTTGAGATATGTAATTAACAGTCCCCTGTGCTCTAATTTTCACTCTTCAAACCACAGACTCACCTAACTTCTTGCATGGATCATGGGTGCTGTAGTCCTGTTGGGATTTCCTGTGCTAAGAAATATAATTGTAGCTACCTCTAGAGGACACATCATACACTCCACTCTGTGCACATCTAATCACATGGAGGAGGGTAACAAAGGTAACTGGTTTCCAAGCTGGTGGAGTTCAAGTGTAGGGAAACAGGGGATTCCTATAAGGAACAGGGAGACATATAATCTTTCCCCACAAATGCAGTCACTCCACAGAGGTTAGGTTGGGGAGACCATGGCATGACAATTGTCCAGCTTGCAGGGAAGAAATTTGTTATTGTAACTGGTGTTGTCATGGAGAACAACCAAAATAATCCTTAGCTCTCACATCACACTTAACCATCGGTAACTAAAGGCTAAAAAATGGAACCTGCAGAATCAAGCCATCAGCAATGAAAAATACCCCAGCTGGAGAGTGCCGAACAGAGCCTCTCAGTCATCTATGATTCATTAAAGGAAACTTCTACAGAATCATTTTGTTTTCAGTAATAGACTCGCATGTATCCATGGTAAATCATTTTTATTTACTTCTGCAGTTGAAATCAGGAGGGTGACAGGAATGTGCGAGACAAATACAATTCCTGCAGTCCATGAGCCACTGTGCCTTCATTACAGGTGGAATTAATGAGAACGCCGGGTTAAAGGACTCAAGCAGAGGGTTTTCACTTTAAAGTTCAGCCTCATTAAGACACAGATTGCAGCCAGCTGTCTTTTTGGAAATGGCAATGCGAGATTTTGCTGCAAGAGTTTTTCTTGAGTAAAGCTTTATGGAAGCAGCAATCCTGCTCTCCCTGGTAATTTTAATTTATATGGTAATGGATGGGGATGTCCCAGTGGGAGTGCATGTGTCCCAGATGATGAAGGGGAAAACCATCATTTAGATCTGCAAGTTCACCCCTTTGCATATTCTTCTCAGACTTGTGATTGTAGAAATGCAATGAGAGGATAAATGTTCTAGCCAGAAGGAATCTGCGTGATACATGTTCTTTTTATGAACAGTAGACACATTAGATTGTATCAGGCATTTCTACAGGGCTTTTCATCTTTGCCACAACTTACTGACACAAGTAGGGTGACCAGACAGCAAATGTGAAAAATCAGGACGGGGGTAAATGAGCCTATATAAGAAAAAGGCTCAAAAATTGGGACTGTCCCTATAAAATCAGGACATCTGGTCACCCTAGACAACACCCTGTTCACCCTCACAGTTGGTGAGACAGGCAGACAAGCACAGAGAGGTGAAGGTTACATAGCAAGACAGCCGAACAGCCAGAAATGGAACCTGTGGGCAATTTTCTCAAACTTAGCTGCCTAAAATGTAGGGCCTAAATCCACATTGGGCACCCAAATAAGTGGTCTGATTTTCAGAGGTGCTGAGCACCACAGCTCCCCTTGGCTCCAGCTTTAGCAGGGCTGGGTCAGAACCACTCCGCCAAAGAGCACACAGAGTGACAGGCCAGGCCTGGCTGCTGCTCTGAATATCAACATGGCCAAAGCCAAATTAGCAGAGGGGCCGTTTGCAAGGCACGGGAGAGGAAAGGGCGTTTTCCCCACAGCTCTTGGTACTGACACCACACATCCTATTTACCTAAAGAGAATTACCAATCCGGTGGGTCCTATCAGGGCCCAGATTCCCCGTATAGGATGCAACAGGCAAGGTAGTTTGGGACAGCATAATATTGGGGGGCAGCAAACCGCCAGTGACTGTTTATCTGGGTGACGCTGGGCTAGCAGGGGATGGACACTGGCTAGTCCATCAAGGGCAGCACAAGCCCTAGTGCCACCTCTGGCCCCCATCCTTGGCATTAGGTTTCAGGATTAGAGGAACGTAGTCACTACATCCCCCTCTCCAGTCCAGCCTCCTGTGTCTGAGCCTTCAGAGGAAGCCACTACTCACAAAGCCCCAGAACCGTAATTCCCCTGCCCTCCAGGAGGAGACTGGTCTGGAGCTGGACTCTTTCCTCCTGTTACCTGCACTCTTGTTTATCTGGGTCATGTATCACAACTAGTCAGTGGCTTATGCCCTCAGTTCTCTCTCCAGGGTAAGTGAGCCAGGACCCACATGCTCCAGTCTAAGCCAAGGGGGAAAGGGGCTGGCACAGAGCACTGGGGCCACACCAGCGATCTGCATCTCTGGTGTTTGTTTTCCCACTATCAACTGTGCTTAACCCAGCTGCAGCAGTAGGCAACAGAGAGCACGGGGTGGGGGGCGGGGAAGGGGCTCCCAGGCCTTTCGGGGCTCCTCCTGTCCTAGTACCCTATACACAGGGCAGGGGTTAGCTATAGGCAATAGAGAGTGACCGCCAACCCCCACTTGGGTCACTGCCCCCCCCGCCTGGGACGGGACCCCCGGGACCCCACTCGGGTCACCCCATTTCACCTTGCCTGTGACCAGGTGGCTGCTCTCACCTCTGCACAAGAGAGGTTGCTCCCAGGTGCCGGGTTCTTGCACCCCTGACCTCATGGTGCTGGGATCAGCGCCCCTTGGCACACGCAGACTGGGCGTAATCATCCCCAGTGTTGTACGAATCCGGGTGGAGGGACCATGCTCCCTGCTGGCCTTGGCTCGGTGGGGAGGAGGCAGGAGGGGCTGTGGACCAGCTGTGATGGCAGCTCCAGCACCAATGGCTCCTACACACCCCCAAGCTGCCCCACGGGAGGGGGGGGTCACTTCTGGAACGTGCCCTTCTACAGCCCCTGTCATCCACAACCCCTCAGGATAGAGGCCACTATCCCCACGACAGAAGGGGAAACTGAGTCACGGCCTGGGGAAAGTGATTTGGCCAAGGTCAGAGCAAGCCAGTGGCACCGTCAAGAAAGGAACCCAGGAGTCCTAGCCCCAAGCCCTAGATACCCCCCTCCCGCAGCAGGACTAGAACCCAGGAGTCCTGACCCCTCCCGCCCCCATCTCAGCCTATGACAGCGCAGGGTGCCGCGGGGGGGCTCGGTGGCCCGGGCGGGGGGATCCCGGCCACAGCGGGGAGCCGGGTCCCGCGGGGTCGGGCCGGCGCAGCGTGTCCCTGACGGGCGCTGACAGCTGAAGCGGCCCGAGCTCCGCCCGCAGCCCAAAATAGCGGCGGCCGGCACCGCCTCCCGAGCCAGCCCGGCCATGGCGAGGTGAGTGTGGGGCGGGCGGCGGCCTGGACCCGCGGGGAACGCGACCCCCGGGACCCCACTCGGGCCACCCCAGCGACCGCCAGCCCCCACTTGGGTCACTGCCCCCCCCTTATGGGACGGGACCCCCTCGGGTCACCCCAGCGACCGCCAGCCCCCACTTGGCTCACTGCCCCCCCCGTCTGGGACGGGACCCCCGGGACCCCACTCGGGCCACCCCAGCGACCGCCAGCCCCCATTTGGGTCACTGCCCCCCCCCGTCTGGGACGGGACCCCCGGGACCCCACTCGGGCCACCCCAGCGACCGCCAGCCCCCACTTGGGTCACTGCCCCCCCCCCGTCTGGGACGGGACCCCCGGGACCCCACTCGGGCCACCCCAGCGACCGCCAGCCCCCACTTGGGTCACTGCCCCCCCCGTCTGGAACGCGACCCCCGGGACCCCACTCGGGCCACCCCATCGACCGCCAGCCCCCACTTGGGTCACTGCCCCCCCCGTCTGGGACGGGACCTCCTCGGGTCACCCCAGGGACCGCCAGCCCCCACATGGGTCACTGCCCCCCCCGTCTGGGACGGGACCCCTCGGTCACCCCAGCGACCGCCAGCCCCCACTTGGCTCACTGCCCCCCCCGTCTGGGACGGGACCCCCGGGGACCTCACTCGGGTCACCCCAGCGACCGTCAGCCCCCACTTGGGTCACTGCCCCCCCCTTCTGGGACGGGACCCCGGACCCCACTCGGGTCACCCCAGCGACCGCCAGCCCCCACTTGGCTCACTGCCCCCCCCCCTTATGGGACGGGACCCCCGGGACCCCACTCGGGTCACCCTAGCGACCGCCAGCCCCCACTTGGGTCACTGCCCCCCCCCCGTCTGGAACGCGACCCCCGGGACCCCACTCGGGTCACCCCAGCGACCGCCAGCCCCCACTTGGGTCACTGCCCCCCCCCCTTATGGGACGGGACCCCCGGGACCCCACTCGGGCCACCCCAGCGACCGCCAGCCCCCACTTGGGTCACTGCCCCCCCCATCTGGGACGGGACCCCCGGGACCCCACTCGGGTCACCCCAGCGACCGTCAGCCCCCACTTGGGTCACTGCCCCCCCCTTCTGGGACGGGACCCCGGACCCCACTTGGGTCACCCCAGCGACCACCAGCCCCCACTTGGCTCACTGCCCCCCCCCTTATGGGATGGGACCCCCGGGACCCCACTCGGGTCACCCCAGCGACCGCCAGCCCCCACTTGGGTCACTGCCCCCCCCTCCCGTCTGGGACGCGACCCGCGGGACCCCACTCGGGTCAACCGATCGACCGCCAGCCCCCACTTGGGTCACTGCCCCCCCCCTTATGGGACAGGACCCCCGGGACCCCACTCGGGTCACCCCAGCGACCGCCAGCCCCCACTTGGGTCACTGCCCCCCCCTCCCGTCTGGGACGCGACCCCCGGGACCCCACTCAGGTCAACCGATCGACCGCCAGCCCCCACTTGGGTCACTGGGACACTGACACCCTCAGCTGGGACTTTTCCTGTCTGACTGGAACCTGGAAAGTGTCCTGCATGTTGGAAACACTCCCGCTTATTCCAGCCCTAGGAACTCCTATGAGACATCCCAGCTGGCCCGGGGCCCCTCCTTGCCCCACCACACAGGGGGAGGGAAGGCTGTGTCACGCAGGGAACACACACAGCCCAGGCCAGGAGCCTCCCTGCCATGGGGGACAGGCTTGGGCTAGCAGGGCTTGGGTTAGTGCTCTCCAAATAGCTATGTAGACAACTCTTTAAGTTGGGGCTGGAGGAGCTCAGGCTCTGAAGCCTCCAGAGGGGGGTGAGCTTCAGAGCCCAAGCTGCAACCTCAAAGCCTGTCTACACAGCTATTTGGAGAGCACCCCCCAGGCTGGCTCGCCCAAGTCCATGGGCTGGCCGGGGAGGCTGGTTGCTGCAGCGTGTGCAGTCAGACCCTGGGTGGCCCGGGCCAGCGGAATGTAGAGGGCTCCACGGTGAATTCTGGGCCCTCCTTGGGCTGTCTTGTCTCCTGCCCTTGCCCTGCTGAGAAGCGGAGGCAAATGCCATGGAGAAATGGGAATTTGCTTACCTGAGCCTCAGCCCAGGCTGCTTACGGGCCTTGCAGCCTTCGGCTCTTGCAGATGGCAGCCGCCTATGGGGCAAAGAAGAGAGGTGACTATAAAGCAGGGGGCTGCTCAGGTGAATGAGACCACATGGCAGTAGGGCGACCCCCGGAATCTGTCCCCAGAAAAGCAAAGTCTCCCTAGGGGCTGGGCTTCACTGGCAGTTACAGACGCTGAATGAATTTGTTCTGAGTCGGTGCGAATCTCTGTTACCTGGTGGCAGCCAGCAGGGCCCAGTGAAATGTGGAGGGTTGCCCAGCAGTGCAGTCAGCATGCCCCGATTTATTTCAGACTCTGCTCACTACGTATTAAACAAAACCCTGCTCCCCGGGCCCCACAGCTCCTCTTTCCCCACGGCCCAGACCCCACGGTGCAGTGGCAGGGGCTCTCTGGGGCTCTGCCTGGCAGGCAGGGATGACTTTTCAGATCTAGTAACAGGGGGTAGCCATGTTAGTCTGTGTCCACAAAAACAACAAGGAGTCTGGTGGCACCTTAAGACTAGTCT
Organism: Chelonia mydas; assembly: GCF_015237465.2. Lineage (NCBI taxonomy): Eukaryota > Metazoa > Chordata > Testudines > Cheloniidae > Chelonia > Chelonia mydas. The sequence goes on along the minus strand of NC_057860.1, from coordinate 15,310,963 downwards.
TTAAGGGGCCACCAGATTCCTTGTTGTTTTCCAGATCTTGGTGTTTTCCTCAGACCTCGTGCCCAGCAGCGCTTGCCTGGGCACTCTCCAGGGCAAGGGCAGCGGCCTGGGGGGTTGGGACTGCACTCCCGTGAGCGATTGTGCTTAGTAAGGGCCGTCCCTTGGCTTCACACATGCAGACTGTACAATAGCTTCACTCTCAAAAGCACAAGCCTTGTGCCTCTGGGAGGTCCCTCTCGGAGCACATGGTGCTGCAGGATTCTCAGCACCTCCGTGACAGAGAGAGGCCAGTTCCCGGGACACTGTAAAGATAAAATGATGCTTTTTGGAAGTGTAACAACAAGTTTGATGAATCTGCAGCCAGCTTCTCGCCTGCCCCCTTTTCCTGGGTCTCGCCCGCTCCCTGTTCCTACATGCCAATCGTCTGGCCCGGATTGGTGTAACAAGGGCAGCTTACCGCTGCTCTGATAACTCCGCACAATGCCTTACACACAACCTGCTGCTGTGGGGTGCCGTGAGACGAAGGTGGTACAGAAATGCCAGCTCTAACTCTGCTCCCTGGGATTCATCCCTCCTGAACGGTCTCTTGTTTGCCAAGGCAACCCGCAAAAACGCTGTGGTACGACCGCCCGTGGTACGTCTTCCTGGAGTTCTGCGTGGAGGACAGCACGGACGTTAAAGTCGACATTGAAGACCACCGGGTGGCGTTCAGGTGAGTGTCCAGCCCCACTACAGGCCCTGGTAACCGGCACTCGATGGCACGGCCCTGAACCGGGAGCTGTGCAGGGCAGGGCCAGCAGGATCCTCTTGGAGATCGTCACAGAAGAGTTCCAAGCCCAGTTCTGAGCTAACTGACTTTGTGTTTTGGCAGCTGTAAAAATGCAGATGGTGTGGAGATGTACAACGAGATCAACCTCTATGCCAAGGTGAACTCCAAGGTAAGCAGCCGCCCCGTGCAGTGAGGCATGGATGAACCATGCTCGCGGAGCCCAACTCCTGCCGGCCTCAATGCTGCCAAAGGGACCGTGAGTTTATGACAACCCGTGGAACAGTTTGGGTGACAGGGGGAGTGATTTGCCTCCATGCTGGCCAAGGCCATCCTGGCCTACCACGTCATGTGATCTCATTGCTCAAACAAGAGCATGACCCCAGACACCCACCGTCCCCAGAGGTTGGGGGACCTGGCTGGACAGCCAACAAGGGATGCCATTAGGTGGCACCTCTTGGTGCTGCTATGCCATCAGCTTTACCCACCCCTTCCCATCAGCCCCCAGCAGTGCTTTGTTTTGGGTTGTGGCCATCGCGGCCTGCACCCAGGGGATTTTGCCCAGCTAAGTAAATCAGAGACACCCAGCAGGCCCAGCTGCATGGGGAAGATGGTTCAAGGCTGTCACAGGTATCCCCAGGAAAGCTCCCTCTTCCCCTGCATTCTCCTCTTATAGCCAGCTCTCCCATGCCCAGATTTGCACCTCAATTCCTGCAGGCTGAGTCTTGGTCTCCAGGGACTTTCCCATGTGTCTCAGAGCTTGGGAAGGGCTCCATTTTAATTCTGAGCATCTTGGCTTATTGAGAGGGAGAGAGGTGCCCAGAAGCCATGTCAGGCAAGGTGCCTTTGTTCTGTCCCTTGGCAGGACTCGCAGCAGAAGCGCTCTGACCGCTCCATCACCTGCTTCATAAGGAAGTGGAAGGAGAAGGTGGCATGGCCGCGCCTCACCAAGGAGAACATCAAGGTAAACCCAGGGCCTGAGCAGCCGGGGCCCCTTCCTTTGGAGTTGGTTTTTCCTCAGTGAAAAGCTGAGAGTTTCTCCCACCTGTGGGTGCCATGCTACGCAGTGTGAGCACTGCCAGGGGTTAGCACAGCACAGTCTGCTGCTATGCTCTGGCATTGCTGGTTTGGATTTTATGCCCTGTTTAGTGCTGGTGAAAGGTGCCAGGTAAGCAGCTCCCAGAGACTGAAATCCTCTGGCTATAGAGCAGGTACCACAGACACCAGCCTAGCACCACTCACTGCACCTGGCTCAGCCCTGATGGGTGAGACCCTGGGGGGGGCAGCTTGGACTCCTAAGCTCCTTGGGACAGAAACCTTCTCTCTGTTCTGTGGGTGCAACGCCCTGCACGGAAGGGCCCTGAACCATGAGCAGAGCTCCTAGGCACCACCACACGGTTTTACAAAAGGTAGATATGGGTTTACAAAAGGTAGATCGTGCCAAACCAACCTGATCTCCTTCTTTGAGAAAGTAACAGATTTTTTAGACAAAGGAAACGCAGTGGATCTAATTTACCTCGATTTCAGTAAGGCATTTGATACTGTGCCACATGGGGAATTATTAGTTAAATTGGAAAAGATGGGGCTCAATATGAAAATTGAAAGGTGGATAAGGAAATGGTTAACAGGGAGACTACAGCAGGTCCTACTGAAAGGTGAACTGTCAGGCTGGAGGGAGGTTACCAGTGGAGTTCCTCAGGGATCAGTTTTGGGACCAATCTTTTTATTACTGACCTCGGCACAAAAAGTGGGAGTGTGCTAATAAAGTTTGCGGATGATACAAAGCTGGGAGGTATTGCCAATTTAGAGAGAGACCGGGATATCATACAGGAAGATCTGGAGGACCCTGTAAACTGGAGTAATGGTAATAGGATGAAATTTAATAGTGAGACGTGTAAGGTCATGCATTTAGGGATTAATACCAAGGATTTTAGTTATAAGCTGGGGACGCATCAATTAGATGTAACGGAGGAGGAGGAGAAGGACCTTGGAGTATTGGTTGATCATAGAATGACTATGAGCCATCAATGTGACGTGGCCGTGAAAAAAGCTAATGCGGTCTTGGGATGCATCAGGTGAGGTATTTCCCGTAGAGATAAGGAGGTTTTAGTACCATTTTACAAGGCACTGGTGAGACCTCATCTGGAATATTGTGTGCAGTTCTGGTCTCCCATGTTTAAGAAGGATGAATTCAAACTGGAACAGGTACAGAGAAGGGCTACTAGGATGATCCGAGGAATGGAAAACCTGTCTTATGAAAGGAGACTCAAGGAGCTTGGATTGTTTAGCCTAACCAAAAGAAGGTTGAGGGGAGATATGATTGCTCTCTCTAAATATATCAGAGGGATAAATACCGGAGAGGGAGAGGAATTATTTAAGCTCAGTACCAATGTGGACACAAGAACAAATGGATATAAAATGGTCATTGGGAAGTTTAGACTTGAAATTAGACGAAGGTTTCTAACCATCAGAGGAGTGAAGTTCTGGAATAGCCTTCCAAGGGAAGCAGTGGGGGCAAAAGACCTATCTGGCTTTAAGATTAAACTTGATTAAGTTTATGGAGGAGATGGTATGATGGGATAACATGATTTTGGCAATTAATTGATCTTTAAATATTTATGGTAAATAGGCCCAATGGCCTGTGATGGGATGTTAGATGGGGTGGGATCTGAGTTACTACAGAGAATTCTTTCCTGGGTGTCTGGCTGGTGAATCTTGCCCATATGCTCAGGGTTTAGCTGATCGCCATATTTGGGGTCGGGAAGGAATTTTCTTCCAGGGCAGATTGGAAGAGGCCCTGGAGGTTTTTCGCCCTCCTCTGTAGCATGGGGCACGGGTCACTTGCTGGAGGATTCTCTGCTCCTTGAAATCTTTAAACCATGATTTGAGGACTTCAATAGCTCAGACATAGGTGAGAGGTTTTTCGCAGGAGTGGGTGGGTGAGGTTCTGTGGCCTGCGTTGTGCAGGAGGTCAGACTAGATGATCATAATGGTCCCTTCTGACCTTAATATCTATGAATTACATCACAATTCAGTTCATGACAACAGAGTCCCATGCTGCACTGCTGACAAGGGGCTGCTGACCAGCCATCAGCCGGTAGTGAGTGCTGGGCACTACTGATCTGGGCCAAATCTCCATAAGTGCCTCAAACTCAGGCTGGGGTGGAACCAGTACTCTAAAGGTGGAAGCCTCATAACTCCCTCCCTCCCCCCTCCTTGTCCATATCCCATCCCCAGCCTGTCCCCCCGCCCCCAAAGGCATCAGACTTGCTGCATTCGGTGCTGCGCTGCCCTGTTGTGATGCTGTTTCTCCTGCTTGCTCATAGCCAGTCTGGCTGTTTGTGGACTTTGATAACTGGCGAGACTGGGAAGGGGATGAGGAGGTGGAAAGGGCCATGGCTGAGCAGTACGCAGAGGTAAGTCTTAGGTTACTGCATTTATATTTGGGCCTGAGCAGTGGGATAGCGGCATCACAAGATCCCAAGCAGTGACCTGAGGCCCCATGCGGAGTATGCAGTACCCGCTGGGGGCGAGACCTTCTGGGCGCAGGTATTGTAGGGGGCCTTCCCCAGTTATGCCTGTTTCATGTTACTCAATGCCAAGTTCTTGGGTCAGGAGGAAAGTCTGAGCATTAGTATCAGTAAAGTGTCAATTATACAATACAGGCAAGTGCTCCTGCACTTTGTAAAACCTATTGTGAGACTCAATTAATGTGATTAAATGACTGTCCCTAAAACCAACATCTCCACCAGGCACTGCCTGGGTAATGTCCCAGCTTGCCTTAAAAATTCACTGTGGACTCCAGACTGAATGATTAGAGCAGCAGTTCTCAACCCACGGCCTAATTAGCACAATGCCGTGGCCCAGCTGTGTCCTAAAGGCCGCTTGCCCACCCAGTGGGGTCCAGGCTGCCCAGCACGGCAGGGGTCTGGGGCTGCTGGCTGGCCCCACTTTGTGGAGGGGTCTCTGGGCGGGAGGCGTTGGGCATAGGGGTCTGTGGGGGCACGCTGTGGTTCTCAACCTGCAGCCCAGGTAACACTGGGTAAGAGAAATTTCAGCTGTGGCTGTTGGTGTGTGGCTCAGTATCTCCACCAACTGGCTAGCAGCAGAAATGCACCATGGCTTTGCCCGAACTGGAGAGGTGAGGTATGGACAATAATAGCAGGACATGGATCTTAATTCACAGCCAGGGAGGAGTAAGAGCGATAGTGGGAGAACTATGGAGTAGAAGCCCTGCTATTTCTGTCTAGCTAGGTACTTATCTGGCCCCCATGAGTATCTGAGCACCTCCCAGTCAATGCATTTAGCCTCACAGCCCCCCTGAGAGACAGGGAAGCATCAACCCCACGGTACAGAAGGGGAACAGGCCCTGAGATAAGGGACTTGTCCAAGGTCACACAGGGAGTCTGACTGAGCCAGGGATTGAACCTCGGTCTTTTGCAACCCAATCCAGTGCCCCGTCCACCTGATCAACCATCCTACCCCATGATAGCAGGGGGTCTGTCTTACATAGAGCGCCATTATGGGAGCTGCTTTCAACAGGAGTGAGGAGGGTCCAAGATGGCCACTGCCACTGGGCTAAAATCCAGTGGAAACCTTGGGGTACAACCTGCAGCCAAAGTCACTTCCAGCCTAGCACCCACGCTGAGCAAGGTTTGGACAAACCAGCTGAGCCAAGCATTCACAGCACATGTGCTTCTCCCTCTCCCCGCTGTGGGTCTGTGTCACAAGGGGCAGCTGGGATCCCTGGGGGTGGAAGGCACTGCCTGGGAGCAGAAGGGACCCCAGCCCTGCCACCTTTGTCGTGGGTTCCTTTCTTTATTCTCATGACTGTCTGTTTCCCGTCCAGCTCCTGCAGAAGGTTACTGTTAAAGGCACACCCCCTGCAATGGACGACCTCGATGTAAGTACAGTTGGTCACTGCCTTGCTGAGACAGCAAGTTCTGGGTGGTTTTACAAATCCGGGCTCTTTGCCTCTGGCCCTCCATTTCATCCCAGTGCCCAAGCCTGGCTCCCAGCTGCTCCATCTCTGCCAGCCAATGTGGATCCTCGTCTCAGCATGGACTAAAACCAAACCTCTTCTAGGCCAACAGTTCTCTGAACTTCCACTATGCTAAGCGGCCCTGTGTTCTGGGTGTGGAGACCTGCTCTGTGTAACTGTGGGAACACCTCCCAGCATAACTGTCATTGCCCCGTTCATTGAAAAATACGTTTAGGAACACAGGAGGAGCAGGAAAGGAACCAGCAAGGAATCCCACCTCCAGCTACCCCGGGGTGCAGAGGAACAAATGGTACATCTAATTCAGTACCAAACCTGTACAACTAGAACAGATGACTGGCCTGTCTAGTGTGGTATCCAGCCTGTGCCAGTAGCCAATCCCTGATGCTGAAAACCCTCATTATGTTCCTGAGGTTCAGTGCAGCTCATCAAGGCTCATCAAGGCAGGGTTCCTTCCAGACCCTTCCAGACCCTGTGGCCATTAGCTTATGCCCAGCAGCATGTGGTCGAGGCTGGTTTTTCAGGGTTTCCTTCCACACTCTAGGCCCAACATATATTTCAGGGTCCTGGAAAAACTGGGAGTCTTGAGCATTTCTAACTTGCCTGGGTCCCAGGGTGTCTGGTACTATGGACTGTCCTTGTTTCACTCCATTCTATGGTCACATGTAGCATTAAGGGAAACACTCCGTGTCCTTTCTAGACTCACTGTCCAACTTTCCATCTCTTTTCCAGGATGACATTTGAAAGCACAGACCCTGGTGGTAAGAACTCCCCTGAAACACTATCTGGCTGCAGCTGGGCCTCCCTGGTACTTGATGGGAGATGTGCGTGCAGACCTGCTGACAGTGACCTGGATTAGTGCATATATCACCCCTCGCTGCACTGGCAAATGCCCTCTGGGATCTGAATGGACTTAGGGGGAGGCTGGCAGGGAAGAGAGCACTGCAAGCAGCCCGTATTCTCTGCCCTTCAAATTGTCTTCCTGGCTCGGGAGAGCTGGGTGCAGCGCTGGCATTCACTGGATCACCTGAGAGTGACAGAGCTGCCTGCCTTCCCACTATTCCCTGTACTACCTTGTCTCTCCTGTGGGCCTGACTGTCCCACTGAGTGACCTGTAGCTCACGAAAGCTTATGCTCAAATAAATTGGTTAGTCTCTAAGGTGCCACAAGTACTCCTTTTCTTACTGCTCTCATCCTGTCCCTTCTCTCCCCTTGAGGCCTAACTCCCTGCTCTGTCCCCACCCAGGGGCCCATTTTGCACACCAGGGCCGCACGGCGCATTTGCTGACTGCCCTGTTTTTCCCCACACAGACATGACAGCAGCTGCTGAGATGAAGCGAGTGGGGGAGGGAGGTCGCAGTGTAAGTGCCACTGTGGTTCAAACGCGCCAGGGACTCGCCTGCTTCAAACTTTGGCTCCAAATTGCACAATCATGGACCCTAGAGCTGGAAAAGCCCTGCCGGGCCCATTTTGCCCGCCCTTGAAGTCGGACCCAGCGTGGGACTGTTTCCTATTGTATCGGGCAGTCTCGTTTCAAACACGCTAAGCCCTGGAGCTGCCACCACTTCCATTAGGAGAACCGTTCAGTGGCAGTCAGGTTCCTGTGTCTCATTTCACCCCATTACTGCCACTTACACTGCCAAGAACCAGCCTGAGTCACTTCCCTCCCTCCCTGGCGCCGCCTCTGGCTCTGGGCTGATGGGGCTCAGATTTAGCTGCCGTCCCTGCTCGGGGCCTGCCCCTTGCTCCTCTTGTCCCGGGACCTTTCTCCGCTCGCCCGTCTCTCCCGGGCGTTTACCGGGGGGGGGGAAGCAAAGTGGAGAGAAGGCCTGTTAATAAAGGATAATCCTGCCAGGCCGGCTGCTGTTCCTGTGTCTGGGTTTGCCGGCCACGCTGGGGCCCGTCTCCAAGTGCCCGAGAGGCCACCCCGCCCAGGGCGCAGAGGGCACCGGGCGGCCCTCGCCTCTGGGGGCGGCTACGGGGCTGGCGCTGGCAGGGTCCAGGGGAGAAGCTGAGACACCGCTGCCCCCAGGGCAGCCCCCCAGGCCAGGCTGCTGCCCCAGCGAGGGGCAGGTTCAGCCCGCCCGGGGGGGGGGGGGGCGCTGGCAGACCCCCCCCCCCCAAACCCAGACCCATAGGACGGGCCGTGGGTCCTGGGGGACACGTGGGCCACAGGGTGAGACGTGGGGGACGCGGGACAAGTGGGGGTGAGCGCCAGGGGAAAGCAGGTGGGCCCTGCGGGGGAGACAGGCACATGGCGTCATCCCCTCGCGCCGTGTGTCCCCTCCCGCTCGCCGTCCCCATCCGCGTTCCCGGCCCTGTGTCCCCTCCCGCTCGCCGTCCCCATCCGCGTTCCCGGCCCTCTGTCCCCTCCCGCTCGCCGTCCCCATCCATCTTCGCCGGCCCTGTGTCCCCTCCCGCTCGCCGTCCCCTTCCGCGTTCCTGGCCCTGTGTCCCCTCCCGCTCGCCGTCCCCATCCGTCTTTGCCGGCCCTGTGTCCCCTCCCGCTCGCCGTCTCCGCCCGCAGCTCGCGTTCGCCGGTGGTCTGTCCCGGCGCCGGCTGCCGCGATGGTGTTCCAGTGCCAGAGGGACAGCTGGGCCCGGCAGGTGCGAGGGCCGCGGGGCGGGGCGGGGCGGGTGCGGGGAGGGGGGGACCGCGCGGTGCTGCGGGGCCCTTGCGCGAGGCTCCCACGCGTGACGCCCCCGATTTGCAGTTCGCCACCAGGGTCGCGTCGTGCCGCCCCGCGGAGCTGCCGGCCGAAGGCGGCGCGAAGGAGACGCTGCGGGGCTTCCACGTGGTGCTGGAGGACACGATTCTCTTCCCCGAGGGCGGGGGCCAGGTATGGGGGGGCGGAGCCAGGTATGGGGGGGGGCAGGGGCGAGGTACGGGGGCCAGGTATGGGGGGCAGGGGGTGGGGGGGGGCACGGGCTAGGTATGGGGGGCGGGGCCCAGGTATGGGGGGGGCGGGCTAGGTATGGGGGGCAGGGGGCGGGGGCGCAGGCCAGGTACGGGGGGGCAGGGGCGAGGTACGGGGGGTAGGGACCAGGTACAGGGGGGCACCGGCTAGGTATGCGGGCCAGGGGGCGCGGGCCAGGTATGGGGGGGTGGGGCCCAGGTACGGGGGGGCAGGGGGCGGGGACCAGCTACAGGGGGGCATGGGCTAGGTATGGGGGGCAGAGGGCGCGGGCCAGGTACAGAGGGGCAGGGCCCAGGTATGGGGGGTGGGGGTGGGGGCGGGGCCCAGGTACGGGGGCGCGGACCGGCGGCTGACCGAACGCTCCTCCCTGCAGCCCAGCGACCGGGGGCTCATCGCTGACATCCCCGTGCTCCACGTGTCGCGGCAGGGCCCGGCTGCCCTCCACTTCGTGCAGAGCCCGCTGGCGCCGGGCAGCGAGGTGCTGCTGACGGTGGACTGGGAGAGGAGGTTTGACCACATGCAGCAGCACTCAGGTGACCTGCCTTGGGCCCTGCCGGGCTGTCGGCACCTGGCCCGAAACGCTCCTAGGACCGGGGCGCTGCGTTTCCTGGGGTGCCAGCTTCATCCTGGCACAAAACCAAACACCGTTGCTCCGCCCCTTCTCCTAGGCCCCACCCCCGCTCACTCCATCCCCGCCCCACCCCCGCTGTTGCTTGCTCTCCCCCCCTCACTCACTTGGCTGGCTCAGGGGGTTGGGGTGCAGGAGGGGGCTCCAGGCTGGGATTGAGGGGTTTGGAGGGGGATCAGGGCTGGGGCAGGGGTGTGGGAGGAGGTCTGGGGTGCAGGCTCTGGGTGGCGCTTGCCTCAGGTGTCTCCTGGAAGCAGCGGCATGTCCCCCCTCTGGCTCCTACACAAAGGTGCAGCCAGGTGCTCTGCGTGCTTTCCCGTCCGCATGCGCCACCGCAGTTCCCAGCCCATGGGAGCTGTGAGGCCAGCGCTTGGGGCAGGGGCAGCGTGTGGAGCCCCCTGGCTGCCCCTACACATAGGAGCCGGAGTGAGGACGTGCTGTTGCTTCTTGGAGCCTCCGGGAGCCTGCCTTAGTTCCGCTGCGCCACTGACCGGATTTTTAATGGCCAGGTCAGGGGTGCTGACCAGAGCCGCCAGGATCCCTTCTTGGCTTGGCATTCCGCTCAAAAACTGGACATCTAGCAACCCTATGCGTTTCGTGGGTGCTGATTGCATTTCTATAAGCCAGGGAGGCCTGGGGGTGCGATAGACGCTTCCGGGGTTTCTTTGCCTCATTCAGGTGCAAAGTTACCGAACAGCTTACCGAAAAGGGAAGTATTATTAGAGCCTGTTAAAATAAGACCCTGTCATGGTGTTCAAAACTCTGCAGTGCTTTGTGTGTGTTTGTCGTGCCCTGCTGGGTGAGGACAAGACTTGCCCCTGAAGCAGTGTCATGTCACCCATGATCCCAGAATGGTTTTGCATACCGATGACTCCTTCTGTAGGTGATGTGGCTAGTGACCACTTAGTTCTCTATTAGGAGGGGCTGGTTTGCTGGTATTTCTGTGCTATTTGCTGGTATTTCTGGACCTCTTGAGAAGGTAGGTGCTATCCCTGCAGGTGCTGTCCTGGGTCGTAAACAAATGATTTTAGAAGACTTGGAGCAGAGATATGCTGTCTGATTTGAACTCCTCTCAACAGGCAGTCACATTCTTTGGTTCCCAGGGATGGCTGGGGGAGTAGGGGTGTGTGTGTGTGTGTGTGTAATAGTAAAAATGAACTAAAAACCTCATAGCCATTGCTTGCACTTCTTTTCCAGGGCAGCATCTCATCACTGCCCTTGCAGATCAGATGTTTGGATTCAATACAACTTCATGGTGAGCAGGAAAAGTGTTCCTTTTAACTCTGTCCTTAAAACTTGTTTGGCTTGTGCCCCAGTGCTGGGTCCTGAGGGATGAATGTTGATAAATGCACAGAGTGGGGCGTGCAGAGACATTCCACTCGGCTGCAGAGGGCCTGGGAGAAGTGACCGCACTGGAGAGAAGCTATGTGGAGCGTTGCTCTGCCTTTCTGTTCCCTTTGCTCAGAAACACAAACACACATCGAGTGAGAGAGAGAGAGAGAGAGAGAAAAAAAATGCAAGTGCTTTGCTCCAGTAACAGAATTCAAAGGTGCTTCTCCTGCACTATGCCCAGCGTTGCACAGAGGGACTTCTGAGCTTGTGTCCTCTGTTGTATTGGCAGGTGTGTCTGATGTTTGTGGTCCTTGCAGGGAGCTAGGCCATCAGCGCACTGTCATCGAGCTGGACACGCCCTCGGTGACAGCAGAACAGGTGGAGGCCCTAGAGAAGAATGTGAATGAGAAAATCCGGGCCCGTATTCCTGTGGTGGTGAGGGAGCATTCTGAGGACGACCCAGAGATTGAGATGGTGAGTAGCAATGGAGGATGCTGGCAAAATTCATTCCAGAGCCATGTGGGGCAGAGGGAGTATGCCACCCAGTCTCCTTTTAGTCCCAGGGACATGAGTTGCCATGCTCGCCCTTCTGGTTCTCTTCCCAGGTGAGAAGCCGCGGTTTGCCAGATGACCACACAGGGCCAGTGCGTATCGTAAGCATCGAGGGCATCGATGACAACATGTGCTGCGGGACTCACGTCTCCAACTTAAGTGACCTGCAGGTAAGGGCTGCGCTGCTTCAGCACCTTCAGTGCCCAGGCACCGGCCTGTAGATCAGCTGGTACAGTAGGAGTCCCTGGATCCGCAGGACTTACAGTCCCTCTGCAGACTGTCCCTGCTGGGCAGAGAACCTCAATCACAAGCCAGAGTGAGAGTGGAGGGCACAGCCCTGCACCCTGTGGTTACCATTGTCCACTCACTTCCCCTTACACCACTGCATTAGTGAGGGTTTGCCACCAGTGAAGAATCCCATGTTCTTCATGCAGAATTAGATGAAAATTTAATTCCAGAGCTGCCTCTGAGTTTCAATGTCCTTACAATCAGCTTGATAAGTCAAATGACCCTTCCCTTCCAGTTGGCATGCCTGGTGTGTTGTGGGGTGGGCCATTAGGGTATAGATGGCTGGTTGACACACCAGGTCCAGGTGCGTTAAACAGCATGGCACATGGCTAATGAAAGTGTCTCATCTATTTTTTGGCTATATCTGAAGGCTGATTTCAGTGGGTTTAATTCTGGTGATAGAGTCTTGACACTCACAATGACACATGGTCTAATGGGACCTTTAGCTGTGTGTAACACATCATTGAACCTCTCTCATCAGGGTGTTTGTTTCTTGTTTAAGGTTATTAAGCTCCTTGGCACAGAAAAGGGAAAAAAGAACAAAACCAACTTGGTCTTCCTGGCAGGAAATCGAGTACTGAAGTCTGTCGAGCGAAGTCACAGCATCGAGAAAGCATTAACCTTGCTGCTCAAGTAATGTCCTTTCCCGGTTTCCCCTAGCCTTGCTTTTCCTTCTCGCACAGAGAGAGGAACACCATGTGACCCTAAAGAGGGCATTTCTAGCCCCTATTTCTGGTGGTGTGTTGTCTGCTGCAGCTTCATTGGTGGAGCCCTCTCTGTCCAGTGCCTTGATAGCCAGAACTCTGTCTTGTTTTTTTCCAGAAATGGGGCAGAGGAGCACGTGGAAGCTGTGAAAAGGCTGCAGAATTCTGTGAAGCTGCTTCAGAAGGTACGTGGCCCAGCACCTGCCCCTGCGGTCACTCTGTCAAGGGTCCGAGCTTTGGTAACAGCAACAGCATTCTGAATAATCTTCTTTAATAAGAATTAAGTTTTAGAATCTCCCTTGTGTTGACCCTGGAGGCTGTGAAAATTGTCACTCCACCTGTCTCAGGAAACTCCATCCCTTACTCGACTCCACTCCATCCCATCCCCGTGTTCTCGTGCTGACTCCTGGGTCTGCAGCATGGGGTTTGCTTTCCTTGCAGAACAACTTGAACTTGCTTAGAGACCTCGCTGTTTTGACAGCGCAGAACTTCAAAAGCAATCCAGGCCGAGGCCGAGTGTTTGTGTTGCACAGGTAAGGCACAGATCTGGGGAAGGGGGCTCGGGTGCTGCAGCGTCTTACTCGCAGTGTCCAAGGCCAGAAGGGAGCATTGTGATCATGTCGTCTGAATTCCTGTATAACACAAGCCAACAATGTCCCATGGCAGCTGCATCCCTCTGCTGTGCATTCAGGGCTGTTTATATTATATTCAGAGGTCCATTAAACCCAGCTATTCTTTAAGGGAGAACATAAACTAAGGAAATGGAATATTAAACCAGCTGCCTGGGCCTGCTGGAAGGGCTCATAATTAAAGTCTAACATGGTTGTATTTCGGCTGTTGAACTCTGCTGGTTTTGGAGCCAAGCAGTAAATTTGTCTGTTTATCCCTCCCCGCTGGTGGTATTGTCAAAAAAAAAACTGAGGAGTTCCGTTGGTTACAGAGTAAACACTTCAATAATTCATCATTTGTGGGTGGGAAACATAGAATTTTTCCATATAAATTGCTAATTGCTGTCCCAGTGATGAGAGGCCACAGCCCTGACCCTTGGCACAAAGTACGCTCACACAAGGTCTGGCTTCCAGTTCCCTGACAGGGTTTGATAAGAAGCTGGTGGGAAATTTGACTCTAAAAATCAAACCACAAGCCAAGCCAGGGCAATGCCTGGTCTGTGTGGGGTGGTTGGTTTCTGGTTCTGTCATAGAGTTTAGGCCAGAAAGCCTCCAGCACCAGAGATGTGTCTGGATTCTCTAGGCCGGGGCATCTCTAAAATGCTTTTTATCCTTTACAGGAAAGACGGTGACTCTGAGTTCATGAATATCATCGCCAACGAGATCGGGACAGAGGTGAGCGCTCTCTGGCTTGTCCTCGCCGCTGCTGGCACTTTGGCCTCTAAGGCCTACGTAGCCTCTCCCCACCCTTTACCAGCCCTCACAACACACTGACGTGAAAACAAAGGCCTCATTATCCCCAGGATGTTACAGCCCAAACTGTCACCCACATCAATGCACCCCAGCTGTGATCTGGAGGGGTCCCGCCTGTCCCTGGGAGATGGGAGCTCATTTCCATGGCTCTCCAGCTGTGCCCTTCTGTTGATCAATAGGCCAGTTAGAGCCAAACATGGCAATGGTCATTGTGCTCCGGACACCAGTCTCCCCCCAGCTCATTTAACACAGGGGTCACCAAACACTAGTCACTGCCACCCAGGACCACATGGGGCTCGTGACCTGGAGTAAAAGGCTCAGTTGCCCATTTCCAACCCCCCACCAAGGTAGTTAGTGCCCCAAACAGTCTCCCCTCCAGTAACCAGTTCACAGCAAAGAGAAGGGGTGTTCTTACTCACGCATGGGACTCCCAAGTCTCACTGCTCAAAGAGGGGAGATGCAGAGATGTTCTGCGGCAGGATCCATCTCTCTTCACAGGACACCCTGCTCTTCCTGACTGTGGGAGATGAGAAGGCAGCTGGGCTCTTCCTCCTGGCTGGGCCCAGTGAAGTGGTTGAAAAATTAGGCCCCAGGTAAACTGTTCTGTGACCACCTGTAGTCTGGCAACCCTCCTGACCAGCCTGGGGAACCATCAGTGCTGTCAAGTCAGCCTCCAGCCCTAGTTATTGTCCAAACACCCAGCCAACTCATAAAAGGAAAATAAAACTTCTAGCTGGAGATTTCTACCCAGCCAGAGCATCACACCTGGAGTGTTCCTTCTCCAGGGACTTACTGCCACTTCTTCTGCAGTCTGTCAGTCCCCTGCTTCCTGCAGCTCTTTATAGCCAACACCTGTCCTCCCCTTCTCAGCTGGGTCTGATTAGCCAGCTGGCCTGCCTGGCACCATGCCTTTGGTCCTTAAAGGAGCAGGCCACCCTGATATACACCTGCTACACTACAATTATTATTAATGAAGAGAAATTAAGTTCTGGCTGCTTTAATCAGAGAATTGATTTTCACTGGCATCTGGCTCAATATCTGAGGCAGGGCCAGTGCGTTAGCAGACGGGCCATTTCCCTCCCCTGCCTCCAGGCACACCCAGTTTGGGACTGTGTGAAAGAGCACACCCAGCCCTCCTGCTTTCAGCGTGTGCATCTGTCTCTTTAGAGTGGCGCAACTGCTGGAAGGCAAAGGAGCTGGGAAACGGGACCGCTTCCAAGGCAAGGCAACCAGAATGAGCAGGCGAGCAGAGGTGCAGGCCCTGCTCCAGGACTTCATTGGCCACCAGAGCCTGGAGGAGTAAGGACCAGCCCTTGCCAGAGGATTCCCCCCATCTGCTGTTCATTGACCTGGGACGACAGGGTCACTTGCTGACTCCCTCTAGACCAATAAAAGTTATGTTATGAGAATGATGTGTGTGCGTGCACAGCCCTGACAACCAAGCTGCCTGGGCTCTGGCCTCAGACCAGGCCTGTGGCTCCGGGGTATGCCAGGGTATGTGTGTGGGGCGTTTGGGTGGGGAGAGGAGCAGGGAGTGTTAGGTGTATTTGGGCAGGGGGCTGACTCCCTCTGTTTCTCACTGGCCTGGCTATGATGTTGCAAACTTTCCCCAGATAAATGGTACAAGTAGCTTTGTTAACCGGCGCTGACATTCTTGGCCAGGGCTGGGGACCGCACTGCCAGGCAGAGGTCCTTTGCCATCCCTCATGATCCAGCCTCCAGCAAGCCCAGGGAACATTGTGGTGCATGCCATGATCCTTGGCTTTTGCCTCATTTGCCGTTGGTGGCCAGTACCACCCTTGAAGAGCAACAGGCAGTGACTGCAGTGTGAGCAGATTTATTCCGGGTTACTGTGACCAGTACAAACTCCCCTTTAAATGTATTTGGTGCAGAATGTGGGGAAGAAGGAGGTTAATCCCAGTAGGGGGTGGACTCTGACAATTGCTAACCGTTACTGAGAAAAACACCAAGGTAACTCAAAGGAGTCCCTACTCAGGATCCTGTGCGCGCTGCCCTTCAGATGAGGGACATGCCTGCAGGAGCCCGAGAGAGAGAAGTAGGATGTTGTATCATCATTCATATTGGCCAAGCAGTTTTCACTTTAACCAGGGCAATCTCTGGGGGTGAGGGGGACGCGATGTTATGGCAGGAATCAAAGGTGAGACTGGCTCAAGCTGGTCTCTCAGTCACCCTGCCTCGCAGAGCTGGAACCAGATGGGGAAGTGGATGAAGAAGGCTGATAGTGGCAGTCAAGGCGATGAAGAGGAACCAGTCCTGGGAGTTCTCCTGTAGGAAGCGATCGCCTGGATCCCTGCCTTGTGCAGGACGCTCGTGCCAGCCTCCATCCTTTGCTGATGTTCTGAAGCCACTGCAGGTGCTGGAGCGTTTAACCTGTTTGTGCTGATGCTGCTGGACTGTGCTGGTTAATGCACAGCCTGGCTGCACATGCTGTCACTGACCTCTGAACTCAGCAGCGACCTCTGCCAAGCTAGCGCTGACCCACTTACAAGCCTGACGCAAGTGTTTGTCAAACCATGGCTGTCGAAAGTCCCTGACAGCCTGGCATTACCTTGAAATGATGATGCAACATCTTGCACCGTACTGACAAACAGGGATTGCAGCCGATCATGCTTCTGCCAGGGTGGTCACTAGCTGCTCGGTGACCACGTGCATTCACAGATTACATGTAACCCTTTGCTCACTTCAGGTACACGTAGTCTAAGAATCTGTTCAGCTGGCAGGCAGAGTGGAGAATACCAGCATTTGGAGTGTTAATCTAAGCAACTGGCTGGCAGCTATGTCGTGGGAACATCTCTGCACACAAGGAGTCTGTGTCCCTCCTGCCGGCCTTAAGTTTCATCTTTATTTATGTGCCTGCAGTGACTCTGTCTCTCCGACAGCTGCCTACATTTCTAATTCCTGGTCACAGCAATGCAGGTAACTTCACAGCAGAGACCAAATCTCAGCCCGTTGTACAGCGTCAGCGCTGCTGCAAACCAGCCAGGTGGTTTGTTATGCTTCTGAAGGCCGGGATTACTCTCTCACTGCATTGCACAGCCGAGGTAGCAAGAATTATTAGGGCTGGGCCCAGCAGTGAGACTTGGTGGGATCTGGGTTTCCAATGCGCTTAGGAAAATTGCCGACTGGAATATCACGTCTGAGAGATACCAAACTGCCCCCGGGGGGGTGGTGCGGACTCATGGCTCTCCAGCATCCTTCTCTTGTGGGCAGGAAATGAGCGGTGCTCCCTCATGTTCTCGCTGTTCTGTGCACACTTCACACACCCGTGGTCTGATTGGTGAAAGTTATTGATAACAGGTCAGGAGTCACTCTGAGGCTGTTCACGCATCAGGCCGAATCCCGCGCCAGTTCTGATTTCCTGCACGGATTTGTGTCCCCATCCTCCCCAGTGTGGGTTTTTGTCCATGCTTGGTCTGTGGTGATGGGACCGGAGGGAGGGAGGGTGGTGATGGAAGCCTGAAGCCTTGTGTGACCATAAAGCTAATGGGAACCAAGAGCTATGGGCTCTGTCAGTGTTGTCAAATACCCAGGCTATCTGGCCATACTGCATGCAGGTGAGCAGCTCCTGGAATGGACATTCAGCTTTCAAACCCAAACGCCCTAAGTCAACCCCCCCACCCCATACACATCTTGCTGCTGGAACTTCCCCTGCCACTGAACACAGCTAATTCCAGGCATCGGCACTGACTCCTGACCGGAGCCACGGGAGCAGAGATCTTCCCCTGTGCCAGGGAGCATGGCCAGAATGGAGCGGTTTCTCACTCTCTCAGGTCAAGGCCCTGCCCCTGCACAGAACGATCGGTAGGATGCCAGGTACGCTTCATTAGGTGCATGGTAGGAAGCTGGAGACAAATCACCTGTTGGTCTGGGCCTGAAATAGAAACGAGCTCTGCAAGTAGAGAAGCTGAACTTTGGCCTTGTTCACGCTTGGTGTCAGTCACTAGGAGGATGCCTGGAACGGGGGAGGCTGGGCCGGGCCGGGGCACACTCTGTGACAGCCCCCCTACAGCAGGGTTCTGTCTTGGAGCAGCTACACCAGGGTCAGCAGTCCAGCACTGAGCTGCTTCTGTCCTCAGCATTCACCTCGACGGAACTCCCTAGTGCAGAGTAGGGGCCTGAGGCTGCGCCTCCCATACCCATGGCCTTGCTGCTGCCCCTCAGTTCCTGCCTTCTGGAGCAGTGGTTCTCAGCCTTTCCAGACTCCTGTACCCCTTCCAGGAGTCTGATTTGTCTTGTGGACCCCAAACTTTCACCTCGCTTAAAAACGACTTGCTTACAAAATCAGACATCAAAATACAAAATTGTCCCAGCCCACTACTACCGAACAATGGCTGACTTTCTCATTTTTACCATATACTTATAAAATAAATCCACTGCAGTATAAATAGTGTACTTACCTTTCAGTGTATAGTATACAGAGCACTATAAATAAGTCATTGTATGAAATCTGAGTTTGTACTGACTTTGCTAGTGCTTGTTCTGTCGCCTGTTGTAAAACTAGGCAAATCTCTAGATGAGTTGATGTTCTCCCGGAAGACCTGTGCGTACCCCAGGGGTATGTGTACCCCTCGCTGAGAACCACTGTTCTAGAATGCTCCCCCCCCTCAACCAGACAGGGACTGGATAACTGCCCTGGTCTGTTCATTCCCCTGCAGCATCTGGCACCAGCCCTGTCTTGGAGGGCTCTGGGTCCCTGCATGTCTGGAGGGCCCACTGGGGCAATGAGCAGAGGTTCCCCCCTCAGTAAGATGGCCTGAGGGTGGGAAAGACTGAGTGTAATTTACTAATTTTATTCCCAAAGGCATTTCACAGCTAGCTCCTGTCCCTTGGCCGCCCAGCCGTAACAGCCCTGGTAACACACACAGACACACCCATGCCTACGACACTCCTTGCACAAGCTGCATGCGGGACCTCAGCCCAGCTTTCCCGCGCTGGGAGCCCATGGACACGCCATCCCTGCTCTGCTGGGGTTGAGTTGATTGACACAGCATCGTTGTCACCGTGTGTCCCCAGAGGGGACTGAGCCATGAGAATGGTACGGTGCCGACTGCTCCCCCCTCTGGAGAGCATTTGGTAAGTTGTCGTGTAAGAGGCTGACAACCTGCCCGAGAGCCAAATTCCGGGTGGGACACGGCTCCCTCAGCTGTGTCTATGCCCTCGGCTGGGGCAGCGTTCCTGACCGCCCCATTATCCACTCATGCTCTCTAGAGCAGAGGTTACCATTTGTGCCAGCCTGGGCTGGGCCAGGGGCTGTGGCCAACGAGGACCCAATTATATTTCTCCCTGGCTTGCCAGAGGTGAAAGCAAAGGGCCCGGAGGCCCTGTGCCAGCACTGAGGTGTGTGACAGTCACTCGCTTCCTTTCCCACACAGGTGACAGTGAACTTCCCCTTCCACTCCATGGCACTGAGCCGTGCGTGTGAGCTGATCACGTAACCCGGAGCTGTGAGGTCCGTGGTGCTGGGAGGCCTGTTACTGCCCTGGGAAAGGGAAGGGGGAGCCCTGCAGAGCACATTCCCCTGCCCCGAAGAGCAGCCTGGTTCGGCAGCTACGACGCAAGTTTGCAGGTCAGCTACAGGATCTTCTTGTGGCCCCTCCTGAGCACCTGGGCAATGCAGTAGGGGATGAGTGCCACCGCACACAGGTGGGCAGCGGTGCTCTTGCAGAAGGACAGGACGTAGAACAGTAGCTCTCTATCCGTGGGGAGGTCAAAGGAGTCGAAGAGGTGCAGGAGGAGGAGCGAGGCCACGATGCAGCTCAGGCGGAAGGGCAGCTGCTGGCCCATTTTCCCTTTGCAACTCTCCAGGTACATCTGGGAGTTGAGGGCCAGCCCCAGCCCAAATAGGATCCCCAGGTTCCTGAGGAGGCCGGCGAAGGGGGTGGTGTCAATGTGGACCCACTCCGGCCGGTCACACCACCTCTTGGCTTTCTCCAGGGTCCACAGCAGGTCAACACCGAGAGCCTTCAGCAGCAGGTAGAACCCCAGGGCGAAGCTGAACAGGAAAAGGGTGGTGCCCACGTACCTCCGGAGGCTGGCGTTGTAGATGGCGGGGATGTGGTCAAATGCTTCTGCTACTACCATCCCTAGGGGCAGAAAAGTCTCCATAGGTATGTCTACACTGCAGTTAGTGGTGTATAGATGTTTGGGCTGGGGCTGGAGCCCTTGCTCTAGGATCCTGTGTGGTGTGAGAGTCCCAGAGCTCAGAGTGCAGCCAGAGCCCAAATGTCTATACTGCAATTAAACAGCCCCTTAGCCTGAGCCCCATGAGCCGGAGTCAGCTGGCCCGGGCCAGCCACAGGTGTCTCACTGAGCAGCAAACAGGCCTAGCTGCAAAATGTACCGGGTGGGTGCAGTGCAGAGAGGCCTTGGGGAAGGAGCAGGAACCAGCTCCTGGTACCAGGTGCTAGGCACATGCAGTGACAGCCCCAGGTCACCCAAAGTCACTACTAACAACAGGGATGTGCAGAGAACTGGGACCCTCCCTTCTGTGCAATGGGCCTGCAGGTGCCCGTTGGTTAGCATGTGACCCTGGCGTGTGCTCGCTCACTCGCTCTCTAAAGCACCATGCAAAGCAGTGACATCATGTCAGCACTGAATGATGGCATTAGCCGTGCAAGGGGAGGCCGAGCCCACTATGCTGTGTGTTTGCTTCTCCACACTGCAGACGTGGGTACCTGGGGAAAGACGTTCACCAGTCCCTGCGCTTTGCCATCGTATTTTGAGTACATGGTGATCCCAGAGCTGAGGATGTACGTCTCCTCCAAGCAGGAGAGGACAGGCTATCTAGGGCTCAACATCATCTCTCTGGTCACTGGGCCCTGAAGAGCTGGCGGGTGATGTGAGGGGGAGGCAGCCTTGACACTCACCTGAGATGACACCTGCCATCACCTGATGGGGGAAGTGAGCTGCTAGGAAGACTCGGGACAAGCAGACGCAGACCTGCACAGCCCAGAACACTAGCCACAGGAGGCCGCGGAGGCACCTGCGAAGAGACAGCCAGCCCGGAAGGTCATGGGTGCACAGTGCAAAAGCACTTGAATAAAGCCACAAGCGGCCTGTGAATGAAGGGAGCCTGCGTGTGCAGGAGCAACCAACCCAGCACGAGTGCCCGTCTTGCTAGCTAGCAGATGGGACTGAGTCTATGGCCTGAATGCGTCTGCCACGAGGCCCAGACATGGTGCTGGAACTGGGGGTGCTGGAGGTGCCGCGGCAGCGCCTGGCTTGAAGTGGTTTCCATTATGTCCAGGGTAAACAGTTTGGTTCAATGGCTCTCAGCACCCCCACTGTACAGATTGTTCCAGCCCCCCTGGGCCCAGATGTTAGGGCAACCGAGCGAGCTAGCCAAGGCCTTTCCCATGCCTGGTGCCTCCTGCATGCTGCAGCAGCTCAGGTGAAAGGGGCTTTCCCCAGGGCTGGCCGATTGGACCCATGCAGATCTGCTGCCAGCCGAGAGTCACCTCCCCTGTGCTGGGCCCGTCTCAGCTGGGAGCCCCTCGATCTCACTGACGCTGATGCCAGTCGCTGTGCGGTAACTAGCCGTGAAGCTGCAGTGGGCGCTGCTGTTCCGGCTGCGAAAAGCCCCAGGATATTTCCTTTTGCTCCAGCTCTCGGGGGGCTTCACACATCCCACTTCTCATGTATCTCCTGGTCACAGACGTAACGCGGGAAGAATATCTGGGGGGTGGGGGTAGCAGGAATTCATGCTGACTGGGGGGAGGGGGGCATTTACCCACAATGCCATTAGTCATCCTCCATTGTGCCTTGTCACCCGTGGGACCCTCCTCCGCAGGGTGAAACAATCTCCTCCTCAGGGCTGCAGCAGCAGGTGGAACCGGCTGACTCAGCTCACTCACCCAAATGGAGTGTGCGTGGGGGCCATTGCAGAGCACCCCCCATGTGGCCTGGGAGGGCCCCGCCAGCTCGGCTCCCTCTGGGCTCTCTGTACTGACTCCCAGACCCCAGTTGCGAGCGCAGGAGCCCCTGTTGTGGAGCCTGATTTCTTACCTCTCTTCGCAAGCACTAAGCTCTTCTTTCGGCCTGCAAGTCCAGCTCTCCGGCACCCTCAGGCCTCCCTCAGCCCCCGGTTCAGAACCGCGCTGACTCAGGCTAGTTACAGCCTTCAAGCTGCTTCTCCCTCTGCGCTCAGCCCTTTCACCACCTGGGCTGGGAGAGGGCAGCAGGCAGGCTCCTTACCTTGCTGGTGTGTCCCCTGTGATGAGGGAGGAGACAGCACCCTCCTTCCCAGGGCTCCTCCCAGCTGGCTGGGAGAAGGGACCCATCCCACCTGCACTACCAGGCTCTGGTCCTGGGCCCTTAAAGAAACACTAGCCTGGGTTTTCCCCAAGCACTAACTGTTCATCCAGGACAGACCATCTCCCTCCCTCCCACGCCCCGACACCTGCTTATGCCCTTCCCTTGGCCTTCCTCTGCTCCCACAGTCCCAGGAACCCAAAGGGACACACTGTGGAGCAGGGTTTGACTGACCCCTAGTCCCCTTAGGGGGACAGTCACCCTGTTATGGGTATCAAATCATGGGCAGTAAAAACCTGCCCCCTTCCAGCTAACACAGAGCCGGGCCCAAGCCATGGGAAGGCCCTCGGGCCACCAGGCACTGCTCACCTGGCTGCACAGGACCTGTGTTGGGTGCCCAGGAGGCCGGGCAGCAGGGCCGTCACCATGACGTAGTAGACTCCAGCAGAACCCATGGCGTGGCCTGAGGGGCTTCCTGCGGAGAAGACCCAGTCCCGGCCAGTTAGAAGGGAGAGAAGCCAGGGAGGCAGTTGCAGTGAATCTGAGGGGTGCAATAGTGGGAACCTCACCTGGGCCGGTCTCACAGGTGAGGGGGAACTGCTGGATCACAGGGGTGGTGGTGTTGCCATAGTAACTGGTTTCCCGGACCCACCAGTAGGGTCTCTGCCCAAAGAGCATCCTGCAGTGAAAGGAGAAAATAACCATGCCAGTGCGTGGCCTGGGGCATGTCACGTACCCTCCAGCGCAGATTCCCGGGGGTGGAGGAGCACTGGCTGCCCTACACGAGCCTGTCGGGAGGACTCCGTAGGTGCAAAGTGCTGGCTCACCATAGCTATCATGATTTACTCTTCTTGCCTTTTCAGCTCACTTATTAATTCAGCACCAGCCTCTGCTTTTCGGTGCTGCTCCTGGGCCACAGTAACAGAACAGATGGTTGCAGACGAAGCCAGGCTGTGGACAGACACTGGGGAAGCATCTTGGCCCTATGTGCTGTGAGTAGACAAAGAGCCTCCATGTGTTCCCTGTAGGGGCCCCATTGTGTTCCCCCCATGTGCAGAGAGGGGGGCTGCTGCAGAGCTCAGCGTGCCTTTGGCCCAGGAGCTGCTGGAGCGAAGCACAAGGCTGTGGGTTTTGGAAATTGTCCTTCCTAGCTGATAGCCAAATACAATTGCACCCGCAATTTGCATCAGCTCAGCTCCTTACCACACGAACTCACAGTGCTCTCCACACATTAATTGAGCTTCACGAAACCTGTGTCCCAGTTTACTGAGGGGGAAGCCGAGGATGGAGAGGTAAAGTGACTTGCTCAAGGTCACAGAGCTAGACAGTGGCAGACTCAGGAACAGAGCCCAAGTGTCTTGACTCCCAACCCTGTTCCTCAATCCCAAACCCAGCCTTCCCCTCAGAGAGGCTACATCAGACTCTGGGAGGGCGTGGAAACAACCCCAAACTGCAGCACTCCACAGCCTCTTTTCAGAATCCGCACTCACCACTTAAAGACCAAGTTGAACCAGTCCCCGATCACGGCCACCCAGACCAGCTTGATGCCCACCGCCTCGCAGAGGTGGAACCAGATGGGGAAGAGGATGAAGAAGGTGGTTTTAAGGTCGGCAGCGAAGGAGATGAAGAGGAACCAGTCCTGGGAGCCCTGGTAGTTCTCCTGCAGGTACTGTACCACCTGCACCCCAGCACTGTGCAGCAGGTCCATTATGGCTCCTGGTTGTGTCTCTTTGGATCCCGTTGTTTGCACTGACGGTTTGGTGAACTCAGCTGCTTCTTATACCCTGCCAGCCTCCACTCTTTCATGACATATGCAACCTTTGATCCTGAGCCACCCCTTCCAAAAACTATTGACAGAGCCAGAAATCTGGAGCAAACTGCCTGTACCATCATCCCCAGGAATCAATATCCCTCATTTCAGAGTTTCCCTCTGGTTATTTCTGGGCATGTGGTTGTCACTAGGGGAAAGGGCTGAAAGTTGGGGAGTAAGGCAGAGAATTGCACAAAAGCTGCAACAAGCTAATTTGGTGTCACTGATTTAAAAACAAAGACAGGTTTGGTTGAATGTTAACCTGCCTCTCCAGGAGAATGATGGACTAGAAAACAGATACCGCGAGGGCGTGAAAATGTCCTATTTCTCTGAAGTCTGTTCCTGATTGTTCAGACTAAATGCACGGTAAGGGTCAAACCCTCAACTGGAATAACTGGGCCTACCTCCATCAACTGCAATGGAGTTACGCTGATCCCTGAAAGCTGCAGGTTGGGCTTTGGGTAAAGCAGGTTGTTTTACTTGTATTTATTCGTTTGACAGGTCAAATGCAGATTGCCCAGAGTTAGAAATGCAGCTACGGCCTGCTTTACCTCTTAGACCTTCTCCAGGTCAAGATGCGTCAGCTGGTAGCACTAACACCTCTGGGCTGAGGGAGACGGCTGAGTTCAAGTCCAGTTTATTGTTGCTGCAAAGGTGAGACCAAACACTGGTCTCTTACAGTCCCAGTTTGCACAGAAAATGTGCCTCCCACAGAAGGTGTCTGCATGAGGCAGAAGATGCATACTGGGCCAACTTCTGATCTCACTGCTACCAGTGTAAATCTAGTATGACTCCACTGAAGCTACGTGTTTGCTCTGGATTTGCCCGGAGTGTAACTGAGATCACCAGCTGGCTGACAGTTTATATCCAGGGTTGCTCTGTGAAGTGTGTCATGTAGCGCTAGGATTCCCAGTAAAGGACATGTGTGCACAGAACGTGTGCAGCCCAGTGTCCACTGAGAGAGAAGTGAGTGAGCCAAGTGTAACTCCATCCCTTTCTCCCTTCTTTGCTTTTCCCTAGTTGGGAGGCAGCTGATACTGCTCTTTGTTGAGCACCCAGAATATTCCCAGCTGTAGAGATGTGTGCTCCACTGAGATGAGGGAACACGACATGCACCAAGAACACAGAGATATTTTCTCCAGCTGCACTTTTTCTACTAGGCTGAGGCAGGCCAGATGCTTGTGATCCCCGCTGCAGAAACATTAGGCTTCAGGAGGTGACTTGTGGAAGGACCAGTGTAAAGGCCTGAGGCAAAAGAGTACATGTTTGATGGTAAAAAGCCGAGGGAAAAGGAACCGCCCAAACAATGTGATTCTTGAGATATATTTAATCGCCAAAACAGTGGGGGAAATACAGAAACTAACTACCCGGGAAGAGAAACCCCACCCCATCCGTGGGGAAAGAAGGAGCCAGTGTAAACAAGCAAGATAGCAATGGCCCATGGCACACTCAGGATTCCCACACGGGTCCCTGCAGCAGTTACCCGCAAACAGGAAACCAGATCAATACGTGGCAGTGAGGGACAGTTAGTGACACAGTGGGATCAGAGTAGAGGTCAGGGCTGTGCATGCCTTCAACTCCTCTTGTGACACTTTGCTGGAGAAGTAACAGGAGATAACAGAGAAAATAAACCCTGTTCACATCTCACTGTTCCAGTTGAGCCCCAGATCTTACCACTTATTGTCTCTTTTCAAACACTTAGGTCTGAGTAACTCAGGCAAAGAAACCTCAAGCCAGTAACAGCTTGAAAAGAAACCATAAATTGGCTCTAGCAAGAACTTTCATGCCCACAAGTAATCAGGGCAGACCTGTGCCCAACTGGGCAGGAGTTTTGAGATATGACCCTCAGGATTGGTTATTTCCCAGCAGGTCTGGGATCTCATGTGCCTGCTGGTTAGGGCAGGGAGACACTCATGAAACCCGGTAGCAAGGGCTGCATGAAAGAGCTGCCAACACCAGCTGAGAGCTCCCCAGAAGCAAACGCTACAGCTTGTATCTCCTGCAAAATCCAAATGTAAATGTCTCACTCCAGGGTGACAGCACAAGCCCAGTGCATGCTGGGATACATTGAGGGGGCACTAGTTTCAGAAAGGTGACACACACATTATTTGCAGAGGTTGTAAGGGTCAGATTCATCATGGTGTTACTCCAGGTTTATGCTGGTGTAAAAGCCTTGAGAACTAAGACACAAAACTGGGACACCATGATGACTGCAAAAGCCAATCGCCCTTCACTCACTGCACACCGAGTTAAGGCTTTGTACAGGTCTGGGTCACGTGTCTCAGCACCTCAGCGAGAGCCCCAGGTTGTACATTTCCTACAATTCTCTTCTCTTTCTGCTTAGCATACAGCAGAGGGACATGGGCACTGCTGTGTGCGTGGGTGTGCAAGGACCATGCCGGGATCAGGACCACCTCCTACTGCCAAGGGTAAAAACCAAACCATGCTTCTTTTCTCAAATGCCCAGTGTAAAGCAAACCCTCACCTCCAAAAACCCCCTCCGAGCCAGACTGACTGCAGGTTCAAAGGACTCTGGCCTCATCCGCCCTCCACCTCTCAGACAATTCTCTACATCTTTCAAGACCATGAAGTTTGTGCAGCTGGCACGGAAGAGCCAGCCCATGCCACACTCAATTTGCATTGGCTCTGTGATACAGCACCACTGAGCAGTCCCAGGCCTGGATGTCAGGGCTAGGAACTAGAGGCAGGCAGTCCCACACAGCTCTGCTCTCTCTTATAAAAGCTTTTCCTTCTGCCTCCTGATGAGCTGGGCGACGCAGAAGGGGATGAGGCCAGCGGCAGCCACGGGCACGGCCGCGCTCTTGCAGAAGGACAGGACGTAAAACAGCAGCTCCACCTTGGCGGGAGGCTTGAAGGAGTCGAAGAGGTGCAGGAGGAGGAGCGAGGCCACGATGCAGCTCAGGCGGAAGGGCAGCTGCTGGCCCATTTTCCCTTTGCAACTCTCCAGGTACATCTGGGAGTTGAGGGCCAGCCCCAGCCCAAACAGGATCCCCAGGTTCCTGAGGAGGCCGGCGAAGGGGGTGGTCTCAATGTGGACCCACTCCAGCTGGTCACACCACCTCTTGGCTTTCTCCACGGACCACAGCAGGTCAACACCGAGAGCCTTCAGCAGCAGGTAGAACCCCAGGGCAAAGCTGAACAAGAAGAGGGTGGTGCCCAGGTACCTCCGGAGACTGGCGTTGTAGATGGCGGGGATGTGCCGGAAAGCTTCAGCCACTGCCATGCCTGAGAAGGGAGACAGACATGAAGTCGGCACTCTGGCACCCGCCCGTGTCAGCGATGCAGGAAGGAGTCAAGGTACCAAGCCCAACCCCCTCCTTCACACAACAGACACGATGCCCAGGCTGCCCGGGCTGCCGTTACCCGCTGACAGCAAGGCTCCGGCCTGTTTGCAAAGTGTGGGGAGAAGAGACGGTTAAAGGCCTTCCAAGGCCACCTGGGAGACAATCTCTGGAGGAACAATTCAGCAACGCCATGGTTCTCATTTCCACCAGAACGGGGCCTTCTTCCCGGCCTGGCTGCGGAGCCTCTGGGCGGACAGGGGCGAAGTCAGACAACAGGTCTAGTGTCGAGGGGGAAGCAGCAGCCAGGCCATAAGGAATGGGCCTCCTATTGCCATGACAGTGCCCCGAGCCATAACCATCCTGCCCTTCTCCTTCCCTTCGGCCTGTTTCTGCAGGGCCGGACTCCGAGCCCCTCAACCCGAGCGGAGGCCCGGGGTCACCACAGGGCTCCCAGCCGGGCCCAGAGGCTGTGAGCTCTGTGGGGCAGGCACTGGCTCTCTGGTTTGTGCAGGGCAGCCGGGGGGTGTCCCTGCAGTGCACATCGATAATAACATCGGCACGAGGCGGACGGATATGGACCAAGGAGTCCCGGCTGCCCTGTCTCTGTTAGGCTTTGGGGTGATTAGCTGCTCGGCCAAATTCCAGCAAAAAGCCTGGCACTGGCCTGGGGCCGGGCACATTTTCAGCTGTTTATCGGACACCGGATAATTAGGAGCCAACACCCTCTCCCCCCAGCCCCAGCACTGGGCAAGGGAGAAGGGGGGGTTCAGAGGGTCCCTTTCTCCCTTCCCGCTGCATCAGCCCTCTTGTCCCTCCGTTGCGCTTGCCCAGTTCCAATCAGGCTCTCCCCACCCAGCTCCTGTCTCCATCGCTCCCTGCCCCGCTCCTGTCCAGCCCGGCCCAGAGAGCGCTGTGCCCCTTCCGTGGCAAGGAGCCACAGCCAGTCGCTCGGGCTTTAACCCCACACCTGCTGAGCCGGACTGCAAGCCTGCTGGGCAGCACCCTGGTTTCCCACCACTGACAACAGAAGCGCTTGGTCTCTTACAGGGGAATAACATGGAAACTTCCCAGAGCCATGCCGCATCCAGCCCACCCACCCTTTCCCCCCGCAGTGCGGGGAGCAATCCAGGGAACCGCCCGGGCAGCACCACCTCACCTGAAACGACGCCCGTGATGACTTGGTGCGGGAAGTGAGCTGCTAGGAAGATCCTGGACAGACAGACAGACACCTGAACCCCCCAGAATGACATCCACAGCGCCCCCCGCAGGCACCTGCAACAAGCAGCGAGAACACAGCCGTCAGTGGGCTGTGGAATTGGTGAGGGGAACGCGATGAACCATTTACTTAATAAGTAAGATTTGTGGGACATTTCAGTTGGACAGACACAGCAGCAGCATCTGGGATGGAGACCCCAGGCCCCGGTCCTGCAGCTGCCAGATCTGAACCAGGCCGTCCCAGTGCCTTGCTGCAGGGGGAGACTCAATCCCACGCTGGGGACCGAACCCATCAGCGGGGCTCCCCCATGCAGCTCCAGACTGCACGTGCAATGTGCACATTGACACAGCCAGGGGCTGACGGGCAAGAGCCCAACCCGGGGAGCCGTGCTGGTCTAGCATCAGAGTACGGCCAAGCCAAGAGGAGCCACACATGGCTGGGATTAGCTGGAGCTCATTCTGCCCAGAGCTAATGCCACTGCCTGGAATTGCCCCTGCACCCATCGCGAGGGCGGAGCTGGATCCTTACTGCTGCTGGAAGGGAGACCTCCGGTGCCGACGCAGGGTGCTAAGCAGAGCTGTCACCATCACGTAGTACACTCCAGCTGAGCCCATGGCATGGCCAGAGGGGCTGCCTGTGGAGGGAGAGTTGGGAGAAGCCTGCAGTAAGCTCAGTGAAGAGAAAACCATCTGCCGGAGAGTTTGAATGAACGGAAGGGAATCATCTCACAGCCTGTTCTAGCCCAGGCCGCCAGCTACAGGCTTCCTGGGCTGATGTTCTATGGAGCCTTTCCTGAGGATTTAACTATTTAGACATCGTTCCCTTTCACAGTCTCAGCCCCCCGATACCCTGGGTGTTGGCTGCTGCTCCTTTAACTCTTTTGTCCATTCCAGGTCAGGCCAGAGAGCCAGAGCGCTTGACTGTGTTATAAATCGGATCAACAGGTAGGCAGACAGACAGCCACCTGGAGCAAGCAGCCCTGTTCCAGCCCACCCCTGGTGAAAGGTTAGGTAGGAACCAGACCATGTGAGGGGAGGGCAGCCAGAAGGGGGCTCTTCTCACAAAAAAAAACAGCTTGATTTTGGTCTGCATGTCCCTCTGGCTCCCAAAATCACAAGCTGGGGATTGGAATCCAGTCTGGCCTCTAGGGATGCCATGCAGGAAAGACCTGGAGGCTCAATGCAGGGAGAGGCTGCCGTCCAGAGTCTGCCCCCAAGCTGCCAGGCTGCAGCTGGGAGACGAGTTTTAAGCAAAGGAGGCTGCTGAGGTTGCTAGAATCCAGACTACCCAGACTCCTCTGCCAGGAGGTTTGCTGGAATAGCGCTGGTAGGGCCGCGCGGCCCATTTCCCACCCGTGCCGCTCCCACCACCTCCCTTGGGAGCGTGGTCTGCCCTCGGGAAGGTCTCACCCTTAGAACTAAGACTCGGACACCTAGGCCAGTGAGGCGCACAAGCTGCCCTGTCTCCCAGCACTGCACGGAGCCTGTGTGGTGCAGGAACCGACTCAGGCCTGCAAATGGGCATGAATTCAGGGTCTGATTTCCGAGCACCTTAATCCCAGTAGAAATCAGTGGTCATGACTCTTGGGGTAAAGTGCTACTTGGCACGTCCAGGTGTCCTCACGTGGGCCTCTGATTATACATTCTTTGGGGCAGAAACCTGCCTCCTCTCGTGGGTGCAGAGCACCTAGTGCCCTTTGAGATGTTACATTAATTAACAGCCACAGGCTAATGGTTGCTTGTGGGTACAGTGACTGGTGTCCATGCTGTGCATTTGTCAGGCTTCTCCTGTGTGCTGCATATGCACTGTGGAGGATGTGTTTGTTTTACACGAGGGGGGTTGCTCACCTGGGCCAGTCTCGCAGGTGACAGGGAACTGCTGGATTACAGGGGTGGAGGCGTTGCCGTAGTAGCTGGTCTCATAGACCCACCAGTATGGTCTCTGCCCAAAGAGAATCCTGCAGTGAAATGCAATGGGTGACATGGTCAAATCGGGTATCATCCGCCCCCCTCCTCTTAGCCAGCACAACCGGTTCATTGGGAGAGGACTCCAAGTGGTGCCAAAACCACGTCTCGGCTCATTTGCCAGGAAAGGGTGTAATTCCAAGAAAATTTTTTCAGGTTAATCTGTTCTCACGGGAAGCGAACTCTGCACATGGCTCTTGCTCTCTTCCTGGAACCGCCATTTGCCTTTTGACCATTATCTCACTTTGGTTGATAAGAAATGCTCTAGAAGTCCCGAGGTCTCTAACCAGCATTTTGTCCTCCCTGAACAGCTTGTTTATTTTATTCAGCAGTCTCTGCCTCTGGGTCAAGGCCAGGCCGGGGGTTGCTTATGCACGATGATGGCATTTTTTGGGACAAATATATCACATCTTGGCTATGCTGGAGGAGAGGAGGCCGGCTGGGCAGTGTCTGGTTTAACCCACCTGAGATGACTGCTACATGCACGGTTGGGCTGCTGAAAGATGGCGTGTACCGCCCACCCGAGCCTGCACAGCCTGGCATTTGCCATGACAGGAAGGGAACAGGGTATTTTTAGCAGGTTTAAAGTGAATTTCCTGCCGGTAAAAGGTGCTGGATTGACAGCTCTGATCGCAGACAGTCTGCTGTTCGCCGACAGTGCAAGCCTGCCCCTGCTACTGCGCCTCAGCCCTGACCTGCTTTAGGGGCCGAGAGGCGAGTACAGTCTCCAGGGCCTACTGGTGCCTGCTCTACCCGTAACATTTAGGTGGACATAGCTACGTCGCTCAGGAGGGTGAAAAATCCACACCCCTGGGCGACACAGTGACACCAACTTAGGCTCCCGTGTAGATGCAGCTAGGTCAAAGGAAGAATGCGCCCATTGCCCTAGCTACCACTGCTTGGGGAGATGGTGTTTCTACAGCAACAGAAACACCCCTTCTGTCAGTGCGGTCTATGTCTTCGCTATGGGGTCATGCAGGCTAGCTAGGGGCCCATGCTATGGCTGTAGTGTAGACATGGCCTCAGTCCTCGGCCTCTTTACAGTGCCAATAGTCCTGGTGTCTTTCAAGAGCTGGGTTTAACTGATACCACAAGACAAACATTGCAGAATCACCGCACCCTGCAGCCTGACCCCCAGCAAACCTGCCCCCGCCTGAGGCGAGAGCTTGCCTCTCTCACCAACAGAAGCTGGACCAATAAAAGCTATTACCTCCCGCACCTTGTCTCGCTGACCGCCTCTATCACTCATTTCGTAAATTACAGTAAGATTGATATGCCCAGAGCTGCAATAAATCAAACATGGTATGGAGAGGAAATCGGGCAACAGCACCCTGCTGGCCCGTCTGGGCAGCTTCTCTTTCTAGTATTAAATTACATCAGTTTAACTCAAGTGCTCAGGAAAATGCATTTTTACATGGCTTAATTTTAAAAATACACAGACAGCCCCTTTAATGCATTTCATTTGTAACATAGGATCCGTTTAGTGCACAATAGTAACGTATCTCATGTGAACATGTGCATGAGGGTGAGTGTGTGTGAGTGCACTTGTGTATTAACATGAGTGTGCCCCTCCCTGTCTCTCTTATAGACACATAACCCTGGGCCTTGCCTTGGCAGTGAGGCCCACACACTCACCACTTAAAGACCAGGTTGAGCCAGTCCCCGATCACGGCCACCCAGATCAGCTTGACGCCCACTGCCTCGCAGAGGTGGAACCAGATGGGGAAGAGGATGAAGAAGGTGTTTCGGAGGTCGGCAGCGAAGGAGATGAAGAGGAACCAGCCCTCGGAGCCCTGGTAGTGCTCCTGCAGGTAGCGAGTCATCTGGACTCCAGAGCTGTGTATAAAATCCATTCCTGTCTCCATGGCTGTAGCTCAGGCAGGGGGGAGAGGGCTGGGGCTTTGGGACGGAATGTGACACCTCACTTTTTGGGCTGGCTGGTTATATACTGCTTGGGATGCAGATTACATTTGCTTTTCAAAGACGTCCCCCCAGTTAAGACATGTTAGCACCAAAGCTCCTCAGCAAACATTACTTCACAGGAGTTTGACACAATTACCTGCTCCAGGCTTCTGTCTCAGCAATTCAGTGATCTGCTCAAATCAATCATTAACCCACTAGCACTGGTGGGAAAAAACTAGACTTTCTTTTTTGCAGCTTTTGCTGTTTTTCCAGCTGCTGAAAGGCTTCCAGGACTGGGACTGAAGGGTCAGGAAAGGGATCTTAACTGTGTGTTTAATACAGTACTAAATCAGGCGGTGTGCTGTGATGTGGACCCATCTCTCCTGTGGGATGCAAAGTCCCCTGAGTCTGTGCTGAATGGGTCGCTCTGAAAGACGATGGCTATGCTCTTCGTTTTCTTGGAAAAATGATTATAGGCTTTATTATTTATTTATTATTATTAGCATTAATAAGAGCACCCAGAAGCCCTATTCGTGCACCTGGCTCCATTGCTAGGCCCTGTACGAACACAGACCACAGAGACAGTCCCCGCCCCAGGAGGTTACAATTTATACCTTTTATTTTAGAGTACGAGTCAGCTGCCTTGCCGAGAAGCAGCAGGGACAAGTCAGTATTTATCATCAGTTGTTAGACCCCTCACAGAAACCCAGCCAGTTACTCAAAATGACTACGGTGACCTTGGCAGCGGGGTGGGGTGGATGGAAAGGGGCAGATACCTCATGCCCTCTGGCACATTGCAGGATTCAGAATATTCCTACATCACAGTTTTGTACTTTGTAAAATGATTTCAGGAATTTAATTGTTTGGGACAATGAGGAGCTGTTATCTTTGGGTGGAGCCGGGTACAGTGGGCTCAGACTGTGCAGGCTTCATTAGGATTAGTGACGGTGTTATTATTTTAAAATGGACTTATGTGACAAATGTCCACAGCATCCTATAAATATCGGAACCATTCCCTGCGCTGGAGAGTTTACAATCGAAGATAGACAAGGCAAACAAAGGCAAGCCCCAGAACAATCGTTTCTGAAAGGGAGGTTGCCAGGATTGCTGGTGGGCAGAAGGCAGGAGGCATTCCAGGAAGAGGTGGATTTTAAAGAAAGAACTGAAGGACCAGAGGTCACTTGGTGGATAAGAAAAGGGAGTGTGTCTGTGTTCCATATTTCATCCACCCATAGCTCTGTGTGTCCACTGTCGCGCCTTGTAGCGCCTTGCTAGGCCAGTCCTTGGCTGCCCAATTCTGCTCTGCCAGTGCACCGCAAACCTGACATGGACCCCCTCTCCTACTATTGCGGCCTTAAGCCTCTCCTGAGCAGAGACTGTAAACCGTGTCAGACGAGAGGGTGATGTGGACATGTGTCCACCAGGGCTTAGAGTGAGCCTCATTAACCTCACTCTCTTTTCTGGGACCTAAAACAGGATTTTAACCCAAGTCTCCAAAACTGCCTTGACTGTACCACTGAACCCATTCTCCTCTGGCTACACCGCAGGGCCCTGTCCGTGCACACAACCCACACACCCTTGTGCTGCCTGAACCCCCTCCTAAAGGAGCTACAGGACATTTTTATGAGGCTGGAATCAAGAAAAGAGACAAAGAACGTTTTATTGCACAACAGCATGTGTGGACTTGGCATGTGTGGGAGGCTGGGTGTGCGCAGTGGAGTGTATTTGGGGGCGGGAAGGATCGCTACGGAGTGGGGCACTAGAAAGAGTGACCAAGGAGGTAGACAGTGTGAGGTTCTTAAATGGTACAAGGGGGTGAACTCTGTTCAAACAACAGCTACAGAATCATTCTTGGGCCATCCCCATATCAGCCCCAGGCGGAGAGCATGCCCCATAGGGCTTCCCATCTAGCTTCCTGCCATACACCCTGCAGGACCATGTGTTTCCATATGCTCTATCTCTCTTCCTGTGCTCCAGGAAGTCAGCTCAAAGCACAGCACAAAGCAATCACGCACGTCTATGAAAGCAGCTACCGAGCAGGGCAGACACCCGCATATGAATGATGTTGATTGTTCCATGCTGGCGTTTATCTATGTCAGCACTGAGCACTCATTGAGACCAAGGTGGCTTTCCAGACCCTACAGATCCAGGAAACCTGCAGCCATCACAAACAGTGGAGCCACATGCGAGCCAGGTTTGCTAAAGGAAAACGTGTGTCTGAGCCAATCTTGTTGTGACTTTAACCTAACCCTGACGCTTCACAAATAACAATGAAACTTCAAAGTAAGTGGGCGCAATACAAGGTGTATACACATCTCCCATATTTTGGTCCTTGCTTTCAACACTGGGCTCATTCAGGAGATGCCAGTGACCAGAGAGGGGACAGCAGCTGTGTCTCCCCATCCCGCACAGGGGACTGGGCTGCCCAGAGGAGCCCTCCCATACAGTCACTGGTCTCACTGTAAGTATCTTCCACTTTATTATTAATAATAATAAAATACAGCCCCAAGCCAATCATGTCCTCAAGGAATCAATTCTGAAGCACTTAGAGGAGAGGAAAATGATCAGGAACAGTCAGCATGGATTCACCAATGGCAAGTCATGCCTGACTAATCTAATTGCCTTCTTTGTCGAGATAACTGGCTCTGTGGATAAGGGGAAAGCAGTGGATGTGTTGTTCCTTGACTTTAGCAAAGCTTTTGACACGGTCTCCCACAGTATTCTTGCCAGCAAGTTAAAGAAGTATGGGCGGGATGAATGGACTATAAGGTGGATAGAAAGTTGGCTAGATTGTCGGGCTCAACGGGTAGTGATCAATGGCTCCATGTCTAGTTGGCAGCCGGTATCAAGTGGAGTACCCCAAAGGTCAGTCCTCGGGCCGGTTTTGTTCAATATCTTCATAAATGATCTAGAGGATAGTGTGGATTGCACCCTCAGCAAGTTTGCAGATGACACTAAACTGGGAGGAGAGGTAGATATGCTGGAGGGTAGGGATAGGATACAGAAGGACTGAGACAAATTAGAGGATTGGGCCAAAAGAAATCTGATGAGGTTCAACAAGGACAAGTGCAGAGTCCTGCACTTAGGACGGAAGAATCCACTGCACCGCTACAGACTAGGGACCGAATGGCTAGGCAGCAGTGTGGCGGTTCAATGATGAGACAGAACACAGATTTATTCAAGCAAGCAAGCTGGTCAGCTGAAATGGGCTGCTGCCTGTCAGCTTTCCACCTTCTCCTTTATTATATTTCTCCCCCCTGCACACTACCTACTTTCACCGCAAAGGAATGCATGACATTGATTAATATTCTTGTTTTTCAGCCTCTATCTACTACAATCCTAATTCTCAGGCCTTAAGGCCAAGCCAAGGAAGCTTCCCACGATTACTGTCCTTTAATCAAGTTCCCACCTTTAATCAAGTTCCCAGGGTTCATATCTGGTCCTCGTCCTTGGACGGAGCAATGTGTTGCTCCTCACAACGGTCAGGGTGTGCCCTGACTGTTTGCAGGTGGATGGACCAAACATGGGCCCTTCATCTCCCCCTTTTTGTTTAATTATACTCGGCCCTCTCATGGGAGCCGTCAATTTGCTTTTGCGAGCAATTTAACTCCCAAACAGACAAGGACATAACTCGGGGAGCTTGCCAGGGCGTATCTCTACAAAGCCGTAGCAAAGAGGGAATACATTGTACACAGCAGCAGCAAAAAATAAGCCCAATGATTATAAACACAGCATAACCGGAAAATTGTCGCAGCCAGCCTAGAGATGGCTTGTACTAGTGCAGTTAACCACACGCGCACAGGTGACATCGTTGGCCCCGGCCGGGTACGGTGTGTGGAGGGATATAGCCGTGTGAGGCAAGGTATAGTAGGCCGGGCCCCAATTAGCCATGCCAGAGTACTGGGAAGAGAGATTCGCGTAAGCAGCGAGCATCGTCTCATTCCCTATCTCCTCAGGGTGATGACAAACTGGAATAAGGCATGTACCTAACAATTCTCCGGCTTCTACAAAATTAGACAAGCAAAAGTGGGTAACATTTGCTATTGAAGCCAATCTTTCCCATATGTTATATGTCATTCGGGCCCGTAACGGGGGATGCACTTCCGAGCCAACCCCTACAGGAATTAGCAGGCACAAAAGGCATACAATCAGTACAGAGTTAGCAGTGATTTGGGCGAGAATCGCCACAAACAAAGTCTCAGGAGTCTCTGGCTGTTGGTTTGCTGCCAGTCTTCGTTGAGCCGCCGCGACCAATGCTTTTACTGCTCCCCATGTCACGGGCTGGCTTGGGGCGCTACGCCTCTTCCGTTTCCGTCCCGCCGTTGTTGACCCGGGAGGCACCGCGTTCTCCTCCAAGGTCAGCTGAAACTCCGGTATGGGGTTCGGCAGCCCCTGGCGCCATGCCATGCTGTTTCAGTGCCGGTCGCACACACCGGGCTGGAACCCACAACGGTCCTGCAGGGAGAGACACCGCAGCATATCCCCGACCCCAAGTGATTAGAGGTACTGGGCCCAGCCACTGCGGATCAGGCAGCTGACGGTAAAAGACACGCGGTCTTTCCAGTACCTCAGATTTGTGAAAATGCCGATCCGCGGGGGTCTGCTGATCTGCGTTCAGCGTTAAATTATTTAAAGTAAACAAAAGGATATGCATTTGTTGTTGAATGTCTCCTAAGGTTCGGAGACGCAGCTCCCCTTGTTTTAATTGTTTATCAAGCAAGGTTTTGAGCGTGCGATTGGCACGTTCAACAATGGCTTGGCCCGTGGAATTATAAGGGATCCCGTGTTTAAGACGGACGTCCCATCGGGCACAAAAGGTGGAGAGGGCTGTGGAGCAGTAGGCTGGGGCGTTATCTGTTTTAATCTGGCTTGGGCGACCCATAACAGAAAAACAGGCTAGCAAATGGTGAATCACTTTGGCAGTGGCTTCCCCACGCTGTGGGGTTGCCCAGAGAAATCCCGAATAAGTATCAACAGAAACATGTAAAAAGGAATAGGGGCGGAATTGTGGCACGTGAGTGACATCCATTTGCCACAGCTGATTCGCTGCGGTACCTCTAGGGTTAACGGCATAAGAAAAGGTAGGGGCAGCAGCGGCACAGTGGGGGCAGGAACGAACAATGGAACGTGCATGATCAGTAGGAATGTGAAACTGCCGGGCCAAAACTGAGGCAGACTGATGAAAAAAGGCATGGCTTTCAATGGGGTCAGAAAAAAGAGAATTTACCTGACCACGTAGCGCGCGATCGGCGCGCGCATTGCCCTCAGTGAGTGACCCAGGCAAAGGGGTGTGACTGCGAATGTGAGCAACAAAATAAGGAAAATTACGAGTGGAGATAAGATATTGCAAAGACAAAAATAGGCGAAGGAGGTCCGCATCGACCTGAGGGGTAATGAGGGCAAGGGGTAAATGATCAATCACTTGATAAACATAATGGGTGTCCACAATTAAATTAAAGGGACAATCAGCAAAAAGTTGAAAGGCCAAAATAACAGCAGCCAGTTCCGAGCGCTGCGCGGAACGCTGAGGCAGTGTAAAACGAGAATGCCAACGAGGGGGGTCACCGGACTGATAGGTGACTACACCTCGATGTGAAGAGCCATCAGT
The DNA here is from genome assembly GCF_015237465.2 of Chelonia mydas. Lineage (NCBI taxonomy): Eukaryota > Metazoa > Chordata > Testudines > Cheloniidae > Chelonia > Chelonia mydas. The sequence goes on along the minus strand of NC_057860.1, from coordinate 15,273,279 downwards.
AAAAAGAGTAACAGCAGAAACAATGGGTTGAGAGTGGCTAAGACGATGAACAATTAGAGGCACCTTTTGGGTAATTACCAACCGAGGATCTTTTGGGGGGTTATAAGAAATTTCTCCCACATAATCACAAAGAGCAACCTGCCAAGCCAAAGAGGTGTGGCACAAGGAATCAAATTCACTACGGGACAAGGGGAACACAATGTCAACTAAATCAGTGCCAGTGAGTTGCACTGCACGGTGGCGGGCTTTACGAACAAGATCAGACAGGGCATCTAGATATGGGTAAATATTCCGAGGAGGAGTGGAGGAGAGGTACAGCCACTCTATGATAGAGACGGCTGTATTCGTACGGGGTACAAACAGAGCCGCAGTGGGCGTATGAGGGGTGGCAAGAAGAATCAACCGTAGGGGACGGACCTCAGGGGGTCTGTCCACAAACTGCTGACTCAATGCTGCATTAATTTGTCGAATGCAGGCAATGTGCTCTTCAGTGATGGCAATAACTGCACCCGGTGCCCGGGCTCCACGTAGGAGCTCGAACAACGGCTGCAGCATTGAGGTGGGGAGACGAAAATAGGGCCGAATCCAATTTAAATGACCCAAAATCTGTTGTAATTTAACAAGGGTTAGGGGTTGAGGTAGAGTTAGTGCCGGACGAACCGGAGCAGCATAGGTTTGTAAAACCTTATGGCCGAGGTAGTGGTAGGGATAAGAGCGTTGGATTTTTTCTGGTGCCACCAACAGGCCATTTTGGCCGAGAATTTGAGACAAAAATTCAATCTGTTGTTCCGTGACCTGGGGACCACTAAGCAAAATGTCATCCATATAATGGTAGACCTTTAGCGTAGGGTACCGGGCACGGAAAGGGGTGAGGGCCCGATCCACAAAAAGCTGACATAAGGTTGGACTATTTTGCATTCCCTGGGGTAAGACCTTCCACTGATACCTTTGAGAGGGTTGCTGATTATTATATTGTGGCACCGTAAACGCGAATTTTTCGCGATCTTGCGGGCAAAGGGGGATGGTGAAAAAACAATCTTTTAAATCTAACACACAGAGCTGATCGGTTTGAGGAATTAAATTTGGATTTGGCAAGCCAAACTGCAAGGGGCCCATAGGTTGGATGCGTTTATTTATTTCCCTTAAATCATGTAACAGCCGCCAAGCACCAGATTTTTTCTTAATAACGAACACCGGGGTGTTCCAGGGACTAGTAGAGTATTCCAAGCGCTGTGCCTGCAAATGCTGCTGCACAAGCGAATGAAGCGCTTTCAGCTTTTCTAGAGGGAGGGGCCACTGGTCAATCCAGACGGGCTCTAAGGATTGCCATACCAAGGGTAATGCGGAGGGCAATGTGGGTGAGGGAGGGTTTTGAGCCATCAGATATTAATATCGAGGGTGGTGTCCAGCTTTGTAAGTAAATCACGGCCCCAAATATTGAGGTGGACAGGGAGTACAAAAGGGCGGATAGTAGCAAGGGTACGGCCTCCCGGTTTAGAGACCGTGACCCAAGACAAACTCTGTCGCCCGGGTTTACTACCCCCGATCCCCCACAACTCTTTAGAAGGAACCGTAGGCCAACTAACCGGCCACTCCGGATCACGAATCACTGTAACGTCAGCTCCAGTGTCCACCAGCCCTGTGAAGGGAACATCATTTAAGAGAAGTGTTAACTGAGGTTTCGAGGGGCGGACTGACATTGTCAGAGCAACAAGTGGAGAGGACGCGCTGTGAGACGGCGAGTGAGACAACGTTGATCCAAAGCCGCCTCCGCCCCGAGCTCGATCCTCGGCAGCTGGCACCTGATAGGGGACTAAAATCAATTGTGCAATTGATCGTCCACGCGGGAGCGACTGTGGAAGATGAGTCCACACCTGAACCTTAACAATGCCGGTGTAGTCGGCATCAATGACTCCGGGGATGACAAAAAAGCCCTGTTTCCCAGCATGAGAGCGAGGGAGAACGAGACCCACAAAGCCGGCAGGGAGAGGTCCCGTCACCTGGGTGGGTATGGCGCAGACCTCCCCTGGCAGCCGAAAATCAGTGTCCTCCTGCATGATCAAATCAAGCCCTGCACTTCCAGCAGTCGCCGCCCTCATAGAGTCTATGGATTTTAAGGCAGAGGAACGGTTGTCTGAGTGGGAAACACCCTCGTTTGGCCCTGGGTTCGGGGGGAACCCGTTGCGCGGTTTCCCGACCCGCTACGACACTGATTAGCCCAGTGATAGCCCTTCCCACACTTGGGGCACTTCTTTGAGGGTCGAGCGGGTGCCTTTGATGAGCGGCACTCCCGCTGAAAGTGACCCTCCTTACCACAGCGGTAACAACGCTTCCCTGCCCTCCCGGTTTTTCTCAGGGCGGCAGCCAGAACTCCAGCCTTATGGGCTTGTGTGCCGATGTTCTGGCACGCCCGTAGCATGTCTGAGAGCTCTAAAATGCCAGAGACTTGCGCCGTCTGGAGAGCACGGCGGCAATCCTCATTCGCATTCTCAACCGCCAATTTTAACAGGATCTCCTGAGCGGCCACAGCATTATCCACCTGTCGGAGGATAGCCTCCTGCAATCTGTTGGTAAAATCCAGAAAGGACTCTGATGCACCCTGACGGATACTGACAAAGCTTTTTGTAGGCTTGCCTGAATCCGGGACCTTCCGGAAAGCATGCTGGGCGCAGGTGGAAATGATAGGGAAGAAGACCTGAGGGAGTTGGGTCTGCTGCTCAACGGTAGCGAACTGTCCCTCCCCTGCCAATTGCTCATAAATAACATTAACACCTGCTGCTCTATGAATCTGGGCCTGACGGTCCGCCTCCTGTCGATACTCACTGACCCAAATAACATACTGACTGGGTGACAACATCATGCGCAACAGCGCCTTCCAATCTTCAGGGATCAAGGAGTACCCACTACCTAGCCCTTCAATGAGACCACGCACAAACGTGCTAGTCAGACCGAACTCGCGAATCGCCTTCTTTACCTCTCTAACCACCGAGTAAGGCAAAGTAACCCAGGTTCCAACCGGGTTGCCCTGGTCGTCATTCTGCCAGGTCACCGGACAAACTGAGACCAGCTCAGCCAGCTCCTCTGCTGTAAGATCTGAGCGAGTCTTCGCTGCGTGAACCATTTGTTGCACCAGCGAAAGCCTCTGAGCAGATGCAGACGACCCCGTGGGGGGCCCCGAAGCATGGGGTCCTAGGGGGGGAGGGTAATCACACACCGGCTCCGGCGGGGAAGGTAAGGGAGGCGGTGGTAAAAAAGGCACTGGGGGCGAAGCAGGGAGAGGGATGGCTGCAGGAGCCGACGGCGGTGGCGGAATTGGCAGTCCCTCTATTGGCGCGAGAGAAGGTTCTTCCGAGGCGACACACTGTGTTGCATCGGTAGGAGGGGGGGTGACTGCAGGAGCCGACGGGCGTGGCGAGATCACCAGCCTCGCGACGGAGGGCCTGTCCGAGGCGACACGCTGTATCGCATCGCGGCAGAGGTGCCAGGCATGTAGAGCCTGCACGGGCGCCCGAGGTTCTTCATGCAATGTCTGGCCCAACCGCTCCCAGTCCGCTAGCTTAAGGGTTCCGGCTTCAGGGTACCACGGGCACTGGGCACTCACCTCCTGTAACAGGAGAGTGAGTTCTCGAGTGGGGCAGACATGCTGAGCCTTACGCAGCAAATACTGTAGCTCAGTGCGATGTTGCACTTGCAAAGCAGAGAGGGAACTTCCCATACTTACCACAACGAAAAATACTCACCGGGATCCACGAAGCGGATGAGTGACGCGTCTGAAACCCTTGCCGGGCGAGGTGAGTGCTGAGGGCCCCACGTTTGGGCGCCAGTTGTGGCGGTTCAATGATGAGACAGAACACAGATTTATTCAAGCAAGCAAGCTGGTCAGCTGAAATGGGCTGCTGCCTGTCAGCTTTCCACCTTCTCCTTTATTATATTTCTCCCCCCTGCACACTACCTACTTTCACCGCAAAGGAATGCATGACATTGATTAATATTCTTGTTTTTCAGCCTCTATCTACTACAATCCTAATTCTCAGGCCTTAAGGCCAAGCCAAGGAAGCTTCCCACGATTACTGTCCTTTAATCAAGTTCCCACCTTTAATCAAGTTCCCAGGGTTCATATCTGGTCCTCGTCCTTGGACGGAGCAATGTGTTGCTCCTCACAACGGTCAGGGTGTGCCCTGACTGTTTGCAGGTGGATGGACCAAACATGGGCCCTTCACAGCAGTTCTGCAGAAAAGGACCTAGGGGTTACAGTGGACGAGAAGCTGGATATGAGTCAACAGTGTGCCCTTGTTGCCAAGAAGGCCAATGGCATTTTGGGCTGTATAAGTAGGGGCATTGCCAGCAGATCGAGGGACGTGATCGTTCCCCTCTATTCGACATTGGTGAGGCCTCATCTGGAGTATTGTGTCCAGTTTTGGGCCCCACACTACAAGAAGGATGTGGAAAAATTGGAAAACGTCTAGCGGAGGGCAACAAAAATGATTAGGGGACTGGAACACATGACTTATGAGGAGAGGCTGAGGGAACTGGGATTGTTTAGTCTGCGGAAGAGAAGAATGAGGGGGGATTTGATAGCTGCTTTCAACTACCTGAAAGGGGGTTCCAAAGAGGATGGATCTAGACTGTTCTAAGGGGTAGCAGATGACAGAAGGAGGAGTAATGGTCTCAAGTTGCAGTGGAGGAGGTTTAGGTTGGATATTAGGAAAAACTTTTTCACTAGGCGGGTGGTGAAACACTGGAATGCGTTACCTAGGGAGGTGGTGGAATCTCCTTCCTTAGAAGTTTTTAAGGTCAGGCTTGACAAAGCCTTGGCTGGGATGATTTATTTGGGGATTGGTCCTGCTTTGAGCAGGGGCTTGGACTAGATGACCTCCTGAGGTCCCTTCCAACCCTGATATTCTATGATTCTATGTCCAGAACTCCAGGGGCAGCATATCTGCCAAGTGAGCCCCCAGCTGACTGACAGCTAGGCGCTGCACTGAGTTCTTCTTTATGTATCGTAGAGCAGCTGCCTACGGGGAGCTGAACTCTGGAACTCTTTCACCTGCAAGGAAGGGAGGAGAGAACCTCTCCCATTGTCCGAGTTGGACGGAGGGTTTCCTGCAATGCAGTACAGTGGGAGGACTCCATGGCTGTCTTACAATGGGATGCCACGTGACTGATCAGAGCCCAGGACCATCTGTCCCATGGAAAGCGTTCTTCAGCTCACCTCTTGAGCCCCCTTGCCCTACTATTACGAAACCCACCCATCCTTAAAAGAACATTTAACTTTTCTTAGCCCTTTCCCTTGTTCCAAGTGGGACATTCGCACTGGAGCAAATGTACAAAAGAAGGGCGTTCACACCCGAAGGTCCAAAGCCTGCCCATCGCCAGGACACCTGTGCAGCCCCACTGCACTTTGGAATTGCTTAATACGCTTGTCATTACTGGGCCTGTGTTTTGCACCTGGCCTAAGGCACCCTGGTGCTGTGTATTCTGACCCCAAAACTTCCACACACCTCCGCCCATTAGCTATACCCAAAATTACAGAGTAGCCCTAAGGGTGTTGAATGTGAACCAGCATTATGACTAAGCCCTTGAAAATAGCCAGTATTTCTAAATCCTTCAGCCCAAAGCAAGGAGTTCCAGCTGGGCCATTCCCTCTCAGCTCCGCGCAGGCTGCGAGGCTGAGATCTGAGCAATCAGGAGGGGACCCTGGCCCTGAGCAGATTAATGCCCCAAGGATGGCTCCATTTTCCACACTGGCCTTCTCTAGTGAATTTGCTTTGCAGCTGATCTGATCTGGGGACAAGCTCTGGGAGCTAAATCCCTCTCCTAGCCTTCAGCATTAACTGTTAAATGACGCAGGCAGCCCAGCAGTTGAGCTCAGGCCCTAGGGGCTCTCTCGGCCCTTCTGCTGGGCAATACCCAAGCCGGGCAGGAACCTGTATTTGTTAAGATTTCACTAACTACCAGTGGCTGGGGGATTCCTAGATTCCAAGGCCAGAAGGGACCACGGTGATCATCTTGTCTGGCCCCCTGTGTAACCCCAGCCACAGAATTTCCCCCAAATAATTCCTTTTGAACTAGAGCAGATCTTGCAAAAAAAAATCCAATCTTGATTTAAAAATGGCCAGTGCTGGAGAATCCACCACGATCTTTGGTAAATTGTTCCAGTGGTTAGTTACTCTTGCATGCAAAATCACCCACCTTCTTTCCAGTCTGAATTTGTCTAGCTTCAACTTCCAGCCAGGGGATTGAGTTAGACCTTTGTCTGCCAGATTGAAGGGCCCATTATCAAATATTCATGCCTCCTGTAGGTACCGGCAGACTCTGATCAAGTCACCTCCAACCTTCTCGTTGTCAGGCTAACGAGACTGAGTTCCTGGGATCTCTCACTCTAAGGCTAGTTTTCTGATCCTTTCATCATTCTCGGGGCTCTTTCATTCTTTGCAAACCCCTGGCTGCCCAGCAGAGACGAGGCCAGGGCCCTTTGGCTCCTGATCGCTCTACCCGGGGTACTGAGCTGGCCCCCATCCATCAGGTATCTGGGCACATGCCAGTCATGACTGTGTTTGTGCTCACAGCCCCACAAGGAAGGCTGGGATGTTGTCCCCACTGCACAGCTGGGAACGACCCGAGGTACAGAGCAGCTGAGGGACTGGCCCAAGCTCACACAGGGAGTCTGTGGCAGGGCAGGGAAGTGAACCCAGATCTCCCAAGCCCTAGGCTGGTGCCCTGACCCCTGGGCCACCCCTGTTCTCACAGCTGCCAGGATCTCCGACCTCACCGGGCACTGGAGGGCGGGAGCCTCTGCCTGGTCCATGGGCCTGGAGGGCCGGGCACTGGCCCCTGGGAATTTTACCTCAGGATTTTAAATTCTAACCCGCCGACGTCTCCAGGGCAACCCGCCCCTCCGATTCCATGGGGTGGTTTGTGATTGCATGGGGAACAGGGGGCTGAGGGTGAGGAGAACTCTCCTGCCAGCCAGAGGCTGGGCCAGCCCTGCAGCTGCCTCGCCACAGGTGCCTCTGCAGGAATGGGGCTGAGAGCTGAGGGGGGGAACCTGCCCCCACCTGGGGCGTGTCCAGGATACAGCCAGCCCCTGCTCTGGCACCCAGCGCACCCCCCCAGCAGCCACAGTGTACAGGGGCGGGGTTCACACCTGCAGTCCCACACACACGGCGCTGGCCTGGCACTCAGCCCCTGAGTCTATGGAGTTTCCTGGAAGCAGCAGCCGGCTGCCAGGATGGATTATTGCTGACAAGAAGCGTTTTCTTGGCAAGTGGCAGGAGCTGGGGTGCAGGCTGTGGGTTGGGCCAGGGGCAGACCCGCCCTGGGGACGCTCGGTGCTGGCTACGCTGCTGTACTTGGAGAAACAAAATCAGAAGCTAATGGTCATTAGACTGATTAAAAATAAACAGCCAGATCCTGTCTGGTGTAAACTGACGTAGTAACGCTGCCCGAACAGAGCCACGCCGATGTGCGCTGTCCCTGGCTCTGCCTCTGGGAGAGCGATCGGCCTGGCTACGTTACAATAACAGGTTATTTATTAATTAGCTTGTGAGCTCTTTACGGCCGGCACCAGCTTCTCATTCTGCCCATGATCAGCGCCTAGCACAGTAGAGTCCTGGTCCAGGAGTGGGGTGCCTCGGAGTTATTGCACTACAAATAAACAGTAATATGGGTGGCCTCTACCTTGGCACCTGGCACCAGGGGGAGACCTGGCCGCTGCTTTGCAGTTTCTAAAATATATTTGATGTATTCATTTGCTATTTAACACCAACAAGAGGAGAGACAAGAAAATAAATTAGAAAGGTTCCATGGCTCCGGTTCACAAAGCCCACTGTGACGGGCTGGATCATAGAAACCCCCTGGGAGCTGCCACCTGATGTGCCAAGACTACTTCTGCTCCTGCTTTCCTGCCCTGTCAGCTTAGGACTCCAGCACCCTGCCTGGTTTGAGCCAGACCCGCTAGCCTGCTGCAAACCCAGACCCAGGTCTGAACCACGTCCCCTAACAGCTGTAGGCTCAATTGAAAGCAGCTTATAGAAGTGTTCCTGCCTTTAACACTCAGATGCCCAACTCCTAATGGGGTCCAAACCCCAAATAAATCCATTTTACCCTGTATAAAGTTTATACAGGGTAAACTCATAAATTGTTCGCCCTCTATAACACTGACAGAGAGATATGCACAGCTGTTTGCCCCCCCTCCCCGAGGTATTAATACATACTCTGGGTTAATTAATAAGTAAAAAAAGTGATTTTATTAAATACAGAAAGTAGGATTTAAGTGGTTCCAAGTAGTACCAGACACAACAAAGTGAATTACTAAGCAAAATAAAATAAAACACGCAAGTCTAAGTCTAGTACAGTAATAAAAACTGAATACAGATAAAATCTCACCCTTAGAGATGTTTCAATAAGTTTCTTTCACAGACCAGACACCTTTCTAGTCTGGGCACAATCCTTTCCCCTGGTACAGCCCTTGTTCCAGCTCAGGTGGTAGCTAGGGAATTTCTCATGATGGCTGCTTCTCTTGTTCTGTTCCACCCACTTATATATCTTTTGCATAAGGTGGGAATCCGTCTCTCTGGGTTCCCACCCCTCCTTCTCAATGGAAAAGCACCAGGTTAAAGATGGATTCTAGTTCAGATGACATGGTCACATGTCCTGTGAGACCCCAAGCCTTCATTCTTCCCAGCCTGGCTTGCAGGAAGGCCTGCCTGCAAACCGAGCCATCCACAGTCAATTGTCCTGGCTGCTGGGAGCCGTCAAGATTCCAAACCACCATTAGTGGCCCACACTTTGCATAACTACAATAGGCTTTCAGAGTTATATTTCATATTTCTAGTTTCAGATACAAGAGCGATACATTTATAGAAATAGGATGACCACACTCAGGAGATTATATGCTTTGTAATGATACCTTACAAAAGACCTTTTGCATGGAGCATATTTTAGTTACATTATAGTCACACTCATCAGCATACTTTTATAAAAGCATATAGAGTGCGCCACACCCATAACCATGTGCTTCGCGCCACGCCTGTTCAGGTTAAAGATAGACAGGTACTTAAGTGCTGTCCTGGACTGGGGAGCTTTCCTGGATTAAGGTCTGTATGAACCAGTCCTGATTTGTCCAACAAAACCTGAAGAAGGGCCCTGGGTAGCTTGAAGCTTGTCTCTCTCACCAGCAGAAGTTGGCCCAATGAAAGAGATTACCTCCCTCACCTTGTCTCTCCAAAGCCCTTTAAGCACCCCAAGGCAGAGATATCCAAGTAGCTGTCTGTGGTCAGCAGATATCTGGCTCAGCACATGGGGCTTGCTCCACCCCTGGTTTCCAGCTGCTAAATTCCATTAAAAGTTAAAAATACATGCCTTTCCTACTTCCCGTTTCCCATGAAAGCAATCGCACTGGATATCATGCATGCAAGGGGAGGTGGCCCATGCGGTTGTGGGTGGAAGGGGAGATTTTCCACAGGACACTCTGTTAAGATGGGAACATTTCAGAACCCCTGCCCTGAGAATAAACAAAATACATCTGAAAAGATAAAGCAAAACATAGAGCTAATCCAAACTGGCCTGGTATTTTCAGATGCTGGATGCGGGCATGTCACTTTAACCCAGGCTCACAAAGACCCTGCTGAAGAGCAAAGCTTTCAGTAATTACTATTATCTGTATTACAGCCACACTGAGAGGCCCAGGGCTCCCTGCTGCAGACACACTCTGAGAGACAGTCGCTTCCCCAGAGAAGTTACACTCTAAATAGACGCGGCAGGGAGAAAGAGGGTTAGTATTATTCCATTCCACAAAGGGGAGCCACAGCCCGAAGTGGCGGGCCCATGGGCATACGAGCAGTGTCAGAACTGGGAATTGAAGCTAGACCTCCAAGCCCCAGGCCCATGGCTTAACCACGAACCCATCCTTCTCCTGTTTGCTTTTGGCGGGTGATGGAGACATGCAAGGCCAGTGCTACTCATCCCTTCTCATTACAGCTCCTGCTCCTCCTCCATCAAAATCCCAGATCCTTTGGGGTTTTTTAAATGAAAGAGAAGGACCAAGAGAAGGTGAATGGGCTGTGATCGCTATGGCTCTGCAGCGAGCTCAGAGCCCCTGCATGCTGCTTGCCATGTCCTGGTATCAGAAGCAGGAGTGGAATCCTAAGTGTTGTACTTTCTCTTTCAGCAGGAGTGCATCCTTCATAGCCCAGACCAACAAGTTAGACAGTTTAATGGCATCACATAAAATGTACTGGATTAAATTCTACTGTCTGTAATAGCACATTCTCTGCAAAAAACAAGCCTCTCACACAAGACGTGTCGGAATTAGGGCAAGGAAGGACTGGGGTGGGCAGGGAATAGCACGTGTAGCCTCTGGGGCTGAACGGAAGGGGTACCTTGTACAGTTTTGGAGCAATAACTGGGACTAATTGGCTTAACTGAGTGTTGGTGGCTGCGACACAGGGCTTTAGATGGGTGTAGGCATAGGAATGGGGGCTCTGAGAGCAGTGCGGGAACTCCCTCCCTTGGCGTGAAAGCGCGGATACAAGCTGACAAACACAGAAATGCCGTGTTGTGCACAGTGACAAAGTCCACTGTCCTGAGACAGAGAGCTGCTGAGGCCAGGGGCCTGCTTTGGGCAGCTACAGCTGGTGTGTGAATTTGAGTGTTGAGTTCCTGGGGAGCTCTGCGTGCTCTGACCCCTATGATGGCAGCCAAGAGGGATCAGCCCATTTCACACATTCCACAAAAATACATGAACTGCAGATCAAAGGGCTGAACTGTCCTTTTCTAAACGGGATTTATTTTAAATTGAATCACGTTGAACCAGGACTTTTAACAATCGAGTTAGTGGCGGGGATGAGCCAAGTTCAGCACCTTTGTCTAGTCCGCAGCAAACCCTTCCTAAAGCCCAGGTCTCAGAGGGGGCAGCCAGGGACATGCCAGAAGGCTGGTGCCGAGCTGTGTGACACCGAATGTCCCATCTCCCCCAGGGGCCCAACAGACAATGTGACCCTGGTGATGAAGCACAATAATTCCAGCCCCTACCCTCGTCCATCCCGGGACTGCTTCCCCTTTGTGCTCTGTTTAACTCAGGGTATGTCTACACTACGAAATTAGGTCGGTTTTATAGAAGGCGATCTTTAGAAAGCCATTTTATACAGTCAGTCGTGTATGTCCCCACTAAGCGCAGTAGGTCAGCGGAGGGGGCTGGGCTGCCAGCCCCGGAGACTGACTCTTACCCCTCCAGCATGCACAGCCCAGCGAGCATCCCCCGCCCACTGCCCCGCAGAGGAGCCCTGACATGCCCAGATTTCCCCGTGTCCGCCCCACTCCCAGTGGAGAGGCCCAGCCCCAGCCCAAGAGGCAGGCTTGCTGAGCCAGAGAGACCTGAACCAGGAGGCGAGGCTGTCTGACAGCTGACGTGCCTGTGCCCAGGCCCCTGGTAATGCTCAGGAGCAGCGTGGGAATAGCTCAGTTGATCAGACTGAAACAGCAGTTCCACGGGTCTGAGTGGCTGTTACCCGCCCTTCCCTGGAACCAGCGCAGCTCTGCAGCCGCTGCGCGTCCCTGCCTTTCCTGAGCTGCGCGGACCTGGGTTCCGGACCTGGCCCCTTCACTTCAGGGGAGAACAAAGACGTCTGTTCCAGCTCTGGGCTGTCAATCACGCCAGCTCCACAATGAACCTTGCAGTGCCAGGGCAGGGTCTAGGACCCACCAAGAGTTCGTGCTTTTCCAGGTTTGTTTCCATCCCAGCACCACAAAGAAGTGGGGCTCACACAGCGATTGATTCTGTACAAACCCCCTTCCTGAGCCTGCATGGAGGACGGGACACTGCTCTTGCCAGTGAGGTCCCGTCTGTGAATTCCTTGCTCCTCTTGCCGGTGGGATGGCCAGGTAAACAGACGCGAGCTGGTTTAACCAGTGACCAATAAAGCAAAGAGCAAGGTAATAAGTGCGAGTCGCTGACTGAGTGATCCCATGGCACTGAGCCTCTGCCCCCACCCCCGGACAGTCCTATGCCAGCAGTGTTTGGCAGTATTTGTGGGGAGCGGGGTGGCCAATAGGGACTTTGTAGGAGGGTCCAGTTATCTTCCTCCATCGTTTTAAAGTGTGTCTGGCAGGGGATAGGTTAGCAGCATCCAGAGAGGGGGCTGGATTCCCCCAGGAGCAGCAAAACGTCCCCTGTCAATCCAAACACCACTCATGGGAGAGTCACCCCCACTCAGCGCCCCCACTCCGGGCCAATCTGTGGCTAAGACGTACAAAGGACTCATGGCTGGTAATGAAATACAGCTCAGGCTTTAATAAAACACCCCACTTATATACAGACACCCCCCCACACACACATCACTGTTTCACATTAAGGTAATTGCAGGACACTGGGTACTTAGTGGGACACAGAGGCCAGTGAGCCCCAGGGTGTGGGTACGTGCCAGCCTTTCTGCCACGTGCCCTCGCTTTGTCTCCTAACCTAGCTCCCCCACAAACAGCCTCTGCCCTCCATGGGGCGCTGTCTGAGGAATCCTCCGGGGACCACGTGCAGAAGCGAGCGCCCTGTGGCCCAGAGAATGCCAGTCTCCCTCTCTCACCGCACGTCAAGGGGAGGCAGCAAAGCCAGGCTGTGCCCTCATGAGCGCTGGCACGACCCGCGGGGGAAACGACCACACTTTCCGGAGGCTCCTGCCTGCCGCGCGCTGACTCCCAGGCCCCACTGCTGAGCCATCTGCAGAGCCAGAGTCTGGGCTGGCTCATCGTGTGCCCTGCACATCGACTGTGGTCTGTAACATAGGCAGCAGCGCTACTGCATGAGCCAGACAGGAGCACCCCCTGGCCGAGCGAGCAGGAGCAGGGCTGGTCTGGTCTCTGGACACAGTCGCTCTCCGCAGGTCTAGCAAGGAGAGCGCACTGGAAAGGGCTTGTGCTGAGCCAGTATCTGCTGACTCAGGACCCAGCTCTAGCATTTGGACCCAGAGACATGGGGGAGCTGAGGGTCCTAAGCCTCTGCTCCTGGGACATGTCACATGTCGTGTGCATAAATACCCAAGTCCCTTCCTTCTATAAAGCTTTCTTATCCTGTTGGCTCAGGACCTGGGCGACGCAGTAGGGGATGAGGCCGGCGGCAGCCACGGGCACGGCCGCGCTCTTGCAGAAGGACAGGACGTAAAACAGCAGCTCCACCTTGGCGGGAGGCTTGAAGGAGTCGAAGAGGTGCAGGAGGAGGAGCGAGGCCACGATGCAGCTCAGGCGGAAGGGCAGCTGCTGGCCCATTTTCCCTTTGCAGCTCTCCAGGTACATCTGGGAGTTGAGGGCCAGCCCCAGCCCAAACAGGATCCCCAGGTTCCTGAGGAGGCCGGCGAAGGGGGTGGTGTCAATGTGGACCCACTCCGGCCGGTCACACCACCTCTTGGCTTTCTCCAGGGTCCACAGCAGGTCAACACCGAGAGCCTTCAGCAGCAGGTAGAACCCCAGGGCGAAGCTGAACAGGATGAGGGTGGTGCCCAGGTACCTCCGGAGACTGGCGTTGTAGATGGCGGGGATGTGCCGGAAAGCTTCAGCCACTGCCATGCCTGCAGGGAACAGAGCGTGAGAGGAGAAACAACCCGTCAGAGCGAGGAACCTGGTGCGCAGAGATGGAGCCACAGGGCTCCCAAGACAATCAGGGGCGGGAGGACAGCTGTGGTGGAGCATCGCTCCTGAGGGCAGCCGCCCCAAGGGTCGTCACAGAGCCAACTAACGACTCTCTGCACGGCCACCTCCCTGGGAATGAGCAGCATCAGGTGGCAGTGCCCACTGTGGGCACAGAGAGGCAACCTTAACCACCCATCTCTCCCTAGGCTAAGATCCCCTCCTCCTAGTGCCAAGCCCTCTGTGCCCACACCTCCAGACAATGCTTGCTGGCGGTAAAACCTGCCAGCGATGGGAACGAGTCTGCTACTGTTCTGTCTGGCTGAGCTGGGTTACCGCACTGCAGAGCCTGGGGAACAAGGGCTTTGCAAAGGCATGTTCCTAGGGCACGGGGTGTGGGATTACCAGTGCAGCACAGTGCTGCCTAGCCACAGCGTCCACCTCAGGGTCTGTCCTGTGATAGTTCACTCGATGCAACGCACTGCACAGGACACCGGATACAGAACTGGAGAGCGTTCCGCGAAGGGTCATGGGAACGAGGAAAGGCTTAGAAAACAGGCCAGATAGAGAGACTCAGAGAGCTCGATCCATCTACACTCGTTTGAAAGAGCAGGTTTAGGGGTGACTTGACCACAGTCTATAAGTATCTATGTGGGGAACAAATACTTGGTAATAGACTCAGTCCAGCAGACAAAGGCCTAACATGATCCAATGGCTGGAAGTTGAAGCGAGACAAATGCGGACTGGAAATAAGGTGTACGTGTCTAACGGTGGGAGTAATTAGCCACTGGAACAATTTCCCCGGGGGCGTGGTAGATTCTCCCTCACTGGCAATTTTAAAATCTAGATTGGATGTTTTTAAATAGACCGGCTCTAGCTCAAAGGGAAGGATTGTGGGGCAGTCCCAGGTCCTGTGTTATGCAAGGGGGCAGACTAGCTGAGAATAATGGTCCCTTCTGGCCTTGGCGTCTAGGAACAGCTGGCGGGTGGCCCCTGCGCCCATTGCTCCGAGTGACAGTAACAGTGCGGTTTGTACAGGGAGAGGCGACGGTGCACGCCATCACTGACCTGAGATGACCCCTGCGATGACTTGGTGAGGAAAATGGGCAGCAATGAAGACTCGAGACAAACAGACGCAGACCTGGACAGCCCAGAATCCTGCCCACAGCGCTGTCCGCAAGAACCTGCAGCAGGGAGACATTCGGGTGAGACACAAAGGTCAGCAGAGCACGGCCTGCGCAAGGCCACCCCGCGGCTTTCCCTGCCTCCTCCAGCGGGGAGCAGGGAGGCTGGGATCTCAGACGTCTCTCCCTGCTGGCAGTGGCTGAAGTTCCAGCGGGTGGAGAAGCGGGAGGGTCACATTATAAAGTCCTGACTGCCAGGCACAGAATGGAAAGTGGCATTAAACAGCCCCTGCGGGGTGGGTAGAGGTTCAGAACCAGGGATTTGCCCAGGAGGGGTCCAAACGCGCTTGGAGCTGGCCTCCCTCTGCTCCCACTCACAGCAGCTGCAAAACTCCCATTGCCTTCAGTGGGGCAGAGCTCAGACGCTGCAGAGCTCCTCTGATCACCCCCCTCCCCATACCCGTTGTGGCCTCATCCAAAGACTCCCATCAACTTCAGTGGGCTTTGGATCAGGTCTTAGCCCAGGGCCTTCACTTCCTTCCCAGCCATTGAAGCAGGCACTCGTCTTGGGGAGGCATGAGATGCGATTCTCTTTATCTAGGCGTTGGTTGGCTTAGCTGCCAGGGGGATCAGTGCTCACGCAGTTATTCAAACCCTTCTAAAACCCTGTGTCTGTGTGTGCGTTGGGGTGTTTGAGCACGTAGCGCTGCCGGCCTCCTGCAGCAGTGAATTCCACAGCTCCGCTGCACGCTGCATGAAGACTCATTTCCTTTGGTTCAAAACGCACCTCCCTCAGGCCTCAGGGCACCCTACTGACCCTGCAGACACAGGCGCGCAACAGTCTGAACCCTGCTTACTGGTCTTTAATCGTCAGCTGCTTCTTCCCCAGAGCAATGGACAGAATGGCCGTCACCATCACATAGTAAACTCCTGCAGAGCCCATCGCATGGCCAGAGGGACTCCCTAGGGGAGAGAAAACACCTGCGTTACACCTCCCCAGGTTGTTCCTTGCCCTGGTCACTAACAGCAACCTCCTACCGGGTGCCTAGAGCGCTGGGATCACCCAGACTAAAGGCCAAGAGCCGGCATCAGCCCAGCCCGGCATAGCTGGCTGCGCAGGGCGCGAGGGAATTGACAGGGGAGGGGCAGGCACAGAGGGAATCCCCCAAGTGAGGCACTGGAGGGGGGTGTCCTTACCAGAACCAGGGGTGCGTAGGAGGGGAAATGAGGTGGAAAGGGAAGTCGCTCAGCAAGGGGAGTGATCCCGCAGCGCTAGCATGAGCCCAGGGGCGCGCTACAAGATTTCTCAGGGTCTGTGCACAGCCACTCCCAGGCCCAGCTCCCCACGACACCTGGCATTAGGGAGCCATTTTGGTAATAGTGCCAGAATACTTGGCACTTGTGCGGACAGAGCCGCCCGCTACGTATTACCCCGCACACTAGTCCCCTGCAGAGACCAGCCCCGGCACTCCACAGACGTTGGCCTGGTCTTCACGGCATGCTCCGGCCCGTTTTCCCCCTTCCCACGGTGCGTGTTCCCACCTCCACACCCCGCTATCAGCACCGCCCGGCAAGGCAGCCACCACGCTCTGAGCTAGGGGCAGACCACCCAGTCCCCGTTATCCACGGTTGCCCAAGGCTACAGAAAGCACCAGTGGTAGAGGCGGCATTAGGCTGCAAGGATCCTGGCTCCTAGTCCCATGCTCAAGACCACCTGGCTTTCTGCTCTAGCCACAGACCCCCCTCAGCAGGCAGAGGGAACGGACAGGCACATAGCACCGGAGAGACAAGGCAGGGGACGTAACGGCTTTTATTGGACCAACTTCCGTTGGGGAGCGAGACAAGCTGTCGAGATACACACAGCTCTTCTTCGGGTCTTCGTCTTCCAAAGGGCCCTGAGTAGCTCGAGACCTTGTCTCTCACCAACAGACGTTGGTGCAATAAAAGGAATTAACCCCCCCCCCCCCCCCCCACCTTGTCTTGTAATATCCTGGGACAGACACGGCTACAACACTGCACACACAGCACTGGAACAGCCCATCCAGTAGAGAGCAGTAGTGAACGTGTGTGAGCTCGCACGTGTGTGTGTTTGACAGTGTATGTGTACACACACGCACAAAACAGCTGGCATGAGCAAAGCCCCAGTGGTTGCAATATACACAGCATGCCTCTGATCCGGGCCTGAGCCTGCACCACCCTGGCTTCCTACTGAGGTTTGCAACAAGCTTCTAATTCCAGCATAGGTCAAGGGTCCCCCTGCAAACAAAATCTGCACTGGTACTGGATTAGTCCGCTCTTTTTCTGGAAGGAAAGATGGCCTCTCTCCTGGGTTGGGCAGATACTGAGGGCAGACAGGCCTCTGTCACACACGGGAAGGTATTTGTTCTTAATTTCGGTAGCTATAGGGTCGGAGCAAAGGTTTCTTCTACAGAGCCTAAATTTAGCCTAAAAGGGAGGTTTTGCATACATTGACCTGTTTCACCCCAGCAGCAAGGCGAGATTGGCCTGCCCCTAACTGCTGACAGGGAAAAATCTGCACTTCCAATGTCTCCCTTTCTCCAGTGTCCAGGAAATGCTTAAGGACAGCAGCTGTGTCCAACACTCAAGCTTGTGCTAAACCACTCCGCACAGCGGCACCCCCGGGCTTTGGTGAGTTTAAAATGAATTAGTTAAACTGCATTAAGCCCCTGTGTGGACGTTCTCAATCAGAATAAAAAGTTGCCTTCATTCAATTTAATTTAATTAATTTTGGAAGTCAGTTAAGCTTAAACTCTCATTCAGAATTAGTTTACCTTAATTCAGTTTATGTTAATTTACTTCCAAAATTAACTAAATGTAACGGAATTAAGACGATTTAATTCTGAATGGGAGTGTCCACCCAGGGGTTTAATGCAGGTTAACTAATCCAAGTGCTTTGGAGACAGGATTAGAATGCACCATGATCTTGAGAAACTGGAGACTTGGTGTGAAGTCAATGAGATGAGATTCAAGAAAGACGTGCAAAGTTCTGTGTTTAGCAAGGAAAAGACAAATGCAAAATGGGGAATAACCAGCTGGGCAGCAATACTGAGGGAAAAGATCTGGGGGTCAGAGTGGCTCACACACTGAATATGAGTCAGCAACGTGATGCTGTTGTGAAAAAGGCAAATGTAATTCTTGGTTGTATTAACAGGAGTGTTGTCTGTAAAGGATGACCATGCGTCCCGTTTTGGCTGGGACAGTTCCATTTTAACGCCCCGTCCCGGCCATGACTCATACTTCGGGACTTGATCGGTTGGCAAGAGCCAATGGGACAATTGCCCAATTTTGTCAAAAAAGCGAGGTGTGGTATGGAGGAGCATGGGGGCGGGGCAAGGGGAGGGGTAAGCAGAGATGCCAGCCCCACGCAGGGGGGGAGGCAGGGCTCCCTTGGGGGGGCCAGCACGGTTCTAGCGACAAACAACAGTCTCATGGGGGGCAGGGCAGGGGGCTTGGGCCAGCCCCACGCAGTGTCCTGATTTCCCTTTGGGAAATATGGTCACCCTATGTATCGAAGACCCAGGAGGTAATTATCCTGCTTTACTTGGCACCAGGAGTTCTCAGCAGAAGTCCTGTGTCCAGTTTTGGGCACCACACTTTAAGAAAGATGTGAACAAATTGGAGAGACCCCAGAGCAGAGCAACAAAAATTATCAGAGGTTTAGAAAAAGAATCAGATAAATTCAGGGAGGATCGGTCCATCAATGGCTTTTAGCCAGGGTGGCAGGGATGGTGTCCCTAGCCTCTGTTTGCCAGAAGCTGGGAACGGGTGACATGGGATGGATCACTTGATGATTCCCTGTTCTGTCCATTCCCTCTGGGGCACCTGGCATTGGCCACTGTCGGAAGACAGGACACTGGGCTGGATGGGCCTTTGGTCTGACCCAGTCTGGCCGTTCTTATGTTCTAGAAGACCTGATCTATGAGGAAAGGTTGAAAGAACTGGGCATGTTTAGTGTAGAGAAGAGAAGGCTGAGGGGGGACCTGAAAACAGTCTTCACATTTGTAAAAGGACATATGCAGAGGACAGTCGTTCTCCATGTCCTTCGCGGGTGGCACAAGAAGTAGGTGGCTTAGTTTGCAGCAAGGGTTAGGGTTAGGGTGGACATTAGAACAATATTTCGAACTAGGATAGTTAAGCCGTGGAGCAGGTTAGGACATCCCCTCCCCTTCTTCCCAGCAGGTCCCTCCGCCCTGATAAATGCCAATCCCACGCCCTCCTGCTGCAGTGGAAGATGCCTCCCCTCCTTGTGTATAATGTGAAGCATGACTCTGCCAAATTACTCCTCTCTCTAGATGTGTCTCACCTGGGCCGGTCTCGCAGGTGAGGGGGAACTGCTGGATCACAGGGGTGGAGGTGTTGCCATAGTAACCGGTCTCCCGGACCCACCAGTAGGGTCTCTGCCCAAAGAGGATCCTGAAATGCAAGAATAAAAGTGTCTCTAGTTGCCTCGGGCACAAGAGCAGAAAAGCAAGGACACAGCTCATCAGCTCTGGCCCAGGTTGGGGCAGGGGCTGCAAGAATCGGGGATCCCCAGTTCCAGGCCGGTTGACTTCAGTCCAAGCTTGGGGCACACAGCTGGGTTCTGCTCCGTGCGTACAGGAACCGGCACCTGCTGCATGCTGACCCAGGAGCCAATTCCCCCCTTTCCTTGATGGTGCAGCAGGGCACAGGAGATGTTAAATCTACTAGTGATGGGCTGCTTCTCCCCGGGCACGAACCAGAGATACAGCCCGTGCCCTCACGCTGGCTGACCCACCATCCCCCCAGCCCAGCCCAGCCCATGCCTCCTTGTCTCCAGAGGCAACTCCATCACCACACCCAATCTCGCCCTTCCCCCATGGGTCAGAGCCCCACAGTAACCGCAAGTCTGGAGAAGGGCACTCGCCATAAATGCAGCACCTAGGACCGGATGGCTGACACCCGGTGCTGGGTCCAGCTCCCATGCTCACTCACACCCCGGGCTCATGCCCCAGGCATTCTCCCTGCTGCTTTCTGTCATGAGCTATACAAAGATTCACGTGGCTTTAAAAAGGGTTACGATTTTAGATGGCACTCTGCATCCATCGACCTCAAAGCACTTGTTGTATTACAGAAGGGGAAACTGAGGCTACCTTGCCCCATATCACACTGTCGGTCAGCAGCATCTCCGTGTCCCAGGTAAGCCCCGTAGCCCCAGCACCACATGGACACTCACAGGAAAATAAATGCAGTTAAACATAAGCCCCTCTCTGCAGTGATACAAGCATGACCCTATTTGCAACGTGTGGCACCTCTGGCTAGTTCAAGGGCTAGATCTCTCCCTGGCTGTTGGCAAGGAGCAGAGTGGGGAAAGTTTGGAGCCGTACCCGTGATGGAAATCGCCCAGGAGATCTTAATATATCCAGGGTTTCTTTTGTGTGACTGGGCTGTTGTGGGAGTCCTAACTGTGCACTGTACAGAATGGTCAGGAGCACCGAGAGTCGGCAGCGGTGGGTGGGTTCCCGTGGACACTGATCCATGAACCGGACGATCGATGCAGTTCAAGGCTTCACTCAGGGGCTCTGACTTGGAAGGAAATCTGTGTGCTACAGAGCTGGAGGAACTTGTCTTTGGAAAGCTCCAGCTTGGAGCCACCCTGAACCCTCTTGGTAAGCACCCACTTCACAGCCAAACAACCCCCAGCTAGCAGGGTGTGTGCAGGGCAAGCAGCAGGAACAGGACCAGCACTGGCTACTCACCACTTAAAGACCAGGTTGAGCCAGTCCCCGATCACAGCCACCCAGATCAGCTTGATGCCCACCGCCTCGCAGAGGTGGAACCAGATGGGGAAGAGGATGAAGAAGGTGTTTCGGAGGTCGGCAGCGAAGGAGATGAAGAGGAACCAGTCCTGGGAGCCCTGGTAGTGCTCCTGCAGGTAGCGAGTTGCCTGGATCCCCATGTCATGCAGGACGTTCATGCCGGCCTCCATTCTCCTTTTCTATCAACACTTCAGTATCAGCTGAGAGTGCTGAGTGAGCTCGGTCTCTCATGAGACTGCGCTGCTCTGGGGCTGCTCACTGGCTGGCTTTATACCCTGCCAGGCTCTTGTTTGCAGCCTGTAAGTTGCTGGCTCCTGCACTGATCTTTGGACTCAAAACACTCTTGTCAAAACCCCCATTGATCAAAGGTGCATCACGGGGGGGTTGATACAAATATGTTTAGAGCCATTTGCGTAAAAGAGAAAAGGAGGCTGACAAACCAGCTCGCTGTTTTCCAGCCGCTGACCCGAGGGCACCGTTACCCCTTTGCAACACCACGCTACTGGCTACGGTACAGGAATAGCCTCGGAAAAATCACTCGGGTTTGTATTTTAAACTGAACCCAGCCTGGGCATAATTCCCGCTGCCGCCTGTCGCTTGCAAACCACAACGGTACTGTTCATTTTTTTAATTACGAGTGTCAAGAACATTATTTGAACAGAGCTCGAAGGACTGATAGTAACACGAGTGGCACAAAGCACAGCGCGCTCCGGCCTGAGTCAGTGCTACACTGTCCCAGAGATCCCGTGGGGTCACGTTGGCATGTCACTGGAGCGTAGCAGGGGTCAAGCAGGCCCTTTGTTGGGCTCTGCACTTTGGAGAGAGGTGTCACCGTCGCTTGGGCTTGATTCTCACCCAGCATTTGTGGGAGCAGGATGAAAGCCGAGAGCTGGATGGGCACCTTTATGGCATTTGCACTACCCTGTAATTTAACTGGGAACTGGACCAGCCTCTGCTTATTGGGCCAGTATCCCCCCAAACTGCAGAAGGACCTGCCAATGGCCCTAGACAGTCAGGCTTCCCCAGCGCTTGGCCTGTGATCATGCGTTTCTAGAGACACTTTGCTGGGCTTTGTGTGGCCTCAAAGGAGCTTCAGCGTCCAGATACCCTAGAAATTTTAGCACAGTTGCACGCTGAGCACCAAGCACGCTTCGCTCAGTAACTCCCTCGCTTCCCGCAGGCCCAGTGCTGCCCTGGCACAGGGCACAGCGGAGGAGGAGGACACAGGGCTGCACCCCCACAGGAGGGTGCGCGCTGCGTAGGGCCCAATCCTGCTCCCACTGCAGGGGGTGGTAAAACTCCCATGCACTGCAGTGGAGTCCCATTGCTGACACCATCTCTGAATCTGGCCTCACTCTCTAGCTTGCTACATGAAGAGCTGGACTTCCCAGAGTACAGCAGACGCCCAGAGAAACAACCAATTTGATTCAACTCCTAATCACGAATCCCAGGCCGCCAGCTCTGCATCTGCACTGGGCTGCTGCCGCCCTGCCCTGGGCCCTGGCATCCTGCAAAAGCTCCCAGTCTGCCCCACTTGATGCAGTGACAAAGAATCTGAGACACGCAGCCCTCGAAATGGGTTTCAGGCAAAGGTGGAACCTGTTTATACTAGAAAATAAAACCCAGAAGGATCATTGGGATCTGAAGCAAAGGGAATATACTCAACTCTTGACACCCTTGTCCCTAAGTTTGGCTTCTCCTCCCCTGCAGCCATGCTGTTGAAGAAGGGCAGCCCTGCCCCAACCACATAATCAGCAGCTCTCCTGATAAGCATTAATTATGGATTTGGTATCTGCAACCACGTGCCATTAGCATGCGGAGGACTCGGATTCGCTGTCAAGTGCTGAACAAGTGCTTTTATATCTGGTGACCGGGTCCCTTCTGACGCTGACGAGCAGGAATCAGAACCTGGGCCAACGCCAGGGCAGCTTGTGCGCTCGCTGAGATTCTGGGCTTTTAACGGCAGCGCGGGAGCGGGAGGGGTGGATGAGGCTGCACACGGATGATCGTGGGTGGTTCACACAGGCCGTGGGGCAGGCTCCCCTCTTTACGGGAAGGCGGGGGGTGGCTGGGCCCCTGGTTCTGGGACGGCAGCCATTACGGAGGGGCAGAGGCGCAGGCAGGAGCCGAGTGATGTAGAGCCTTGAAGGCAAGGGCCAGACCTGATGCACAGAGCAATGGGGAGCTGATGGCCCTTCAAAAGGGGGGTGACTGGGTCAGAGCCAGGAGGGAGGGAACCATTTCAACAGCAGCATTTCAGCCAGTGGGGGCGGGGGCCGTGAAGAACAGAGCGGCGGGGGCTGAGCACTCAAGGCAGGAGACAATTAGGGAGCTGAGCTGTAGTTTACATGCATCCCCCCGCAGCTGCTACTGCAGCGCAGAGAGCAATGGGGCTAATGTTAGGGCGGGTCTGGCCCCAGGAGGGGAGGGAGAGTTGGCCCCTGGGCTCTGGGTGTCAGGAAGCAGGCTGGCGAGGTTCTGGGAAGTCGGGCAGTGGCTCAGTGTTAACCATCATGGGGCGACTGGCACCACCGGGACAGTGAGAGCTGCAGACAGGGACAGGCCCAGGGTGGAAGCAGCTGTCACAGGCATCAGCCCCACTGCACAAGAGGCAGCATTGCCCATCTCTGCTCTGTGACTAACGCAGCGCTCGCACGGGGGCCTCCCCCCACCTGCCTGCAGGTTCCAGCCGGCTATCGCTGCTGTTGCAACTTTGTGGGGAGATGCTAACCAAACAGCCGTGACGTTAGCTAACCAAACTCCTCTGCACCAAAACACGCTGACGTACGCAAGCAGGGGAAAACAGCAAGAGGGTTTCATGTGTGCCAGTCGGTGAAACGCAGCCCTTATCTCCGCTCAGTGAGAAAGTTCAGGTCACGAGCCTTGAACCACGCAGCTGTGGCCAGCTTGTCCCAGGCTAGGATCACGTCCCCAAGAGCTGGGCCCTGCTCATAAGCAATGGACACGGTGCGGCCGGACACCCGCTAAACCTCTGAATTCACCATCAGCTAAACCCCAGCCACCCTGCTCCCAAGCGGCTGCTTGTGTGAGCTGTGGTACCAGCTCTTGCAATAGTTGGTGCTTTTCTTAAAGCCCCAGCTCCTGGAGTCAGAGGATCATGAGAGAATCTCAGCTTTTGTTAAAATATAATGCAAGGTTCTAGGCCTCCTGGTTACAGAGAGAAGCTGGGAAACGTGATCCCCAAAGGCAAAGTGTCAAAAGGAGTTATTTAAAAAAATCTCATGATTTGTAAGCCAGGCTCGTGATTTGGGGTCCTGGCTCGGGATATTTTAACAGTGGGAGCTGGCGAGTCTGGGGTGGGTTCTGGGGCTCACAAGGGAATAACGCAAGCAGGGGCACCATTTGCAGTTCCCCGCCCCTAGACTTTGATTTGCCCCCCTGATTTTCCATAGGTCCACTTGCTCCACTTTTTCCCTCCCCCCAACATTGCAGGAGATAACTACATGGTTCTAGATGCTAACAACTTGGTTTCTCCCCCTCTCTTTTCGGCAATGGTGCCGAGAACAGAAGGATTCCCGCAGCAGCTTCTCCTCAGCTACAAGGTGCTGGGGGCAGGGCCCCCATGAACATAGAGGAGATTTGCAGAGCAGTTTGAGGGGATGTTTGGAAAAATAAATCATCCCTCGGTATTTGGCCGGGGAACAGGCCCCAGAGCTCAGCGCAGGGCAGCCATGATGAGCCATAACTGAGCCCCTGCTCCACAAACGCAGCCAAGCACGGATCCAGCACAGCAGCCTCAAGGCCTCTCGAAGTTGCACCAGGGTCTGAATGAGCCTGTGGCTGGCCCTAGAAACCCAGACTGCCAAGGCGATGGAAAGACACCCACAATCCCATGCCCTCCGCACAGACCAGCCAGACCCGAGATTAGCACCAGTGTTTGTAAAGCTTGTACTGTGAAGGCCCTAGAGGCCGAGGCTTCTTGTTCTCCAGTAAATACCACTTTTTAAACCCCTCCTCGTGCTCACCACAGAATGCAGAGAACACGCGTGTGTCCCATGTCCCTCCAACTAGCACAAGAGCCTCTGCGCAGACGGAGGAATCTCAGCTCCACCATGGTGCTCTCCGGCCACCCATGGCTCTGCCACTGAGAGCTGTGGAGTCTCCGCACACAGAGAGAGTGTAGGGACATCGCCCGGGGATTTTAGCTTCCACATTCCCATCAGGCAGTTTTAAGTCCCAGAGCCCATGGCCCTGTGCAACCCGTGTGACCCTGCCACACCCTGAGCCTCAGGCCAAACGGGCCAGCAACAATGGGAGCAGAGTTGGGGTGGCCTGGTTTGAATGGGGACGCTGAGCCCGGGGAAGGTTTGGGCCCTGTCTGAATGCATTTACGCGGGGCTGTTTGTCCCCGTTCTGTTACCACTTCCAGAGTGTCCACCCACAGCCTGGGGGCCCTGCTGCATCAGTTCTGTTCTCAGAGCTCCTCAATAACCCTGCGCCAGGAACATGTGTCAAATAACAGCCCCCAAATCTTGGGCTCCAGTTAATTAGCAAGGAGCTCAAAGAAAACACAGGAGGCTTGCACCCCAGGCCCCAGCTGGGCACGGCCCCTGCTCCCCAAGGTCCACCTGGCTTCCAGCTTCAGCATCATTTTCCAGCCCAGCCCAGCCCAGGCTCTGCTCAGCGTCTCCCCAGTCTGAGCTCCCTCTGGTCACTCGAGTCCCAGGCCTGTCTAGCTGGAGCCCCTCCCTGCTCTGTCTCTGCAGGAAGTCCCAGCCCATTTCAGCCGCCCAGGCCTGGCTCTCCCACTCAGATCCCCATTCCTCTTCAGGAGCACTAGCCACTGGGCGGGCGGGTGGCCGGCAGCCAGCACCAATCCTACAGCTGCCCTTTCCTACCCCCAGGGCGCTTTTCCCCAGTCAAAATTGCCTTTCTCTATTTATTAGCCCCAGATGCTGCCCCGCCTTCTTCATCAGCTCAACCTGGGATGCATCTGTGCAGGCCTACGGGAGCTGGGCCTGCTTCACTTAAAGGGACCAGCCACCCTGTGACAGGCCCCCGGGAACGATGGGCCCTGGGGATTCTCGTGGCTAGCAGCCCCCCAGCAGTCAGAATGTGAAACTGACGGAGTGAGAGGAGAAGCAGACCCCGGCCTCCAGCTGTACCCAACACCTCCCCACCTTCACTGCGGAGAGCAGCTTGTGAGCCCCTTGGGTCATGCCAGTCTCTCTGGGCTGTGACTGGCGCCGATCCGACCTGGGCCCCAAGTCGCTATCACAGCACAAAGACAAAATAATCAGCAGCATCGTCCTAGCAAGGGGCCTCCTGTTCCTCCGCCCAGACCCCTCGGTCTCTGGCCCTGCGTTCGGAGCCCAGGCTTGGTGCCTCCCCTACCAAGGAGCAGAGTTTGAGGGGCCTTGTGAGAGCTGCTCCAAAGGGGAATGAACACGTGCACAGAAACGGTGCTTAGAAAATGACTTTGCTAAACACTCCTGGTCTGGAGTCCTTGGGCGAGAGCCTTTCTGGACCATGCCAGGGAATTTGGCTTCAGCTTCAAAAATATCTTTTCTTGGCAACGTCCCAGTAAGAGTTCTGCCCTGTGACGTTTCCACATGGAAAACAGGAGGGGGAGGGGAGACCCTGAGAGTCACTGGGAAGCAGCTTCTTCCAGTTTTATTGAAAAAACCTCCCCAGCTGTCCTTCCCGGCCAAGTTGCAGGAGGTGGGGGGTGCAGTGAGGTGGGGGGCGCTCGTCTCTCCCTCCCTCGCTCTAGACAGAATTGAGAGATTCTGATCAGAAAACAATCAGCTGCTGCCAGGACAAGGGGCCGATGCCCAGAAATGCCTCCATGCAGCCAGTCCCCAAAGCACCTCTCCCACTCCACCCCGCCATCCCCATCCCCAGCCGGCAGCACCCAAGGCACCAGCTTTGCCCATACACCCCAGCCACTGAGCACCCAGCATGGTACCCACCCAGAATGTCTGGGAGCGACCATGTCTACCTCCCAGCCCTGAGCCTGGCCGCTAGCTTCCTGCCCCTCTCAGACCACGCAGCCTGGCCTGGATCCATTGGGCACAGCTGCGGGAAGCGAGTGAATAGGGAACTGACCCAGTGACGGACGGGGCCTGGGTTTCATCTACAGAAAATGACCCGCTGGAACTTTTCGTTCCGCTCAAACAGCCCCGGGATGGAGAGCGTGCTGCGCCCAGGCCTTCCTTCCGCCTGGCCGTGAGGCTTGGCTCCGCTCACGTCCACAGGAACCTGGCGTGCGTGCCGGAGGGCTACAACATCTGTAAGTGCAGCTGCTCCTCGATCACGACCCAGCACTGCGAGGGCCAAGGGAGAAAAGCCAGAGACCCTGAAATCCCGCAGGTGCTTCGCCACTGCGGAGCGTAAGGTGTTCAGACACTGCATCCGCCCATACACCACATTCCCCACATGCCCTCCAGCTGCGTCCTGCCGGCATGCAAACCCCGCTGCTTGGATGATGGCCTCCCTTCAGGAAGCTCCTGCCCAGTGGGGACACCAATCACCCTGGGGTCACTCTGATCCCAACTCAGCTCCTCCCCCCGCCAAAGGACCCCTGTCTCCTTGGTAGCTGAGTCCAAGTCCCACACAGCCCCGCAGGGCGAAATGCTGCATTTCTGGGGTTGGCTGTTCAGAGTGAGGAGCATAATCTGGCCGCACCCACAGCACTGGCATAGGGTGTCCAGACAGCAAGTGTGAAAAATCGGGATGGGGGTGGCGGGTAATAGGAGCCTACACAAGAAAAAGACCCAAAAATCATAGAATCATAGAATATCAGGGTTGGAAGGGACCCCAGAAGGTCATCTAGTCCAACCCCCTGCTCGAAGCAGGACCAATTCCCAGTTAAATCATCCCAGCCAGGGCTTTGTCAAGCCTGACCTTAAAAACCTCTAAAGAAGGAGATTCCACCACCTCCCTAGGTAACGCATTCCAGTGTTTCACCACCCTCCTAGTGAAAAAGTTTTTCCAAATATCCAACCTAAACCTCCCCCACTGCAACTTGAGACCATTACTCCTCGTTCTGTCATCTGCTACCATTGAGAACAGTCTAGATCCATCCTCTTTGGAACCCCCTTTCAGGTAGTTGAAAGCAGCTATCAAATCCCCCCTCATTCTTCTCTTCTGCAGACTAAACAATCCCAGTTCCCTCAGCCTCTCCTCATAAGTCATGTGCTTTAGACCCCTAATCATTTTTGTTGCCCTTCGCTGGACTCTCTCCAATTTATCCACATCCTTCTTGTAGTGTGGGGCCCAAAACTGGACACAGTACTCCAGATGAGGCCTCACCAGTGTCGAATAGAGGGGAATGATCACGTCCCTCGATCTGCTCGCTATGCCCCTACTTATACATCCCAAAATGCCATTGGCCTTCTTGGCAACAAGGGCACACTGCTGACTCATATCCAGCTTCTCGTTCACTGTCACCCCTAGGTCCTTTTCCGCAGAACTGCTGCCGAGCCATTCGGTCCCTAGTCTGTAGCGGTGCATTGGATTCTTCCATCCTAAGTGTAGGACCCTGCACTTATCCTTATTGAACCTCATCAGATTTCTTTTGGCCCAAACCTCCAATTTGTCTAGGTCCTTCTGTATCCTATCCCTCCCCTCCAGCGTATCTACCACTCCTCCCAGTTTAGTATCATCCGCAAATTTGCTGAGAGTGCAATCCACACCATCCTCCAGATCATTTATGAAGATATTGAACAAAACCGGCCCCAGGACCGACCCCTGGGGCACTCCACTTGACACCGGCTGCCAACTAGACATGGAGCCATTGATCACTACCCGTTGAGCCCGACAATCTAGCCAGCTTTCTACCTCAGGACTGTCCCTATAAAATCGGGACATCTGGTCACCCTAGCTGACAACCCAGACACCGCACCCCGCAGCGCACCCAGGGGCAGAGCAGCGCCCAGGCTGGAGGCAGTGCCATGCTCTGGGCTAGCCCTGAGCCCCTCAGCAGGTGTGGGACAGGCGCCTCCTCCAGAGGAGAGACGGAGTCTGTGCCGTGGTGGGCCCAGAGCCGACATCCGGGCCCCACGTCCTGCTGGAAGCTCTAGTGGAGTTTCTCAGCGTTAAGGAACATTTGTCCAGGGCTAGGAACAGCTGCAACCCATCCAGCCTCTGAGAGCAATGCAGCTTCTTGCCAGGGTAACACAAGATTCCTCCTGGCCTCCAGGGTGCTGTAATATCGGCCTCAGCCGGCCTGGTCTCGGTCCAAGTTTCCTTCTGACTGCAAGTTGAGGAGATAGCGCTTTGGGCTTGGATGCCTGGGATTCCTCATCCTCTGCAGATCACCCCGCACAGCCTGCCAGAGCCAAATTCCTCCTTCAAGCACCAGAGAAGCCCCGGCCTTCCAGTCGCCGGCCGGAGTCTAGCCCCTCTTGCTCCATCGTGGCTGGTTATGTCGTGCACTCTCCCCAGGGGTCGCGGCGTGGTATGGGCCTCCTCGTCTTTCATGAGACAAGCTGGCTGACAAATGTTGGCGCACGCGTCGCAGGCAAACGCTGCCCCTTGGCCACTGCCCCCAAACCTCCCTGCATCCCAATGAGAACTCATCACAGGGAGAAAATCCCCTGCTCCTGGTCACTACTACTGTTCTCCGGGGGTTCAAACTCAGCCTTTCACAGGTTCCAGGAGCAGGGAGTTCAGCCCTCTGCTCTGCCCTGCCCTGCCCTGCCCTGCAAGTGATTCACGTCCCCGAGCAATGCTTCAGTTTCACCCCCTTGGAGTGGGAGTGACGACACTGACCTTCCTTTGCAAGGTGCTCTGAGATCCGAAGGACGTGTTCTGGGGCCGTTACCCCCCGTCTTTCTGAACCCGGGGGGCAGGGGGGCGGCCCATCCTGCTGGATGGGTCACAGGACCTGCATTCCCCATCCCGGTTTTGTTTCCTCAGCCCTGAGCGGGTTCTCCAGGCACGAGAGACCCTGGAGGGGCAGTGGCACCACAAGTGTCTTCTCCCTATACGCTCCTCGCTCCACCCACCGGCCTCATCCTTGCCCTGGAGCAAGGCAGGCACGCCGAGCCCACGGCCGGTTCAACCCGTGGCCTCTCTGCTGAGGGTGCCACTGGTACGTGTGGTTTTACTGGTGTGGACACCTCTCCAGTAGGAACTGGGCTGAGACCCTTCAACTCAGTTCACACAGGCCCAGCATACGCCGGGCCATGGGTGGAGGGGGTGCACTCAAGGGGGTGAGGGCAGAGCAGGGGCTGGAGTAGTTTCACCTGGGTTAGCTCTGTGCTCCCATCTGCGGGGAGCTCATCTCTCCTTGCATCTAAGGAAACTGGTCTTGGCTCAATGGTATTGCAAGTCTGGCCCATGCCCCCGAGTCAGGAAGGGACACAGAGTAGGAATCAACCCATGGCTCTAGGGGAGGAGCAGGGGCTTTCATGCTTTGTTTTACCCCCTGAGGATTGAGCGTGAAGTTCCAGCTGCCCCAGGTTCTTCTCTGCATGCTGGGCCCCATGGCTGGGACGCAGCCCAGACCTGAACTCCACAGCCTCTGGGCTGCTGGGGGGGAGATGGGGCTTCCCACTAACACTCCGAGGGGAGTCAGGAGAGGCCCTGCAGCCACAGGATGGGGCCCACTCTCCAGGGAAGCACAGCAATAGGAAGGAAGGGAGCATATGTGTGGCCACGTTTCATGCGCCTTAATGGCTGCACGCCGGGACTTGCAGGTCCCTACGTGCGGGAGCTTGCAACACCTCTGTGTGTAGCGCCGGAGAAAGAGGAGAAGTGTCCCTGTCTGTAGACTCCTTGGGTGTGGGATGGACGTGCCTCGGGGTGAGATTGATTTCCTCAGTACTCAACCCCCATTGGAGGGTGAACGCTGCCTTGTCCCAGCTCTGAGCATCTCCAGTGATGCTGGTTCCTCAGCTGCTGGCTCCATCCTCTCGCAGCTCTACAGTGCTTACGGAGCTGTGCAGGGCTCGTTGGCCAAGGAGCGATGGCTGCAGGATGCTGTGAAGCAGCCGTTGGGCGGAGGATGCAGAGCCCTTGACGTATGCCAGGAAAGGAGGACTAACCTTCAGGCTATTTATAAAGCACCCACAGTTCCCGATCCATGGCATATGAAACAATAATAAACAGGGAGGAAAAAAACCAACCGCATCAGAACCACCAGCTCCTCTTGCTCCAGAGGGTTTCAATACGTTACAAGTTATGACAAAACCTCACTGCAGCCCAAGTGCCTCTTGCCAACCTTTGTTCCACTAACCACAGCGGCCAGATCGCTGGCTTTGGGACAGCATGTTCCCGGAGATTCCCAGGGCTCTGGTTAGTGTCCAATCACACGATCAGCGATGTGGGCTCTGGGAAACGCTCCCAGCATCTGCACTTGCTGCGACAGCCCCTCCGTCAGAGAGCCTGTCTGTGTCCTCTGGGCAAATATTTACTCTAAAGTGCTCCCGGCCCACCAGGACCTTCTGGGGGACTAAGTGGTGTGGAGCGAGGAGCTGGTCTTGGCTGGCAGCGTTAGTGCAGTGCGCTCCCAGCCTTCACCTGCGTCAGGGCAACGAGCAGAGTCCAGGCAGGCCAATCCGGTAAACACCCTGGGCAGACAGTGATGGACTTCTGAGAACGTGGGCCTCCCCAGGGACTGGCTCGCCATGTGCGGAAGGCAGGGATCATTCAGAGAAGAGCATCCCATTTACGGCCACCACTGACCCCTCCATACCTCTGCTTTCTCCAGCTCATGGGGCCTGATTCTGCTTTCGTCTGCTCTGGCATAAATCCAGAGGGACTGCACCATCAGAGGTGGTGCGAAGATGGTGGAAGCGTGAGACAAGGCCCATGGACTTGAAGGTCAGAATGGACTATTGTGCCAGGCCAGCCCCCCACAGGGACCTTTGCAGTACGGGTACCTATACTTCCCTCCCATGGGACATGACTGAGCCCAGTAACCTGCGGTCCAACCAGAGCACAGCTGTTAGCTCTTGCTCTAAAGACTCCCAGGGCCTCGTGATTCCCCTGGCAGCAGGACCTCAGGGATGAGGATGGGGGCAGGAGGGAGAGCGCGAGGCTCAGTGCACCAATGTTTTTAAAGCACGGTGAGATGCTCAGAGGCCAGAGGTGGGGCAAAGGATGCTGCTGCTGCTAACTCCCCCCACCTGTGAGCGGTGTACAACAGCCGAACCACAGACACTGGAGATGGAAAAGCCGTAATCAGCTAGTCCACCACCTACCCTGGGGTCGAAGGCAGGATTGTTCCCTCCTGTGCAGGGAGGAGCCTAACAGCAAGGACTTTTCTAGCACGTCTCCTCCACTCCCCAACAGGTATTTTCCACGCCTTCCGTTTGCCGTTGTCCGGGCAGCTACTCTGGCCCGCTCTCATCTCCTGGGCACTGGCCCTTACGTGGGAACCAACTCCTGGACTGTTCTACTGGATAATCTCTGCAGACCCCCTGTCAGCCGGCAAAGCTCCGGGAGGGAGTGACATCTTTCCCAGCCAGTCGGGAGTCTGCAAAGGAAACTGCTTTCCATATGGCCTGTCTGTTCTTCTATTAAAGGAGGAATCATCCTAATACACTGATTCCTCAGACAGGGATCCTTCCGACAGGGCATAGACTGGGGATAACTGCTCTTGCCACTGAAATGCAAACACCTCTGGCATGGGACATAGGAGTCATCAGCATGACGCAGTCCTGAGCCTAGAGCTGGGGGAGACTCAGGGTAACTTCACCGAGGGGCCCTTTGGCCAAGAGAGCTGAGCTGACATTGCTGCTCCTGGGGAAAGGGAATCCGGACTGTGCCTGGTCAGGGCTTTGGGGTTGAACTAGCACCCAGGAGAGAGGAGGAGTCGATAATGAGCAGCCCTCGTGGTAAAGCAAAGAGCACAGAGCCCTGCACGTGCCCCTGCATGAGCACAAAGCAGCCCGAGAGAGGGGCCCATCGCTGCGTGCCCCGTGCGCCAGGCCGGGCCCAGGCAGGGATCCCCTGAACGCAGCAGCCATAAAACATCTCTCAGACAAGAGCAGGGAGCTCCGAGGGCTCATTTTTATAGAAAGCCTCCAGCTCCGATCCCACAAAACCCACCTCACAAACGACTCCCCCGCCTGGACGCCGTCAGCCCAGGGTCAGGGTCTTCATGGCCTCCAGCAGCTGGAGATGCTCTGCGTCTCAATGGGCTCTGGAACTGGCTCTGTTCTCGTTCAGCCCACAGCACAATACGCCCTCCTACCAATCCTGACCTTCGACGGCTGTGATCCATCAGATCCCCGAGTCCCTTCCTGCCCCGGGCAGCAAACTGCCCCGGCCCAGCCCCGGGGTTCCATGACCGTCGGTATAAATACACTCACACGGCCACTGCGCTGCACACACATCCTGGTGCTCCACCGGCCCTTCACACCAGCCGCCCAGAGCTCCTCACGGGGCCGGAGGAGTGCTGCCGTTCGAGAGATGGGGAAAGCATTGCAGATCCTTATGCAGCCCACCAGGCTCTCAGGCCGGGCCCGCTGCCCCAGCGAATGTCCCAGCCCCTGAGAGGTCAAGGCAGGTGCTGCATGAGGCAGACTCCCCTGCTTCTCCCATGGGGCTGCCCAGGCTAGGGCGCATGTGTGGTTTGACCAATGTCTCGAAAGCAAGGCCAAACCCTGACCATGGTCAACCATCTGTGCCTTGGGGCAGACATGGGCCTCCCCCACCCTCAGACACACAAACCCACCGGACTCCGGGGCCTCGCCTTCCAGTTTGGCATATGTTCCTTGGGACAAGCCCCGCTATGAAGAAGCGAGTGCTAGGGCACATGGGACTTGCTCAGATGTTTTGTGCCCACGGCGCTGGGCTGCGCGAGCTCCGAGGCCCTGCAGGTGTCTGGCAGGGTTGTGGGGCCATTGGACAAGGGTCCGTGTCTCTGATTCAGAGCTAGGAGGATTGCTCTCCACAAAAGCCAAGGCCAGGGCTGATTAATCCCGGCTTAGTACAATTGTTACACATTAACTCACTTGTTTGTCTCTTACTTTCCAGCTAGTGCTTTGCTGTCAACGGACTGGGTCCATAGAGCAGTCCCAGCACAAGTCCTGTGCGTGGAACAGTAGCAAAGTTATTGCACAGATACAGAACAGCTGGAGAACTCATGCCTCTGGGGCCCTGGATGTGCTGCTCCCAGAGCCCTTTAACCTGCCCCTTGCTCTGTGTACCTCCGACCCACCGGGCTCCTTACAAATCACAATCAACTATTGAACAAATAGTCCTCAGGGAACAACAGGCAACCCAAGGGAGGGGGGGCTGAGCCTCCCACACGCTGGGCCACAGACAGCCCCACTGCGCTCTTGCCCTGCGCCACAGAGCTCAGAAGCAGCTGGGTTGCCGCCTGCCGGGAAAGGGGGGAAAGGAGGAGAGCAGAGGTGGCATCCTCATGCTGGGAGCTAAGCCAGCTCCACTTCTCTGCCAGCTGTGAGTCTCCTCCCCCTCGCACGCGAGGTTCTCCTGCGCCTGGACGGCGGGGCCGTCTTCACCGGTCTTGCACCATGGCCGCTTCCCCCTCTGATAGTGACGGCACGACTGGCTACTGTGGTGACCGCTGTGATGTCCCAAGCAAATCGAGCCCGGAGGAAGCAGCCAGAGCAAGGGAATTTCGAAGGTGGCTGATGACCTGTTCTCAGGCCAACCCTCTCCCTGACCCCAGAACCCTGCAGAGTCGGGCGGAGGAACACGGAGAGTCCCCTTCATTAAAGGGAAGGCGCCACGCTTCCTTGGGCCTGCGCCAAGGGCCCCCTCCCCTCAGCCTGGCGAGAAAACCCGTCATCATAACAACAGGGAATAGCGGGCACTTCGCTCCTCAGCTCCGGAGCGCAGGGGCCTGTTGCTTTGTGCAGGGCTCAGCTTAGTAGGGCTGGGGCCACTCCACAATCCTGCAGCACAACTCCCAGCAGCCTCTCCAGCGTGGAATACGCCCCAGCCCCCGGGCCGCAGCACTGCCCGCCCCGAGCCAGCCACTCTGCCTGGGCCTACTTACCGGAAGTGGCTGGGGAGCACGTTCCAGCTCGCTGGACCGTTGCTCTGGGATTTGCCGAGCGCTGGGCCCTGGTGCTCAGCCTTTGACCCCTCTTGCCCTGACTGTTTGTGCTAGAGAGACAATTAAGCGGCCCACCAGTGTCCTAAGGGAGTGAAACTTCCTCATCGCGGACAGAGGGGATCTGAGGACCAAGAGCAGAACCTAGCATTTATTTCCTGTCACTGCGCTGAATGCTGCAAAGAGAATCTTGCAACCCCCTCACAGCAAGCCAGGCCAGGGCAGGTCTTTCCTCCACCTCTGAGCTTTCCAGTGTGTTGCAATGCACTTTTAATGACAATCAGCGTCTCTGAGCCCCCATCTCCCACAACCAGCCAGCTCTGCAGCACCGCTGACAGGCTCCAGAGTCAGGACTGACGGCCAGGGCCTGGGGAAGGAGAAATGAAGGACAATTTAAGGGAGCACCTCTTCCCACTCCCCCCAGATCATCTCGTCCAGTTCATAGCAAACAGGCAGCGGAATCCCCATGTGTTAGGAGTTGGAGTCAGGGAGTAAAGTTTAGGCCTGAATCCGAGAGAGTGTTTGGAGCTGGGGTTCTGGTTCCAGCCCATCTCTAGGAAATGGATCCTACGCAGGTCTGGGTTTGAAAAGCACTTGAGTGCTAGCGTATTAGACAAGGAATGCCATTCTGAACACCAGCTCCCTTGACCCAACAGAGACTGCAAATCCCCCAGACCCCTCAGCAAATGACTCCTGACCAGCTAGCAGACAGATGCAAAACCAACCCGAAAAGCCTGGAGAAAGGGTTGCCAACATTGTATTTTAAAAATAAGGGACTGTTTTCTTAGTGCCCCTGCCCTTCCTCTCCTCTGATATTATTATTATAATTAATTATTAACAGGACTCACCTCCATTCACCATCACGCACTCAGCAACTCCCACTCTTGTTGTACCAAGATGAAAAAATAAGGGACTGTTATCAACCCTTATTGCATGGATCCACCTAGCACTCAAACCATCCAGGCTGTTCTCCCACCAGCTGGGCAGTGAAATAACAAGGGGCATTCTGGGCAATTCCATGCAAATGAGCATGCCAGCCAATGCCCTAACACCTCCCCATGGAACTGGCAGTCCCCGAACTGCACCAGCCATTGAGGCCCATCTTGAACATCTGTCTGCCATCTGCAGTCTGCTGCTACATAGCCTGAGCTGTCTGACAGTCTGCCTGGTGCATTCCCCCCTCCTGCCCCTTCCTTTCCCAGGACACAGAAAGTCATCGCTGTCCTACACCCTCCTGTTGGGTCTCTGCAAAAATCCTGCCGGGTCTGTTTCAGCCCTGCCTCCCTCCAGTGGGAACGCTCATCACCTTCATCCATTGAGCTCAAAACATTTTACAATACAGGGTCAGCATTATCGATTCATGCCCCTTTTACAGCAGAGAAAACCATGGCACCAGGAGGTCAAGTGACACCTCCCAGGTTACCCACACTGAGTCATAAGCAGAGTTGGGAACAGAACCCATACCTTCTGCCTCCCACCCAGCGTCCGGCACGCTGGACCACACTTCCACCCGAAGGTGCCTTTGCTCCCTTACAGCAATGGTTCTCAACCAGGGGTACACGCACTCCTGGGGATACGCACAGGTCTCCCAGGGGGTACATCAACTCATCTAGATATTTGCCTAATTTTACAACAGGCTACATAACAAGCACTAGCAAAGTCAGTACAAACTCAAATTTCATCAGCCAATGACTTGTTTATACTGGTCTATATACTATACACTGAAATGTCTAAGTACAATATTTTAATTTCAGTTGATCTGTTTTATAATTATAGGGTAAAAATGATAAAGTCAGCCATTTTTCAGTAATTGTGCGCTGTGACACTTTTGTATTTTTATGTCTGATTTTGTAAGCAGGTAGTTTTTAAATGAGGTGAAACTTAGGGTACATAAGACAAATCAGACTCCTGAATAGGGTACAGTAGTCTGGAAAGGTTGAGAGCCAGTGCCTTACAACAACACAAAATGGGAGACAAAAGCAGGACATTTCTAAAGCCATTAGCACTTTTTAAAACCTTTTCTGAAGGACACTGCTGTAACTGACCTTTTATTAGGTTCAGTATTAATAGCATATCTTTTCCTGTGTTTTGTAATGTGGACATATGTCTAACTATTGAATATAGGTGAACGTACTGACATCTGTAATATTTTGACATACATCTAAGCCAATGAGGATACAGAGCTTGTAGCAATATAGAAATGTGACAGGAAATAAAAATTGGTCTTGAATGCACATCCACCCTGAGCTCCATGGTAGGCCTGTGAGAAGATGACAGATGCTTACAAGTGAATGCTTTGCTTGCAGCTACATCAGACCATGTCTAGTGAGTTTGCACAGCTTCTGTGTCTAACTTTCTTATATACACTCTTAGATAAACTGCAACTCTGCACCGGATCACTAGGTATCTGTTGAATCAAAAGGGACCTGGGAAAACTTTAATTAGACATGAGGTATTTCAAACTTTGCCCAATTGAGGGCCCTGTTGGCAACATGTCAGGAACCTGACTGCTTCACCTACTTGGCATTCAATGGAGTAGACTGCAGCCACCTCTCCTCTTTAATACAGAGGTGCAAGAGATTCCAGCATGCAACGCTCCATCTCAATCCCTGTGGCCTTAGGGATGAGGCCAGCCACGTGCCGCCCTGCACAATTCTGTGGGCTGCATTATACAGGATATGCAGCAGCCTCAGTCACCTGCATGCTGAGAAATCCCACGCTGCCATCTAGATAGAATCACTTTGCAGAACTCCACTTGAAGGGCCAGATTGTCAGAGGAATTCAGCTCCCACCTAGGAAACTTCTGACTGGTCTATTTAAGTGCCTAAATGGGAGCTGAGCTCCTTTGAAAATCCAGCCCTAAATGTACTCAGCGAACAGGGAATCACAGAAAAAAAGTGAAGCTAAATAAGACATGCTGCAGGGGTCTCATCTAGTCCAGCTCTGGGTAGTGCAAGATTTCTCCTTGTCTGTTCTCAGTGCTTTGTCTAGGACTTGTGCATTTTTATTGATGTCAGTCCAGCAGCAGAGTACGGCAATTATGTTTGATCAGAGAGAGAGCATCCTCTTTCACTGACGTTTTTGTAAGCAGTTTGACTATTCAGCTACATATAAACCATCTACAGATCTATGGGTGTCAGTGAGCCAGAGGTGACTGCTGCTTCCGATGGAAGCCTGAGCACATGGCCCAAGGAACAGTCGATCACCAGCACACTGGCAAGGTCCTGCAGTCAGCGGCTCAGGGACCTGCCTGGTTCTGGAAGCCGTTGTAGGTGAATGAGGGGAGGGCTGGTGAGCACGAGGCAGTCTTTGACAGGCAGGCAACATGGTTAACTTCACACTTGCTGGGGTCTTGGTCACTTCTGAAATAGATGCCGTCAGGTGAGTGAACAGAGGGGTCTTCATTGAAATAGTTGTAGGGTCTCAGGAAAAAGCCGACCCCGTTCCCCACAGTCACCGTGTTAGGAATGTCCTCCGTGTGCGGGACATGCAGGAAACCAACAGAAATCCAGGCAACCAGGTCCTGGAAGAGGAAGAGATGCATCACTGGGCTATTTCAGGAGAACTGCTAGTTAGGAGAACACACTTGGGGCAGACCCTCTGTAAACACCACTGAACAACGACCATTGGTCCAGCAGACACTTCAACGCACACAGGGAATGAGGGAATACCCTGATGGCTGTGACATGAACTGCTCTAGCCAGCACTGTGTCTGCCCACCCGTGGACTGGGCTCCCCATCTGCTTGCTGTGTGTGTATGTCTGTCTGTCTGTCCTGCACACTCCCCTGGAAGGTGCTGCAGCCCCCAGTGGAAGGAGAACCCCACACACCTCGTTTACGATGGTCTCATTGTCTATGAAGTCAGCGAAGGCCACGGTGGGCGTCCAGGGGTCGTTCTGGTTGTAGATGCTGGTGCTGGTTGGCTCCTTCTCTTTCCGTTTGGTGACAGCAAGTTTGTATCTAATGAGCAGAGAGAAGAGATTGATTTGCTCTCCCCATGCAGACTGAGCGATGACATCCATGCTGGGAGCCTGGACTCCTGGATTCTCTTCCCTGCTGACTGAGCCTGGGCGAGATACTTCTCCTCTCTGTCCCTGTTTCCCCAGCAGCAGAATGGCAATAATGATCCCTGCCTCCATGGGTGTGTGACAATTAAGACAGTTAGTGCTCGTAAAGGGCCCTGTGTGTTTGTCTGGGCGGAGCGCTAGTGAGACACCCTCTCTGCAAATCAGCAGCGTAGTGGTCCCCCTTGCATGGCATCCGTCAGTGGAGAGCACCCCAGGCCGGGAGAGGACCCACCCCACACTTGCAAATGCTGACGAGGGGCAGGAATACCAGGGGAGAGGATGTGAAATGGAAGGGCCATGAAACCATCAGCACCACACGGTCAGACAGATGAGTAACGAAGGACAGGATCTGGCACAGGCTGTGTGGTGGAGGGGTGCAGTCTGGGGCATGACAGCAAGCGCTGGAGAGATTACCCTAGAGCTCTGGCTACATGGACCTTGTGAGCCCCAGATTGCTGCCTCCCAGTGGGCATCACACTGAAGTTAAAGGGACACTGCTCAAGAGGACAAGACTCAACATGTAGGTGTTAAATAACAGTCTAGATTCACCTAAAGATGGGGGGGGGGCATAATATCTTTATTGGACCTCACCCACCTTGTCTCCCTAATACAGCTACAGCGATACTGCATACAACCATCAAGATTCATAGCACTTAAGGCCAGAAGGGACTATAAGATCTATCTATCTATCTATCTATCCCTCCTGTATATGACAGGTTGGCTATCTAACTTGAATTTGTCTGGCTCCAGCTTCTAATCAATGAACGACTATGGAGAGAAGCAATTCTGCCACTTTTCTCTTGCATTTTAAAGGCCAAGAATATTTCTTTTAATTGTTTAACCTTTCCCCTGTAGGGCAGGTAGCCCCAGCCCCACTGCCCAGGGCTATGGCATGGCCCGTTGATTTCCATTTCCAAACAGAGCAAGGACAAAGTTAGCAAAGAGCCATGGCAAAGGGGAAAGGAAATTGGGGTTCGAAATACTTTGGGGTTTGTGTCATCAGCAAAATAGCCTGGAGCATCTCTGGGGCTGA
The DNA here is from genome assembly GCF_015237465.2 of Chelonia mydas. Lineage (NCBI taxonomy): Eukaryota > Metazoa > Chordata > Testudines > Cheloniidae > Chelonia > Chelonia mydas. The sequence continues at coordinate 15,233,644 of NC_057860.1, read as the reverse complement.
GCACACGGTGAGTCCCCCCTCAACCAGGGGCCTCCATCTCTGGGGCTGAGCCCACGGTGAGCCCCCCCCTCCCCAGACAGGGGCCTCCATCTCTGGGTCTGAGCCCACGGTGAGCCCCCCCCCCCCCATACAGGGACCTCCATGTCTGGGGCTGAGCCCACAGTGAGGCCCCCCTCAGATGGGGGCATCCATTTCTGGGGTTGAGCCCAGAGTGAGGCCCCCCCCCCCAGATGGGGGCCTCCATCTCTGGGATTGAGCCCACGGTGAGTACCCCCCCGCACACGGGGGCCTCTATCTCTGGGGCTGAGCCCACGGTGAGGCCCCCCCCCAAGATGGGGGCCTCCATCTCTGGGGCTGAGCCCACGGTGACCATGGGAGCTGTGCCTGGATCCTTTTAAAGTCTATTTTTATCTTCACTCACAGCTCCCCAGGCTCCAGCAGCTGGGCAGGGGGAGCGAGCGGCTCCGTACTCCTGGCCTCTTTCCCTCCACTTTGTCCCAGCCCTGGATGCTATTTCAGCGCAGGGATTTTATCATTTCCCTGTGGCCATATTCCCTCCTTGTATGGGGCTTGCCCCGTCCAGAGGCTGAGCAATGGCAGAGAGGGAAACACCGTCGGCAGAGCTTGCACCAAGTCACTTTCTGCTTTGGATCCATCTCTCGGGGTCTCACATCCCTGCTGCCCCAGAGTGACTCCCGTGTGACCCCAGCAGGACAGGGTGGGAGAGCCGGAGTCAGAGGCCCAGCTGGTATATCAATCAGACCACAGCATTCCTGTTGCGCCCAAGTAAGGCTGGATGGAAACGGGCCAGCACTGAATACCCTCCTTTACCTTGGCGTCAGACTGGAGAGTCCATCCAATCCAGTGTCCCATTTCTGAAAGCAGCCAGCACCAGATGCTTCAGAGGAAGGTTCAAGAAACCTCATAGCGGGACTTGTGGAATAACTGGTTCCCCTTACTGCCAGGCAAGCAGTGCTTGGCTCAGGCCCTGAAGCAGGAGGCTGCAGGCCCATTGCTGCACTGTTGGGGGCTGCTCCCCACAGCCCCGGTTTTGCAGCCACTGGTCCCAGCATGGCACCAACCCAGAGAGGGATGGCAATTCTCTAAGCACAAGCAGGAATTGCTTAATTTCTAAATGTAAACACCTACCTCCCCCAGCTGATGGACCGCTCCATGGAACTGGCTTCTGGCAGAGGGTCACCAGCAAAGCTGACTATCTGGATCCTGTAGCCACGCTGGCTACCCCACTTATTTTTATGGTTGGTGGCAAAGTGGATGTATCTGGGGATCTTGGAGTGAAGTGGGAACACGGCCTTGTCCTCTGTGTCCAGGACCTTCTTGGTGAGCCGTGGCCTCTGTATCTGGTGCTCTGGACTCCAAGGAGCCTGCACGGTATCGAATGTCATGTCATGAGCCACCAGAGAATTCTTGGTTCCTACAAAGCAAAGAGAAAACCTCTGAGAAATTGCACCTTTGGCCTCCTGGGCTTCCCCATAGGTTGTAAGAATCAGGCCTTGGCTCATTCTAAACTGCAAGCTACAGACGCAGGCCCTGCAGCTCACTCAGGAGTGAAGAAGAACTGTGTGAAAGATCTTGAACAGAACCAATCTATTGCAGAGAGGAAACACCACCCCCTCCAAAGGAGCAGCTGACAGTACTACAGAACAAGGAACTTCCTACTCACTTAGCATGTTGGGACATGAAAAATTCTAGAGTTCTCTCCTGGATCGACTCATCAGGGTGAGGATCCCCAGCCCACCCTGCTGTGCACCCGAACTACTTGCGTCCTCTTGGAAACTCCTCCTTGCTCCACTGCTTTCCATTCTTCAGCCATGTGGGAAATGGGGAAAGGTCATTCCCCCCCACAACTCCTGGGAAAAAGGGTGTTCTCCTCTCTCAACACTTATAGCTAGCATGGGGACCTGAGATTTATCGCACAGGGCTTACTACACAGTGACTGTGTTTCAAAATCACCTGCTATATTTCTATGATGTCTCTTCAGGCAGCTCCACCACTAAACGGTGTATCTGCCACCCTCTGTCTGTGACATGAGTATAGAGGTAGTCCTTTAATAGGCACATATTTTTTCATAGGTATCACCAGTCGATATTTAGATCGTTCAGCCATCTAACTCCTCGAGGGTAGCAAGGTGTTACAGTTCACCCTCCAATCCTCTAATTGTGCAACCTTCAAGAGTCTATCGTCCAGTCTTCCAAGAGGTGCTGGTCCCATGGGACTCATGACATTTCATGGGTGGATTAGGGGCGAGGCCCAGCCATCTTTGTTGAGAGGATTAATGTTTAATTTTAGTTGTAAAATACCTTGCGCTTGGCTCAAGAGAGTTTAAAAGTCCAGAAGGGAGACAGAAAATTAGCAGTGGAATATAGCCAGGAGCTAGAGCTCTGCCCCGCCGCTCTCTAGGAGGACACCAAGTGCTTTCAGCCAATGCAACCCAAGTTAGAAGCATCGTATCATCAGACTTGCTGGCTGATAATGCCCAGAGGGAGAAACTGTTCCTAGAAGCTTCCAACAGCTGCTGCCTTTTCACAAGTTAACTCTTCCATGGGTGTGAAAGCATTCGCAGGAGTCACATGACACAGGGGTATTTGCCGTTGAACCCTTCCTGCCCCAGGTCATGCCATGGCAGTCAGGACGGCACTGAAGCTTCAGCTTCTTGCCAGCTGTCCCGTGTGTCTGACTCTCGTTGTAGCGGCTGTCCCCTGTGTGCTGAGAATGCGCCTGGGACTTGTTCTGCGGATGCTCCGCTACTTAGGCTCACACCTATCGGGATGCTGAGAATCACCACCTAGTGGTTAATTGGACGCTTTACTGGCATGTGGCTAAGTATGGTCGGTATTTCGTCATGCGACGCTGTTCATGCAGAAAGTCACAAAGTCACTAGCAAGAGTAATCTGTTTTCCATGCTATATCCTACTCGAATAGCTGGGTTTGATTCCTGCAAGCATCCCCTTTGGGGCTCAGTAGGTCTGTTACATACAGTGGCCTCTTACCTGTGCAGAATTAATGCATGCCCCCACAGGTGGATTGGAGTGAATCTGTCCGAGCCTCTTATTCCCACAGGCAGTTAAGTTATACTCTTCCATGTTCAATGCTGAATCCTTTCTCCTCCCCCCAGGGAGGCGGTTGCATCCAAGATCTATGGCACGCAGTCAGCAAAGTTTGTGTCCTCAATTCCTAAACCTGCCAAAGTTTTATGTTTTTCCTATGGAAGTTGATCCAGAAGGTTTTCTAATTTAATCTGGCTTCTCCACTTTATCTGCTGCTCTGGTGAGTTTCTGTGCCACTTAGTTACACTGATCTCCAGCTCGCTTTATGGGGAGGAGCCCTTGCCAGCTCCCTGAAGTACAAACTATAGAACGCAGAGCTTATATCCAGAGGCCCCAATTCTTGCTGCATTCCAGCTTCTTTACACCATTTCAGCACAGGGCAGATCCCAGAGCAACCCAGGGATGGTGTAATGACTACTCCTACGCCCTCCACTCCTGGCAGAGTGACCCAGGGGTGGGAAAGGAGATGGCTGCCTGATCCCTTTGTGTTGCAGTTGTTCTGTGCTGTGGGAATCTGCCTTAAATTAGGTTCTAATTTACACTGGGGGATGGGCAGGCCCTGGCCAAGCCCAGAACTCAGAAGCCCCCTTTGCGCCACCTTGGGCTGCTCTTCCCAGAATGTGGTTCCCCATAGCTACAAAGAAAAGGAGTACTTGTGGCACCTTAGAGACTAACCAGTTTATTTGAGCATGAGCTTTCATCGGATGCATAGCATATCGTGGAAACTGCAGAAGACTGCTGTAGCTCACGAAAGCTCATGCTCAAATAGGTCTTCTGCAGTTTCCACGATACTGGTTAGTCTCTAAGGTGCCACAAGTCCTCCTTTTCTTTTTACGAATACAGACTGACACGGCTGCTACTCTGAAACCTGTCATAGCTACAAAGAGCACCGCAGTGCTGGGTGTCCTTCACAATGCACAGGCACGAGAGAGAGAGAGAGAGAGCGCACGAGCGCACATGCAAAGAGACCTACCTCCAACATCCAAGTCCACTTTATAATTGATGAGATGGTTGTGCATTGTCCCCAGGGTGTGTTCCCCAACCTGACTGCCATGGTCAGTGCCTGTGCCATAGGAAAAGGAGGAACTGATATATCCAGTGGCGTGGATTTTTACTTCAATAGCTCCATTCTGGTAGAATATGAAGTCCCAAACGTAGTCATAGTTTATGAGAGTTGAAATGGCTCTAAGAACAAGAGCATATTTAGCCAGACCCCCATAGTACAGGGACTGCAAGTTGGAGTAATGGCGCCTCAGCGGGACCGAAGCATCCTGCTCGAAAATACATAAGGAGTTTTTATTAACTTTAGGGGTCTTTGATTCAACTAGATAGTGTCTATCCACATAGGTGGCTGTGTAGGGGCAATCAACACCTCTGACCAGCTCAAAAGCAAACCTGCCGATGCCAAAGCTCCCATCCATGTATCTGGTCACCATCCCTCCAGGACAATTAGAGCCATAGACAGCAAGGGCTTCTTGGAGACTCAGCTCATAGACAATCCTTTCTCCTTTGAACTTGATGTCAAAGAGACGTGGTCCTGTATTCACATCCATCCCAAAGGCGAAACTCCAGGACTGGAAGATGACTTGATTGTTTTGGATGCTGTAGCGGGGCCCACGAGGCTCATATTGCAAAGGGCCTGGTGCCATGGGGACTACTCTGGGCCTCATGGAACCAAATTCCTCATCAGGTCGGACTTTCTTAACTTTTACATCTTTCACTTGGCCTTGTATGAACTTGATCTCCAGCTGCTCCATGTCTTGATAGTACTGGCCATTATAGAACACTTGGCTTATCCTCCACTGGGAGATGTCCAGGCTGCTGTGATTAACCAGCACCTCCAGCCCCACCGGGTGCAGATAGTAGCCACTGCCATTCACATTCTGGAACAGAACAAACCAGGTGGCACGATCTCCTGACTGGAACCCCCGAGGAACCGTGGTGAGGGTGGCAAAATTGGTCCCATCATAATCACAGCACTCTCTAAGCAAGCTTGGTGCTTTGGAGAACTCCTGGTAGACAAAGTGGTCAATAGCCTTGTATTCCTTCTCAGTCACTGGTCTGCGGTGGTACGGCAGCTTCCCTCCATACTTCTGCACTGTGAGATCCCTGTGAGTCGTCGGCTTTGGCAGGGGACCCACCACGTATTCCGTGACATTCGGGTCTGGTTGGTTTCCAAAATACACCACAGCCAGCGCCTGCCGGGGGGGTCGCCTGCCCCCATTATCCAAGAACCCCAGCACCTCTGCCTTGGTGGGGAGCTGCACATCAATGTAATAAATGCAGTTATCAGAAGGGTTTGCTTGAGAGGCATCTACCAGTGGCACCCCAAGGTTTTCCTGAAGATACGTCACCACTTGCACCATTTCTTCTGGCGTCAGATCAGCAAAGACCAGGCTCTGGTCACTGTGCTTTCCCTGCAGGGTGCTCAGGGTCTGCGGCTCACAGCTGGCTGGTTTCACTCCTCTAGTCAGCAACACACAAACCAGAGCGAAAATTGTGGCTAGCGCCAGAACCAAGAGGATGAGGACAGTTTTCAGGTTCATGTTGCTGCAGCTGCAGAGCTGGCTCCTGAAGCCTCACAGAATGGGGGGGCCTGCTGCAGTCAGCCTTGCTGCTGGACGCGTTATTCCAGGAGACGCAGGCTGTGTCTGTTTGTGGGGAAGTGCAGGGCTGGAGGAGGGAGATGTGGTGAGAAGACGCTTGAGGTTTGCTGGCAACCATAAAAGGCTTCTTCCCCGTCTCCAGACCATTCACAGGCTCAGCTTCTTAAGCAGCACTTTATGCCTCCACACAGCTCACTTCCTGGCCAGCTCTTCAGGAGGCAGGTTACCGATGCAGCTCCCAGCTCCCGGGTCCTTGGGGCAGGGATGGCTTTAGAGTCCTTTTAGAAAACACAAGCATAGACCCAAAAAAACAGGGAAAGCAAAATGCTCAGGCCAACAAAGCAGAGACGTTGAAGAAGAGAGATGGTCTGCTAGGGGCTTCTTGCCAGATGCTGTAACTCGATCCCTCCCTGGCTACAGTCCACTTCTCTGCAGCCCTGTCCCAGACTTTCCCCCTTCAGACTTCCCTCGGTCTTGCTCCTAACGGTTCTCCTGCAGGGCGATTTACTTGGTTACCTCCCAAGAGCTGTTGTTCGGGCTGATCAGGCTGGACTCGTCTCTCGCACCTGCTCTGCTCACTCCTTTATTTAGCGTTTGAGGGCAAACGGGCCTGGCTCTGCCAGGGGTGACTCCCTATATCTAGTCCCTGTTCCAGCCTTCTGCTGCTGTTCCTCTCTCAACACCGCAGGGAGTTCCTCACTGGGTGTGTGGCACCTTACTCTGCGAAAAGCCCTCTGGAACGGAACTCCTCCCTGGCGGTACAACCCAGCGGGAATAAGAGAGGCTGAACTGGGCCCATGGGGGCTAGGGACTCTTTCTTTGCTTGTCAAGCACCCTGCACATTGCTGAGGCTATCTGCAATAAAAATCATAGTAACAGGGGCTGCTGGGAGGGGAATGGGGCTGCAGGAGGGTTCACGGATTACCTGTTTGCCTTTAGAAATAGTGTTTATATTATGTAGCAGCACCCAGAGGTTCTGGGACCGGTCGGAGCCGCCTGGTGATGGGCACTGAGCAAACATACATGGAGAGACAGAGCTCACAAATGCTATGAAATAAGCCCAGAGAAAATAAGCAAATCCCACTCCCATTCCCCATATTTTGGGGGTTGGATGTACCCATCACAAATGTGCTGTAGGCGGGTTGCTGATGATGGCCAGACAGGGTCAGAGACCAACAGTGTCTCATCCCCTCAAAAATCTCCTTCCCCATGGGGTACCCCTCCTATCCGGTTCGGAGCTGGATTTGGCGCAGAAAGATAGGGTGGCAGCAGCGAAGCCCAGGATGCTCTGACTCGACTCACTGTCACTCAGTTTGCCTCGTCAGCAAATTGTCCTTTTCCATCCCTAACCCCCACGTTCAGCAAATGCCCATCTCCCTCAGGCTCTGCTCCCATCCCCACATTTCCTGCCCACCTCTGCTGCCTTCTCTCCTGCTGTTTAGGACATTAGGTGTTTTCCCCTCTTCCCATCCTCCTCCCTTCCTCTTTTAAAGTCATAAGTTCCTTTCACCAAACGCTTAGAGAGCCTCCAGCTCTCACTGTGTAGCTAGAGGTGACCAGGCTTTGCTTTTGTAACAGCTGGGCAGGGCTGGCTCCAGGATTTATGGTGTCTCTGAAACCTGCATGTTGTCAAAATCAAAGCGTTCCCTGCATGCTCCACCCCCCCACGCAGAGCTGACCGAAGTGACTCTCTCTGGCCTCATCCTGAGGGCTGCTGCCCCCTCAATACCAGGAACAGGTGAGGATCTGGACTCTGCATAGGGGTGGGGGCTACACCCCTGATTGGTTAAGGCCCCATGTCCTGTCCTGTCCCACCAGTTTGGCAGAAATTGCAAGCTCAGCTCAGGCACTTTGGAATTTAGTCTCCATGGGCGTTGGGTGGGGAGGGGAGGGGAGGGGGGTTAGACCAACCCTTCCTGTGGTGGAGGAGACGTCTGAGCTGCCCACTCTGCCCCTTTCCTTCCCAGGAGCCCCGTTTCTAACCCCAGAATCATTTTCAAATTCACTCCTTCCATGCTTCCTCATCCTAGGGGTCTCTCACAGTGGAGCAGGGCAGTGTCCCAGCAGATAAAATGGCCATCTCCTCTCGCGGCCAGGTCAGTGGTGCACTGGGCTCTTTTGGCAATATGTCCCTAATTCTGGCCTAGGGACCATCCCTCTGCGCAGCGGCATGGCCCTGCCTTGTGACTTGATCCAAACCTGCCTGCAGAGCCCCGTCCCCTCGGCAGGCAGCGGGAACAGGCCGTGGCTGGGGATGCTTGTTGCAAGGCAGGTATCAGAGGGGGCCCCAGGGCACAGAGGGATGGGCTTGGACAGGCTGAAACTGGGAGAAGCCCCCTAGGAGAGATATGGATAAGGCAGTGCCATTGCCTGTCTGTGGGGAGCAGGGCTGCCCGGCACCTGGCACCCACATGGTGCTCGCACCAGGAGCGCCCGCCGTGTCTCAGCTGCGCTCCCACGACGGGCACTGGCCCTGCAGCGCCTCCTCCTGGTCCTGGGCTGCTGTGGCAGCTGCCAAGCAAGCAGCCTCTGCCTCCCATCTCACTGCCCCAGGCCCCAGCCCACAGTAGCAGAGACTCAAGGTGCGGGGGGGCCCTAACACCAGCCCCACAATCACTGTCGCTGGCTTCCCTATCAGCCCAGCACCCCCACCCCTGCACCCCCCCAGCCCAGCACCCCATCTACCCACCACCAGCCCAGCTACCCCCAAGCTGCCTCTGGACCAGCACAGCACCCCGCAGCCTGCTCACCAACCCCAGCCCTGCACTCCCCGAGCCCTGCATCAGGATGGGCGTTATGGGAATGAATAGGGCTTGGTGTCAGTCTTGTGGGACAGCCCTAGCTAAGAGCAGTGGGAGGTGCAGCCTCACCTGCTGTCTAACCTCCCAGGCCACAGAGGAAGCTTGAGTTCAGATTCTCTCGTAGTACCCTCCAAGGTCACATTGCCTCCCCAGGTCAATGACCAGGTCTCCCGGAGCAAAAGCTGGCCTAGGCCCTTAGTCTGCTTCCTTTGCAGGATCAAATTCATCTGGGTCTGGAGCCTCAGCAGCCCCATCATTCCCCAGCTGCTCTGAAAACCATACTTCCTCCTCGGACAATAGACCCCCGATCTTGGGAAGGAGCCTCCTCCCTTGGGACTAGGGAGGGACGAAACTTATTTCCATGTCCCCTTGTCACTAACATCCTTCCAATGATGAGCGCTAATGGTCTCATTAGCTTCTGGCCTAGCCCTGGCCAGTGCTTGGTCTTCGTTTCCTCCACTCGATAGTCCACTCACTGCATTGACCATTCTTAGCCATTTAACAGGTCTTTCAGGTCTCCTGCCTGCCTCTGCATCATCAGCCCAACGTTCCTTTGTGCTCCAGGCAGTGGAAGCTGCTTTGCACCCTGGTATGTGATACGAAAGAGTGTGCAGTGTCCCATCCCATAATATCACAGCCATGACACCCGTGAGTGAGTGGCTTGTGGAGCCCCCCACCCCATGGTCTGGCTCGACCCAGCACCTTTCAGTTCTAAGCATCCCATTCATTTAAATATTGAACAGCTCACTTGTCCCTTTTGTGGCTTGTGATGACCCAGGGGCTCCTGGTGCCCCATCTACTATTCTGCGGATCTTCAGACATCTTGCTTTTACATCACGTATTTACCAGAGATCACTGTCCCCAAGGCTGCTCACTGAGGGAGCAGATGCTCAGGAGCCATGTGTCAAATCTTCATCCCTTATTCCTTTCCTGTTGTTGAACTACCCAAAAGGTCTGGAGAGCGAAGTGAGTAGGAATGACTTAGCTCACAGCCTTCTGCAGGGCACCAGACTCTCACTGCAGCCAGATCAGACCCTCAGGAGAGGCCTCAGGCTACCGGGCTTTATATATCTGATGTTCCTGAAAGGCACTAGCCCATGATGAGGACTGGCTAACCTCAGTGAGATCTCACAGATGCTGTACGGCTTGTGCTTTCTCAAGGCTGTGATTTAGCCAAAGCTTCAGGCCAGAGCATGTTTTTAAAGTTGACTTATAAATGTAGGCAGCGCACACTGAGCCTGTGCAATTCATTTCCGGGGGATGTTGTGAAGGCCAAAGGTATAACTGGATTCAAAAAAGAACGAGATAAGTTCATGGAGGACAGGTCCATCAATTGCTATTAAACAAGATGGGCAGGGACGCAACCCTATGCTCTGGGTGTCCCTAGCCTTTGACTGCCAGAAGCTGGGACTGGACGACAGGGGACGGATCACTCAGTGACTGTCCTGCTCTGTTCATTCCCTCTGAATGGCCATTGTCGGAAAACAGGATCCTGACCGAGATGGACCATTAGTTTGACCCAGTGCGGCTATCTAGTCACATGTGCTTATGCTAAGACTCTTCACCGCTTCAGCCTTCGTGGACACAGGCCGTGCCACACAGCTGCAACGGTTTAGGAATAAGGCATTTGAGATAACTTTGGACCAACATCAAGCTTCATTATTTTCACCTGAGCTAGTTACTACTCAGCATTTATTACTGTTATCGGAGGAACAGAATTCACTCTCCTTCTCCCTGCCTCCCTCCATGCGACAGACTGGATTTAAACAAGTTATTCTAAAAAAGACTAATGCAAATTCTAATCTGGCCGTGCACCGAGAATGTTATGTTTCCCTTTAAAGATACAGCCCCTTGCAGTAGTGAAGTTATTATATAAAAAGCTACGCAACATCATCAAGAGATGGACTTGAAGACAGATCTCCATTATTAAAATAGATTTTTTCCGGCAGAGTGGTCACTTGGGTGCATCAGATTCATTTCTCCTACCACATAAAGACCCTGCAGCCCACAACTCTTAGATACAGCCCTTGTAAGCAGTGATAATGGTGATGTTACTTTATCAAAAGATAAACATAGTAATTAGAAATGGATTTTAAGACCGATCTCCGTTATGCAAATGGGTCTTCTGGGCAGAGTAGTCACTCTGGGGCACCATATTCCTTTCTTCTGCCACACAGAGACCCCGCAGCCCATAACTCTTACAATCTCGTCAGATTTTGGAAGCCATCATAGGTGAATGGAGGGAGGACTGGTAAACATGAGGCAGTTTTGGACAGACAGGCAATATGATTGACTTCACATACACTAGAGTCCTGCTCACTGCTGAAAAAGACGCCATCAGGTGAATATATGGAAGGGTCTGTGTCATAATAATTGTAGGGTCTCAGGAGAATGCTGACTCCATTTCCCACCGTCACTGTGTTGGGAATATCCTCGGCATGTGGGATGTGAAGGAAACCAGTTGTTATCCAGGCAACCAAGTCCTGGGGAAGGGAGACAACGTCAGATAATTTGGTTATTTCAGGAGAACATCCATTTGGGAGCACATACAGGGCAGACCAGTAACGTCACCTGGGCCAAAGCCAGCAAATACCACCTGCCGGGCTCCTTCTCTAGGAGAGCGGCTTGGACAATGGAAACATTTTCCTGACATTTTTTCCCCATTTGGTTGGGGCAATTTCAGATTTTTCAGACTGTCCTGACCAGCTCTGCTCATTCACTCTACACACGACTCAGTCGTAGGGACTTCACAAGGGCAAAGGGCTTGTGCTTTCTCGTAACAGGTGCCAACTCGGAAGAGGGGAAACATGGAGTGCAGTGAGTTAATTCTCCTTCCCCAAGGTTTTCCTTTTGTCCCACAGAAACCAAGAATCCTGTTAGCAATGTCTGTCTGAGCCCTGAGCAAAAGAACGGGGCTTGTCTGTGTGGGTCCTGGGCTGTGGATAGCTCTAAGACTGATAATACTCAGCACACTGTAATACATGGCCCCAGCGCAAAGAGAACCGAACTCACCTCGGTTACGATGCTCTCATTGTTTATGAAGTCAGCAAAAGCCACAGTGGGCGTCCAGGGGTCATTCTGGTTGTAGATGCTGCTACTGGTTGGTTCCTCCTCTTTTCGTTTGGTGACAGCCAATTTGTACCTAAAGAGAGGAGAGAAAGAAGGCAGCTTCACAGGACAGGGACATTTAAAACCAGATTGGGAGAAATATACTACAGGGAACACTCTGCCCTGACGCTACCTGGCAGGGTGGACGGGGCATGGGCTAAATAATGTAAGGGATCTTTTCCATCTCAAGCGTCTACGATCCTAATGTACGCCTCACAAAACTGTTACCACAACATTCAGCCCAGCTGTCAGGATCTACTAAGGAAACACCAGAGAGGGTGCCAGCAAGGTGCATCAGCAGAAGGGGAGTGGGTGTGACCTGGGCTGGAATAGCGGGTACTGCAGGTCACGACTGAGATACACGGGCTGAGCTATGGCCAAGGGGTGAGGCAGGACTGGGAAAAGAGAGGGGGCTTCAGGCCACAGTTAAGGTGGATTGGAAGAAACGTGTGGCAGCAGGGGACAAAATGAACCGATGAAGAAGAAAATTCAATCAAGGTGGCAACAGAGGTTGGGCTTTAAACTCCAAGGAGTGGGCACACAGCTGATAGGGCATAACTAAGGCTACGTTTATGTCACGAAATCCGTGACTTCCAGAGATCTCTGACATTGTCTGCTTCAGCCCAGGGGTTCCAGTGGGGCCCTGGCAGGGTTCCAGCGACAGGCGACAGACTCCTGAGTGGGCCCTCCTCAGGGTTCCAGCGACGGGCAACAGCCTCGTGCAGGAGGTGGGGGACGCCTCGGGCAAGCGGCTGGGGTGTCCGGTTTTCTCTTGGGGAAATATGGTCACCCTGCATTTCCCAGCTGCTGTGGGTGGAGGGGGAACCCCACAGCTCCCAGCCACCACGGTGGTGGGGGAAACCAGGGAGCCGCAGCAGCAAATGTCTCAGACAGGTCACGGCTTCTGTGAATTTTTGTTTATTGCCCATGACCTATCCATGACTTTTACTAAAAATAATCATGACAAAATCTTAGCTTTCGGCATAACTCCCAGTGATTGGTAAGAGGGAATGTGACACTTTCATTATGGCATACAAGAGCCTTTGCCCATGTCCATTCTATGAGTACCTGAACCAAGCAGCCACTGGACACCTAGGCATCCACAGGTGACTTATGCATCATCATAAATTATGTGGGAACATCTAGATGAAAGCTGCCTACCTCCCCCAGCTGATAGCTCGCTCCATCAAACTGGTTTCTGGTAGATGTTCCCCGGTGAAGCTAACAATCTGGATCCTGTAGCCACGCTGGTGGCCCCACTTATTTTCACTGTTGGCTGCAAAATAGATGTATCTGGGCATGTTTGAATGGAGCCGGAACGCAGCCTTGTCCTCTGTGTCCAGGACTGTCTTGGTGAGTCGTGGGCGCTGTATCTGGTGCTCTGGACTCCAAGGAGCCTGCACAGACTCGAATGCCATGTCATGGGCCACCAGAGTATTATACGTCCCTAAAAGGCAAAGGGAAATACCACTGAGAAATCACTTCCTGGGCTCCCTAGACAGCATATGCATCCTCACCATCACCCCGTCCCAGAGACTCTGAACAGCGTGGGTTCTGCATGGTGTTATCTCCACGTCTGCAGCTCTGTGCCCAATAAGCAGTCTCATGCCAAACGAGCGGCTAAATCCTTCTCAGCAACGACTGCAGTTGTGATGAGTGGCTGAGCTGCAACGAGATGTGACCTACCCCATCATCTGGCTCTCACCCTGTGCAGAGGGTTAAGTGGAGCCTAAGAGGTGCATAACCCTTGTGCTAGCCCCTGCAGATTGGTGAATTCTCCCCAGATGACAACGCAGCTAATGTCATTAGCCAATGATACATGTACAATAGATCAGGGGTTTTCAACCTTTTTTCATTTGCAGACCCCTAAACAATTTCCAATGGCGGTGCAGACCCCATAGTCTGTGTCCATGCACCACAGGGTGAAAACCATCACGACAGATCAAGTGGAATATTTCTGCTCATGATTTTGCAGCTTCCTAGAAGAGAAGGTGAACTTGCAAAATGACCGGGGGAGTGAGCAGCACCTCTCAAGAACTGAGCGAGTCCATATAATTCAGGGCCTTGCAAGGAATGAGTCTGAGCGGTAAGGGTTGGGGAGGGGAGGGCGGCTTTAGTCATATGTGAATTCCAGGGATTTATAGAGTGACATTATAATATTTTCTATCGTATTATCCATCCCTTTCCTAATGGTTCTAACCTTCTGTTCACTTTTTTGACTGTCGCTGTACATAGAGCAGATGTTTTCAGGGCATTATCAACGATGACTTCAAGGTCTCTTTCTTGAGCGGTAACGGCTAATTTAGACCCCGTCATTTTGTATGTATAGCTGGGATCATATTTTCCAGTGTCCATTTCAATGCTGCTAAGTGCAAAGTATTTCATCTGCCATTTTGTTGCCCAGTTGTCTAGTTTTGTGAGATCCCTTTGTAACTCTTCACAGTCAGCTTTGGACTTGATTAATTTTGTATTGTCTGCAAATTTTGCCACCTCACTGTTCACCCTGTTTTCCAGATAATTTATGAATATGTTGAACAGCACAAGTCCCAGTACAGATCCTTGGGGGACACCATTTACCCCTCTCCATTCTGAAAAGCTGACCATTTATTCCTACCCTTCATTTCCTATCTTTTAACCAATTACTGATTCATGGGATAAGAGGAAAGGAGTACTTGTGGCACCTTAGAGACTAACCAATTTATTTGAGCATGAGCTTTCGTGAGCTACAGCTCACTTCATCGGATGAAGTGAGCTGTAGCTCACGAAAGCTCATGCTCAAATAAATTGGTTAGTCTCTAAGGTGCCACAAGTACTCCTTTTCTTTTTGCGAATACAGACTAACACGGCTGTTACTCTGAAACATGGGATAAGAGGGAAGATCCTCTCATCCCATGACTGCTTAGTTTGCTTAAGAACCTTTGGTGAGTGACCTTATCAAAGGCTTTCTGAAAGGCCAAGTACACTATATCCACTGGATGACCCTTGCCACATGGTTGTTGACTCTCTCAAAGAATTCTAATAGATTGGTGAGGCATGATTTCCCTTCACAAAAGCCGTGTTGACTCTTCCCCAACAAATCATGTTCATCTTATAATTCTGTTCTTTACTATAATTTCAACCAATTTTCTGGTACTGCTGTTAGGCTCACCACCCTGTAATTGCCATGATCTCCTCTGGAGCCTTTTTTAAAGTAGGCATTACATTAGTGACACACCCCCCCCCCACCAGTCATCTGGTACAGAGGCTGATTTAAGCAATAGGTTGCATACCAGTTAGTAGTTCCACAATTTTGTATTTGAGTCTCTCCAGAACTCTTGGGTGAATACCATCTGGTCCTGGTGACTTAATACTGTTTAGTTTATCAATTTGTTCAGAATCCATCTCTATTGACACCTCAGTTTGGAACAGTTCTTCAGCTTTGTCACCTAAAAAGAATGGCTCGGGCGTGGGGTTCTCCTCCACAACTAGAGCCCTGCCTATCCATGGATATCCGCTTTATACCTGCAGATATCCGCAGGCACAGACCATTTCTGCAGATCGGACGCGGATACAAATTTTGTATCTGCACAGGGCTCTACCCATATCCTCTGCAGTGAAGACTCTGCAAAGCCTTCATTTAGCTTTTCCACAATGGCCTTATCTTCCTTGAGTTCTCCTTTTGCACCTCACTCATTCAGTGGCCCCATGGACTGTTTGGCATGGTTCCTGCTTCTGATGTACTGTACAAAAAATTAAGTAAGAGTGGCTTATTCCACTACTGGGAGGCCTCCATATCTCAGTGAATTTCCAAAAAAACGTATAGTCTGACACACACAGGCTTAGGGCTAGCAGATGTTTGGACTGAAAGAGTTCTTGGCCCAAACGCAACAGAACAAGCTGTGAATCATAAGACATATGCCAGGGTAATACTGGCTCACAGACTGCCATTTCTAGCACTGTGGTGCCTGCTTCTTCCACAACTATTGGACTTTATAGCAACGCATGATCAAGATCTTGAAGAGCATATTGTGAAAGCCGATCGGTCACATTCTTATGGTAAACTCATATAAGCTTTCAAAAAATTTCACCTCTACATTTTTGACCAGCAAAGGTGAAGGTAGGGGGTGAACTTCAGGTTTTGATGTCAGTACATGAAAATGGTGTCCCTACTGCTCATGTTCAACTATGCACGGAGAGAAGGAAATTGAGAGCTGCAGCTCTCCACCTTCAAATGTGAATTCGAATAGTGCTATTCTTCGTGAGCTGTGACCACGCAAACTGGGCGTGCGACCTACAGTGCAGAAATGCATCAACTACCAGCTGAAGTGGTCAAAGAGTTCCAGCGAGGAGACTGTGTGGTCAAGAGATCATGTCAGACGTTCAACCAAGTGGACCCTGATCAGAGCCAGGAGTGGCTTACTGGGGTAGGGAAGAAAGGACTGCAGGCGTCACCAAGACTTGCTCAGCCCTCAGCAGAGAGTGTCTTACAACCGGAGAGCCCAGATCACAGCAGACTGCAGAACCAAGTTCCACGCTGACTTGGCTGGCCAGCTGGCTCAAGGAAGCAATGTGACGGGGAAGCTGAGGATTCATTCTTACGAACACTTCAGAGGTTTGAGGTGTTCTCTGGGGACGAACCACCAACTGCATTGCAAAATATCGCAACAAAAGATGTAGCTGCCGAAGCCACACAGGGCATGGTGCTGAATGCAGAGAGCCTAGGGAAAGTGCAAGTGGCCAGCTCTGCTGAGAAACGGCTTATGACACAAGAGAAGGAGACTGGTCACGTACAGAGTCATGATCCACTGCCAAGAAATAATGCTCCAACTTTTTCCAGGCTCTATGAGGTGGGGGAAGAAGTCAAAGAAAAGCCCTCATAGTTGAAGCCTGACATGTTTTTCAGCAACAAAGCACAGCCCCTGTGAAGCCAGCAGGTCTGTGACTTTGCAACAGATTTCGACACGAGTTAATGCCTATCCCTTTGGCATTAGCACAGGCAAATGACTATCTAAGAACAGGCCCAAAGGCAATATTGGGTGATGTACTGACAGTTGATGTCCACTGCCTGCCAACAGTTAACCCTGGTGGGAGGAGCTGTCTTGTGATAGATGCATAAGCCTTGGTACAAGCCATAGGAAAGCCCTCCAGGGCCAAAACATTTGGAGACCTTGTAGACAGATCTGTAAAAATAGGACTGGATCAGACTTTCACAGAATAGACACTGCGTTTGGCAGTTACTGCGAAGAATAGATTAAGTGTTGTACAAGGCAAAAAATGCTCAAGGAGCACAAGATGCAGCTGAAGAAAGGTGGACGGCAGACGTGGGCCTCTCCCAAGTAACTGGATGGATTCCATTGCACTGCCAGTAAATCAGGAGGCTCCCGCAATATTTGTATGGGAGTAACTAAGACTAGTCTACTAACAAATTCAGTGCATGGACACAACGTTGATAAGGGCCCATGGGAATAAGGGAGACGCTCACGAGAAGGATTCCCAGGAACTTTCCAAACTCTGTGAGCCGGGAAAAGGTGGTTATAGTCTCTGGTTTTCAGTTTGAGTTGCTCTGGCTTCTTCTGCTTAGGCAAGGCGAGTTTAATTGAGGCGTTCATTGAAAATAATTTCAGAGCAGCTACAGCCTCAGGAGGAAAGTGCAGCGGGACCCCACTGTATCCGTCACTACAGACTATGCCTGTAGCTCTCTCCAGCGATTCCTATGAACTCTATCGCCACCGGCATGGCGGCTTCATGGCTGCTACTGGCAGGGAATCCTCTGGGCAACCTGACTCAGCAAGGTTCACGTCAAGGGAGCCTGTGCAGCCCCCGTGAGGCCTTCACAGATGCTCGGTCCAGTGGGACAGATTAGTCAAACCCTGGAACACACTCCCAAGCCAGCCCTGGGACCAGCTGCTTCCCTCCCTCCCTCCCGTCTGCTGCGTGGGCAGTTTCCCAACCGTCATCCACATGAAGCCCTTTGTGCGGGGTAGGGCAGGGAGCTCCATGGTGCACACAGGTAATCCATGCAAAAACATGCCCCATGTAATGTACAGTCACAGGCTACTGGCCCTGGAAGGCAAGCGGGGCTCAGCCTGGCCATGGCCCTAGCAGTTACCCCTCAAGCCTTGCCCCGACATAGCCGCGTAGGGGCAGTTCGCGATCCCAGCCGGGAGCGGCTGAGCACGGCTACAGAGAACTACTTCACCAGAGCTGGACACGGCTGACGGGAGCAGGCCCAGGAGAGAGGAGGCAGGGAATGTGTGTCCCCCCGCATCTCTCTGGGAAGGGCCTGCTAAGGAAACTGAGGAAGGCTGTGGGGACAGAACTGGGCCCTGTGGCAGGCCCTGGAAAGGAGGCAAGATCTAGGGAGAGATTGCAGAGGAAGCAGGATTCTCCCAGGAGAGAAACCCCCAGGGAACTGAGTAGGCTCCAGGGTGGGGCGGGGCTGAGATAGGCTTTGTAAGCGGGAGCAGAAATCTTCAGTAGCCCAAGGGGGCAGGTGAATGATTCAGGTTTGTTTGGCTTTTCACTTGGCCCTTCCGGTTACCCTGGACGGGGCTTGAACTCTGTCTTGGCCATGGAAGACCTGGTGAGAAGCAGACAGCCTGCCGGCAGTGCTGGACCGAGGGTACTGGCGCCATTACACATGGACGCAAGGGGGGGCATTCTAAGGGTGAATGTGCCCCACCGCGTCTGTAAGCTCTTCAGGGGAGGGGCTGTCTAGTCACCGTGTGTTCGTCCACCGCCTAGCACACAGGGCCCTGTTCCCCCAAGGAGCTGCCCTTGTGACCCTTGGATCTGCTTTCCAGCAAGCAGCAGCTGAGCCTGGAGGAGTGAGCCCAATTCCTGCAGAAAGGCACAAACGCTGTTTCGGGCTCCGACGCGATGATTCTCCCTGCTGAAGGACTGCACCGAGACAGGACCTGGGACAGTTCGTCAAAGGCCCTGCCAGCTTCCAAGGAGTGCGTGGAATGGCACAAGGCAGGAACTCAAACAAGCTAGAGTTGAGGGTTGTCGGAGAGATCCAGAGTGACTGGCAGAGCCCCAGCAACCTCAGCCCCATGCCAGTGGGATTCCAGGGGCTCTGCAGATGTGAGAAGAGTTAATGCCATCTCTACATTTGGGGGAGGCCTGGTGGGTCACCACCTTAGAGCTGACCAAGGACTCCTGGCAAATTTCCACTCCTTTTGGCATCTTGGGAAGAAATGTGTCCTGCCCCATATGGATCATCCTGTTTTTAAATCCTGCTCCTTGGATTATACAGTGCTGCCTGCGAGCCTGGACCTGGATCCTTCAGCATCGTGGCTAGCACGCTTATGTGGTAGCCTCGGCCTTGGCCGTCACAGCAGGCGTTGAACCGAGGACCTCTAGAGCTAAAACGTGAGCCTCTCTAGGGTGAGCCGAAGAGCCAGGCTCAGGAGCTGGGGCTCCAACAGACACACATGTGCAGATCAGGCTTGGAGGGAGATGTGTGACACACACACCACTGGGTTACACTTGCAGGGGAGATTGTGGTTGTCTCAGCCCAGGAGCCAGATGCCTCCTGCTTAGGGTTGGTTTTACAATCCCTCCACCCAACTGGGACTCCTGGAAGGGCTTCACTGAAACAAGGACTTGCCTAGTTTGTGAACTGCTGCTCCAGGGATTTATCCCAGCTCCTGAGACCAGCCACCCCGCTGCATTGGTTGTTTTTTTCTGGGTAGAGAAGATAAAGCCAGTGAAGTGCATTATTTACCTCTATCCTGAGGTGCTTCCCTTTCCTCCCCACACCTGCATGGCCAAGCACCTGGTGGGTGACATTTGTTTGCATGAACCTTTCCTTATTAAAGACAGCAACGCTCTGGCTCACAGGGCTATTGCCCCTGAAGAAAGCTGGCCTATGGACCAAAACCCCACTAGGCAAGCAGCAGAGATGGCTTCTCACCAGGAGGGCACCAATCTTTAAAAGCTCACGTTTGGCCTGAGGAACCAGGCGCTGGGCATGTGGATGAGCCTGGGCTGAGAAATGCAACAGAAATAAGCAACCATGAGACAGACTCCTAATGGAGAACCTCCCTCTCCCTGTTTCCTACCAGAAATCTTATCATGCCATGTTGGACAAGGACCATTTCCTTGTGAAAGGACAGTTGGCTCCCACTTCCTCCAGCTGGAAATCCCACGGGACAAATTGAAATGCTGTTGGGTTAGTGGTCCCCTGCTGAACCAACAGCGACCAATGAATGGACCTTGATGGAGTCTAGGGCAAGTCAGCATGGGTCATCACCCTGGGCACTGCAGCAGGACGCAGGAGCCCTGGATTCTGTCTCCAGTTACTTGGTGAGCTTGTCCCCTCAGTTTCCCCGTTTAAGTGAGAATGATACGATTGACCCAGCTCTGTGAAGCAATTCAAGAACTATGACTGAAGGTCTAATGTAAGTGCTATGCACGCTCACTGCGGCAGTTTGCCCTAGAGTATCTCCCATCTGCAGCTTCTTGTCAGTCAGACGCTCCTCATGCCTCCACTGCCAGGAGCTCTCTGCCTTTCTGCCCCATCCAGTGGCTGGTATCAGCAGGCTAGCTTTTCTCTACAGAGCCCCAGAACTCCAGTTCGTTTGGTGCTGGGACGGGTGCAGGGGCTCCTGTTACCAGAATTCAGGCCACAGCCCATTGCTGAAAGGAGCTGGTAGGGCAGACTTCTAACCTATTCATCTGATGGACACTTGCAAGTCACGTGCAGAGCACAGACAGATACCGGTGCATGATGCAGGCCTCTTAACCAACCCGCCCCATACCCACCGCGCCTGCTTCAACCCTCAGCAAAATCCCAGAGGGCTTGTGAGAAATGGGCAAAACGTAAGGGGTTGTTTAAAACCAGTTTGTACATGTCCTGTGCCTCTCACCGAGCCTGCACAGAGCAGCCTCACTGCTGGAAGGCGAGCACCAGTGTTCCAGCCCGGGGAGTCGGGTCAGGTTCTTGTGACTGCTAGAAACTGACCTGCCAGCGTCTCGTCTGCTGCACGATTTACCTTGTTGGTTGCGCTGAGGCTGCTCTCTGCTGGCTGAGAGATGTGCTGCCGGGGCCGAACCGGACAGCGGGCCAGTGACACTCATGCCACTGCCCTGACTTCAGCGAGTCAGCCACAGGTACCCGAGAGCAGAAGGCAGACTGCTGTATCTGCATCCCTCTCACAGCATTAGGGGATGGTGGGTATTAGAATACAGCCACCTGGGGGAGGGAGCCGCACAGCCTGCTAACATGGGAGAGGGGTATTGTAACAGCAGACAAAGATCTGAGCACCTTCTTTCAGCGCTCTCGGGGGCGGGATGGCCTGTGCTACCGTGGGCAGCCCCCTGGGCAAGAGGAGAATTCTAACGGTGACCCATTCGCTGTGCCACCCAGAGTATGTTCAAAATGCCCAGTGTAGACTAGAGCTAAAGAGGAGATCAGAGCGAGAGATTTTACTCTGGAGAAGGGTAGACGAGACACCTCTGCAATCTCTCACATACACATGCACACCCTGTTCCTGTCTTCCCTTTCCTAACACTACGTTTGGGATCACCTAGGATTGGAACGTGGGCCCGGGCACTGTGTGTCAAACACAACACAAAGCGGGAAAGCCGAGAGCTGGTCCGGAAGGGAGACTTACCAGCCCTAGGACAGAAAGGAAACAAAACAGCTGGGAGATCACAATACGTGGGTCTTATCCACATGGGTCCCAAGCAGGCACATTTGGTTCCTTACATCTTGGGGGGTAAAGAGCCTGTCCCTGCAACCCGTCAGCCTACATGGCCAATCCCCCAAGCAGAAGGCGTTAGAGAGCGGAGAGCAGACATCTCCATCGAGGAAGCTAATGCACAAACACCAGGAATGAGACCAGAGCAATTCTGGGATGCCCCTTATTGATCTACAAATGAAACACACACGTTCAGTGGGGGTCTCTAGAACTCTTCACTGTTTATCGGTTTTCAGATTTTGACGAATAGAGATTCCTTAACTTCATTTCCTTCACCCCTGGAAATCTGTAAAATGACCAGTATTCCCCCGCTTTGCCTTTGCTTCTCAGGCCCGCTCAGGGCTCCATTCTCTCACTTCGCTATTGATCAGAGCGGTTACACAGCTATTAAGGAGTCTGACAAGCAGCAGAGCAAGTTAACGCTTCCCCACCACAACCAGAGTGAGGACACAAGAGGGGGCAGAGACAGAGAAACCCGATTGCTGGGGCATATGCCAGGCAGGTCCCTCTGATACCAGTGGAAGGAGAAAAGCAGCACTCCAGAGTCCATGAGAAACCTAATTTTGCAAATGTAAATGTGCCTGGGAGATGCTGAGATACTAAAAGGATGGGCACAGAACTAGAAAGGAAAGTTACACCGAGACCTACCTCCAACGTCCAAGTCCACTTTATAATGGATGGAATGGGTGTGTATTGTCCCCAGGGTGTGATCCCCAACCCTATTGCCATAGTCCAGACCGTCACCGTAGAGAAAGGATGAAGTCATGTAGCCTGTGGCATGGACTTTGGCCTCGATAGCTCCGTTCTCGTAGAAGATGAAGTCCCAGACGTAGTCATAGTTGCCCAGAGTGGCAATGGACCGAAGGACCAGAGCTGAGTTGGTCAGCCCCCCATAGTACAGGGACTGCAAGTTGGAGTAATGGCGCCTCAGAGGAGACCCAGAGTTCTCCTCAAAAATGCAGATGGAGTTTTTATGCTTTTCAGGTGTCTGGGTTTCAATTAAGTAGCGTGTGTCTACGTATGTAGCTGAATAGGGGCAATCAACCCCCCGGACTAACGGGTACGTGAATCTCCCGATGCCAAAGCTCCCATCCATGTACCTGGTTGACATCCCTCCAGGACAGTTGGACCCATAGACAGATATAGCATCCTGGACACTGATTTCATAGACAATCCTCTCCCCCTTAAATCTGATGTCAAAGAGACGCATCCCCGTGTTCACGTTCACCCCAAAGGCAAAGCTCCAGGCCCGGGAGACAACTTGGTTGTTCTGGACACTGTAGCGGGGCCCATGAGGCTCGTACTGCAGAGGGAACGGGGCCCTGGGAGCTGCTCGGGGCTGCATGGAAGAGAATCCCCCGTCGGGTGGGGCTCTCTTAACTGGGTCCACTTTGACATGGCCCTGCTTGAACTCCCTCTCCAGCTGCAGCAAGTCCCTGTAGTACTGGCCGTTAAAAAACACTTTGCTCACCCTCCACTGGGAAACGTCCAGGCTGCTGTGATCAACCAGCACCTCCAGCCCCACCGGGTGCAGGAAGAAGCCGCTCACGTTGTGGAACAGAATAAACCAGGTGTTGCGGTCTCCAGACTGGAACCCCCGGGGGGCTGAGGTTAGTGATGCAAAATTGGTCCCATCATAATCCAATACTTGACTCAGAAAGGTAGGGGCTGTTGAGAATGCCTCCTTCCGTAAGAAGATTTCAATCTGCTCATACTCCTTCCCCAGCACCGGTCTGCGGTGGTACGGCAGCTTCCCTCCATACTTCTGCACCGTGATGTCCTGGTGAGTTGTTGGTGTTGGCAGGGGACCCACCACATACTCCGTGACATTTGGATCTGGCTGGTTTCCAAAATACACCACAGCCAGCGCCTGCCGGGGGGGTCGCCTGCCCCCATGATCCAAGAACCCCAGCACCTCTGCCTTTGTGGGGAGCTGCACATCGATGTAGTAAATGCAGTTATCAGAGGGGTTTGCATTATAGGCGTCTACCAATGGCACCCCAAGGCTGCTCTGCAGGTACCTCACCACTTGCACCATTTCTTCTGGCGTCAGATCAGCAAAGACCAGGCTCTGGTCACTGTGCTTTCCCTGCAGGGTGCTCAGGGTCTGCGGCTCACAGCTGGCTGGTTTCACTCCTCTAGTCAGCAACACACAAACCAGAGCGAAAATTGTGGCTAGCGCCAGAACCAAGAGGATGAGAACAGTTTTCAGGTTCATGTTGCTGCAGCCACAAAGGCAGAGGAGACTGTGAGAGCCTTCAGGAGCCACTTCCAGAGTGGAGTTCCCAGCTGCACGCAGCCTGTTTAAGCTGCAGCTGGACGGGTTAAGTACAGGAAACATGAAATGTGGAGGCGACGTGAGAGGAGGAGGAGATCTGAAGTTTGTTGGGACCAGAAAGGGCAGGTCTTTGCTATCAGCCCATCCAGCACGCTCTGTGTTACACAGAAGACCAGTTACAGAGGAGGCCCCATTACTTGTTGGTTCAGACCAACTTCCAGAGGCTGCCTGTAAAAGTTATGATCCAAGCACTCAGCATCAGTAGGAAGGTGAAACCAAATCTGCAAAAGGCTGGAGATTTTTTGCTATCGTGCAGAATTTCATCCTTTCCTGGCTCACTAAACTTGGACTGTTCCTGGGGCTCCTTTCTCATGAACTCTCCACGCTGCTGCTAGTTTCTCGTTCTCCGTCTGATTTGCTCTTGCATTTCCTTGGTAAGCAGGGTGGTTGTATTGTTATCTCTGAAAAGGGTTCATCTTGACTGTGGCTCTGGCTTAACCAACGCTTGTTTGGGACAAAGACTAGAGCCGCGGGACACAGCAAATGTGGCGGAAGGTGCTAGGCGAGGGTTTGGATTTTAATGCGCACTCGGGCCTTGCCAAGACAAAGGCTGTAGGGACAGTGGTGCAGTCCTCTAAGGGGGACATGAAGCACGCTGGTGGCAGGTGCTTGTGCTGGGGTTTGCACTGGGGTAACGTCTCTAATCTGGACAAGGCCTCCATTTCCCCCCACCCCTGCCATTCCAGGAGTCAGCACCTCTGTGTTGCTAACAGGAAAGCAGGTCCTTGTGAGATGGAGGGGAGGCAGGGGATCCAGGGGATCCATCTCCTCCCGATGCCATGTCTGGCTCTGGGGGGGACGCAAAGTGCCACCTCGTTACTGTTCCCTTTTTGCAGAAGCATTTTTAATTTAAAGACCCTCCCCTCAGTGCTGTCACAGAGTCCCTGCTGAACTGACGTCTTGCTGAGTCGCAGACAGACAGACTGACAGCCCCACTGAGATGACTGGGGTTACCAGTGACCCCCGAGCACAGACACTTGGACGACACCTAATAGTTTCAGCCAGCAGATGGCGTGCACAGTAGCACCAAACACCCCTGGTGTGTAGGACGTCATACAACTCTCAAATAACCTTCCACAGGAACTGCTGCTGGAAAACATGCCTGGCTGGGTCAAAGCAATAGGAATTCAGCAGCCGCAATGAGGCCAGTTTGGGGTCCGAGCCTTGGGACCTGAACCACAAAGGTTCCCAGAGAAGATCAGTAAATGCTTGGCACGGCACAAGCTAATCAGCTAATCCTCCCCGCCCCATGAGATAGGGCACTGGTATCCCTGCTTTACAGCGGGGAAAGGTGACAACCCCAAGGTCATAGGGAGAGGCAGTGGTTAGAACTAGCGAGACCCTGGCTCCCAGCCTAGGCCTGGCCACTGACGGGGGTAAGAAAAATACACACATTTCCAAACTGCTACCTTACACGTTTCCCCTGGACCATGGAGCCAGCTGCCTCTTGCTGGGATTCGCATGGCTCCTGGGGTTTGTGTCTTTCCCTGACTTTTCATTTGAATAAGTCAAAAAATAATGTTGCAAAGAGCTCTAAGGGTAAGAGAGTGAACAAGGAGGATGCCGCTGGCCGTCTGCAGGAGCTCTGCATCTTGGGACAGCCCCCACTCTACAGAATACAGGCAGGCCTCGACTTTACCACGTTCAACGTACGACGAACGGCACTTACGACCGTTCTGAATTGACACCCTGATTCGACTAACGACTATTGGTTTCGACTTTACAATTCTCAGTCCCGCAATAGAGTGCATTGCGGTTCCGAGTCACGACATTTCGACTTACGACACAATTTTCAGGAACCAATTGTCATAAGTCCGAGGACGTAGCAAGTGAGAGGCACTAGGAGACGGAGAGAGAGAAACATCACCAAAGAGACCTACCTCCAACGTCCAAGTCCACTTTATAATGGATGGAATGGGTGTGTATCGTCCCCAGGGTGTGATCCCCAACCCTATTGCCATAGTCCAGACCGTCACCGTAGAGAAAGGATGAAGTCATGTAGCCTGTGGCATGGACTTTGGCCTCGATAGCTCCGTTCTCGTAGAAGATGAAGTCCCAGACGTAGTCATAGTTGCCCAGAGTGGCAATGGACCGAAGGACCAGAGCTGAGTTGGTCAGCCCCCCATAGTACAGGGACTGCAAGTTGGAGTAATGGCGCCTCAGAGGAGACCCAGAGTTCTCCTCAAAAATGCAGATGGAGTTTTTATTAATTCTAGGGTTTGGGGATTGAGCTAAGTAGTGTGTGTCTACGTACGTAGCCGAATAGGGACAATCAACCCCCCGGACTAACGGGTACGTGAATCTCCCGATGCCAAAGCTCCCATCCATGTACCTGGTTGACATCCCTCCAGGACAGTTGGACCCATAGACAGATATAGCATCCTGGACACTGATTTCATAGACAATCCTCTCCCCTTTAAATCTGATGTCAAAGAGACGCATCCCCGTGTTCACGTTCACCCCAAAGGCAAAGCTCCAGGCCCGGGAGACAACTTGGTTGTTTTGGACACTGTAGCGGGGCCCATGAGGCTCGTACTGCAGAGGGAACGGGGCCCTGGGAGCTGCTCGGGGCTGCATGGAAGAGAATCCCCCGTCGGGTGGGGCTCTCTTAACTGGGTCCACTTTGACATGGCCCTGCTTGAACTCCCTCTCCAGCTGCAGCAAGTCCCCGTAGTACTGGCCGTTAAAGAACACTTTGCTCACCCTCCACTGGGAAATGTCCAGGCTGCTGTGATCAACCAGCACCTCCAGCCCCACCGGGTGCAGGAAGAAGCCGCTCACGTTGTGGAACAGAATAAACCAGGTGTTGCGGTCTCCAGACTGGAACCCCCGGGGGGCTGTGGTCATAGCTACTAAATTAGTTCCATCATAATCCAATACTTGACTCAGGAAGGTTAGAGCTGTGGGAAATGCTGTCCTCCGTAAAAAGCCAGCAACCAGCTTGTACTCAAAATCCAGCACTGGTCTGCGGTGGTACGGCAGCTTCCCTCCATACTTCTGCACCGTGATGTCCTGGTGAGTTGTTGGTGTTGGCAGGGGACCCACCACATATTCCGTGACATTCGGGTCTGGTTGGTTTCCAAAATACACCACAGCCAGCGCCTGCCGGGGGGGTCGCCTGCCCCCACGATCCAAGAACCCCAGCACCTCTGCCTTTGTGGGGAGCTGCACATCAATGTAATAAATGCAGTTATCAGAGGGGTTTGCATTATAGGCGTCTACCAATGGCACCCCAAGGCTGCTCTGCAGGTACCTCACCACTTGCACCATTTCTTCTGGCGTCAGATCAGCAAAGACCAGGCTCTGGTCACTGTGCTTTCCCTGCAGGGTGCTCAGGGTCTGCGGCTCACAGCTGGTTGGTTTCACTCCTCTAGTCAGCAACACACAAACCAGAGCGAAAATTGTGGCTAGCGCCAGAACCAAGAGGATGAGAACAGTTTTCAGGTTCATGTTGTTGCAGCCACAAAGGTAGAAGAGACTTACGGAGCCTTACAGCAGCTTCCAGAGAGGCTGCCGTCAGCCTGTTTGGACTGTGGCTGGATGGTTAGTACAGGAAACACGAAAGGTGGAGAGAGGCTGGGGGAGGAGATCTGAAATTTGTGGGGACCAGAGAGGGCAGGTCTTTGCTCCCAGCCCATCCAGCACGCTCCGTGGTCCTCCAAGAGCAATGCGTTAGGAAAACTACTGAAGCCGCAGGACCAGTGACTCATAAGACAAATTTCATATGATTATGTTGCTTTTTTCGTCTGGCCAGTTTGCTGAGGTTACCCATGAGAGCTGGGATGGCGTTGTCAGCCTCAGGTTGGGGAATGGAGGGAGACACATTCCCAGGCTGTGAGAGTGGAGATTTCACTGCCACAGCTCAGAATTCACCTCTTCGCAGTTCACTGAGTTTCCCTAATTTCTCAGGCTCCTTCTTTTCACACACACCCCCTCGCTGTGTGGTTTTGGTTCCCAGTTTGACCTCCAGCAGCCGTTCCTGTATGGAGGAACATGCCCTGCTATGTAACAGCCAAAGGGATGTGGCAGCCCCAGCCAGGTCCACTTTAGGGCTTAGTCCCAGCACCCAAATCACAATGAATAATTAGCACCAGCATCATGCCACTGCACAGCCGGTAATTAGCCAATCCTGGCCACGCTCCCATGAGACAACTCAGGGTCATTATTAGCCCTGCTTCATAGGAGGGGGGGTGTGGAGATGGCTGCAGGGCACCAGGAGAGGCAGAGCCCGGGTTAGCGCACAGGAGTCCCTGGATTCCACCATGTGCTCCTCCCTCTCCCCAGGCCGCCTGGCCACACGCTGGAGCCCAGGTTGGTACCGGATGGGCGGGCTCAGGAAAAAGAGAAGACACATTTCTGAACTGCCACTTTTCACATTTTCCCTGGACTGATCATGGCGCTGGCAGCCTCCTGCTGGAATTCCCGCTGGCGAGCACGACTTCTCCTGACTCATAAGTTACTGTTTTCCTTGGTCTCCCTGCGCCTCCACAAAGGCGCAGGTGTCACAGTTGGCTAGTGAGACGGCTCCTAAATGAAATAAATAAAAGCCCTGCAGCTTGAGCCGTAATCCCTGCCGGATCTCCAGCCTGTGCTGAACGCACAAGCAAACCAAGAATCAGAGCAAGTTTCCATTCCCGCTGCCAGCCTCCCCTCCCTACCGTCTCCTGCAGGCAACACTTGCTGTTTCCTGCTGGGGGCAGGTCGCTTCCACCTCGGGCAGTTCCACCTCTACTTCCTCACTGTGGGTTTGGACCCATCTCCCTGCCCTGTAGAGAAGCATTTAGCCAGGGCTGCTCTTGACAGAGCACCCACACCACCATCCCATCATCATCGGCCCCAGTAGCCTTCTCTGGCCTAGTCTGCAGCTGTGAAGACAGACACAAGCAGCCGCACGTCATTTCTGAGTCCACCCATTTCCGGCTCCTGGGCAGCTGGAGTCTAGCGCTGTGGCGAGGGCAGGGGCTGCTGCTGTCACCACTCACCTGCTGGCAGGCGAATTATACAAGATGGCTACCCCAGAAACATGCACCTTTCCTTCTGCCGGACTCACTAGCATCACACCTGCAGACAAGCAACACGAACCCAGGGAGGAGACACTACAGGAGTGGCGCATTCAGCAGCAGCCTTGAGAATGGAGCCCTGGCTAAGAGCGAGGCAATGACAGTTTACATCTCCTCTGAGCTGTCTGTAGCCAGGCACAGGCTGCAAACACAGCGTTTTTCTAAGGGACAGGGAGTGCTTAAAGAAAGGTGGCTAAGCCCTGCAGCTGCCTGGAGCCAGCGCGGAGGGAGCTGCAGGGTGGCCTGAACACAAAGGTTGGGGATTTGTTCGGTGTTTCGATGTAGATCTAAGCTCACTAGTTACACCACAGTAAAAACCCACCTACCCACACTAACGAGCAGCCTATTTGTGGGGAAGGATACGGCCAACATGGAGGGAACGGGTGGTTCTGTGCTGCTGGTCTCCCGAGTTTCTAGCCTGTTGATGTGCCCGAGGACACCCCAGGGCAGCGCACTGTCTAAACGTGCAGTACTTGACACCTTCTGCGGCATGGTTCCAGCCGAGGGATCTGAAAGCATTTGATAAAGTTCTCCGGAGTCACAGCAGCCCCACCCTGCAGCCCCTTTCAGAGTCAGTGGAGAACAAATCTGAATCCATTTCAAAACTGCAAGGGAAATGTCAGGAAGCAAATGAATTGAACAGCAGCACTGCCAGGACACCTGGGCTTACTCTCTGATGCTTATGAAAAGTGATCTGGGTTCTTTAAGAAGCACAAGTGCTGAAGGCCTTGGTTTTATGTCTCATCTAAAAGAGAACACCTCCAGCAGCTCAGAACTTAGGAAGTATCACGTCTCCTTACTAACAGTAACACAACCTGTTTACTCCCAGTTTCAGAGCATGCATCCCCTTCCACACATCCGATCCAGCCACAGTACAGAACTTCTTGCAGCCCTGCCCCAGAGAATTCACTTCCTGCGGAGGTTTATTTTAGCCAGGTAATTCCTTTTTGGGACCACCTATTGCTACATCCTCAGTTTGGTAAATTCCCCCCCCCGCCCCCGAAGGAGTGAGAAGGGAAGTTTCGTGTTGTTGAGGAGAGCAGACACTGCAGCTCACACAACAGGTGCAGCTGCACAATTCATCTCTGCAACGTACAGGAACCAAACCAAAAGCCAGCTAGCCAGCGGCAGCACCAGAGTGCCAGCCACCGGGGCAGGGAGCCCATTACTCAACTCCCCAGGAGCTGGCTGGGCTTGTCTACTTCCAGGCAGAACTCCGGCTGCAGGGAGGTTTAAATTCCTTGCTCCCATTTTCTCCTGTCAGCTAGTTACATCATTTTAAATGTCAAAATAAGTTTGCTTGATGTTCATTCACCCTCCTTATATTGGCTGCAGGGATGGGGCAGATCGCTGCTGTGCTTTGTTGCCCCTTTGACGGGCATTAATAGGCACACTCACCTAGGTAACCTAGGCGAGTTTCCCCACATTCTCATGAGTTCAGGCCCTAGCAACATGTTACCAGCTTCCTTGTGAGCACAGCAAAAGAGCTACTCCCAGCTAGAGGGTGAACGCCCAGGAAGCTGCTCCAGCTTTGACACAAGCAGCCCGTTCCCCTGGCTTTGCAGCTGGACCAGCCCCTAAGATCCACCCGTGCTTATTTCTGTGGTAGTGAGGAGCGGGTGCTTTTCACACAGTGCCACATCAGGTTCTTTCAACATCAATCCATGCTGACCCCCAGCTCCTGCGGCCTCACAGCAAACAAAGGAATTTTATTTTAAGCCACAGTCCTTCACTCCTGTTGCGAAGGGGGCCTGGCTTGAGTAGGCCTTTGGCATTTCCCACACCACAGGGAGCAGAGTGAGGGGGCCTCACGGGCAGCAGGAAACTCAGACTTATCCAGAAGTTGTTTCTCACATTCCTCAGTGGTTCCTAAGATCTGTGATGAGATCCAGTGTGCTCTCACAGGAGCCAGCTGCTCGGGGCGGGAGCACCATGGTTCGGTGGCTGGAGCAAGATCATCATCTAGTGGCTGGTTGTTGGCTCCAGACAGGGAACCCCTCAGTGTGTGCTTGAGGATGGCTTCTGTACAGAACAGACCCCTGCCCAGATCAAGCAGCCTTAACTACCTCAGATCCTCAGCATCAACTGTCTAAGTCCCCCCTTTACCCAGTCCAGTGGGTTAAGAGGACTGCGAATACCTGATACCACACTGGAGTGTGCGGCAAGTTCCATTAACCTAGGGGAGAGCCTGGCTCTAGGGCAGAAAGGGGACAGCATTAAGGGGGAGATTTCAATCCTCCCTCAGAGCTCAAGCTCATGGGAGAGGAAGCTTGGAAACCATCGGTTGCCAATGGAGAATGTGGTGGAGCTGGGAGCACGCGTGCAGACTAATGCGGAGGAGCAGGTCTCTAGCCCCAGGATGGAGCTGCTAGCTGGAAATGAGGGAAGGGATGCAAAAGAAAAGATGAGGTCAGTGTTCTGAGACCACAGTAGCTTTGAACTCAGAGCAGGAAGTGGAATGAGAAAACCATGGCGGGGCAGACTCTGCCAGCCTGGGCACTGCTGCTGAGCTTTGCAATTGGCCCGTATCTTTCCTCCTTTGGTCTCCAGCTCCAGCCTAGTGAAAGGGGTCAGGTGAGAGCCCTGGCGCCTGCACTCTAGCCCTAAAACGGCAGGCAGCAGTGCCAGCTTCTCCCACATGCAGGCCTAGTCCATCCA